>NC_069505.1:381599684-381911476 GCF_027579735.1 Bombina bombina
GCAAGTGCAGATTCCGCTATATCCTCATGCCTAGCAAAAGCCCTCAGTACATACTGCCCTAGTGTTGCCAGCGAGATGTGTCTGGAGCGGCGTGAGTGGAAGGCGACATTGGGTGCTCTGAAGATACCTGAACTGAGGCCTGCTTTTTGTGAGGGGTATCCTGCAACAGAGGCTGTGGTTATGATCTCACCGGGAGGTGATCGCCGAAATGCTTTGTCTTTGCAGACGCAAGCCATACACTTCACGGCTGAAATGGAGGCAAGTGACAAATGGTTAACTCTTGTGTCGCCGCAGCCCTTTGCCATATACATTACTAAGGGGTCCCTAGCAGTTGATTCTGCCCAGGCCAACGAACCCACGCACTTGAGAACAGTGCTGATCCTGCAAACACCTTTCTCACCAGATGCCCATTCCAATATAGCTCTGCCGACCCTGAATTGGGACCCTGGCGGACCAGACATACACATTCTGTCAGTCCCTTTAGTCATACCTCGGGGGCTGCTTTTTCTTCTTATTTTTTCTAGTTGGACTATGTATACTTAAATTTTTGCTATCTTCATAAGGGACACGAGTCAGACGGCTCCAGTTAAAGTTTATGTATATATATATATATTATTTTCTGCAGACTTTCAATTTCCTGTCTGGTGCTTATGTTTATATTATCCAGATGTGTTGTTTATATTCTTACCGCTAGCACTTTTACTATTAGCTGGGCTATATACAATTTGCATGCAGCTATTTGATACTCCAAGCAGAGCTGTGTTCATTTTTAGTCATATTACTTAACTCCAGTATCTTATAACATACCTATGAGTGTCTATTACTAACGTTTGACTCCAATGTACATGACTTTATTTTTACACTAGCCTGCTTACCCACTCACCCTAGAAATGTGGCCCAATATTGCTCATAAAAGTACATTTTAGCAGCCACGGCTAGGATATTTGACACAAATGTACCCTTGTGGGGGAGAGGAAATTAATTTTTAACTATTTTTCTTATGTTACAGAGCTCCCCCAGTAGAGCTCCCGCACTAGGGGCCAGACCTTCCAATACATGACAATGTAGTTTTAATTATAAGATTTGCTAGTAAAACAATATTTACCTAGCCTTTACGAGACATAAGATTTGCATATTCCTAATAGCCCTGTGCTGATATCCCCACATACTCTTTTCCTTCATCTACTAATAGTCAAGAACATATTATCAGGCTCTATCCTTATTTCTGGCTTGATAACAACTGGTACCTGTTTTAGTAGCTCGCCATACTTCAGTGTTGGTTAATTACCATTCTAAATCACATTTCGGGCCCAAGAGTGGCCCATTTTATTATCTTCCCTCCTCCCCAGTGCCCTCCACTATGCTATACTAATATTTTAGGGGGTCCAAGAGTGGCCTCTATATTCCTTTGAGGGTAAACGTTATACTTTGTATATTCTATTATATCCCAAGGGGAACCTACTATAACGGAAAACATGAGGTTATAATTATTTTCTTATTTACATTTCTAAACCTTAGTCATTGATATGATCTCTTTTTCTGGTGTTTACATGTCATGCAAATTATTGCTTAATGATTATTGTATGTATTAAACCTCAATAAAATTGTTTAAAAAAAAAAAAAAAAAAAAAAAAAAAGTGTATGCTCTTTCTGAATCATGAAAGGAAAAGGTTGGATTTCATGTCCCTTTAATGATATGAGAGAAGGCATTTCAATAAATGGTTTAAGTATTTTATATTACTGACACATGAATATCCTTAAAATTAAGTGCTTGTCTCCTTTTAAAGGACCGGTAAATACAGTAGATTTGCATAATCAACAAATGCATGATAAAGACAATGCCACAGCCATAGCCATCACCCAATCACAATTGCATTTATGTATATACTGTGAATTCTTGCACATGCTCAGTCGGAGCTGGTGACTCAAAGTGTAAATATAAAAAAACGGTGCACATTTTGTTAGTGGAAGTAAATTGGAAAGTTGTTTTAAAATTGCTGCTTGATCTGAATCATGAAATTTTTATTTTGAATTGAGTGTCCCTTTAAGAACTAATGTTGGATGGTGTGGTTTATTATAGCTCTTCATTTTTGAACAGATTATATTTCTGGTTGGAAGAGGATGTGTGGTGCCTGATCTCAGTAAACTTTACAAGAACTGTCCAAAGGCAATGAAGAGACTTGTAGCAGATAGTGTAAAAAAAGTGAAGGAAGAAAGACCTCTCTTCCCACAAGTAAGTAGTGGTACAGATGAACTCACATTTTGTTAATATTGTACTTTGTATTCTAATTTTTAAACACTATTTTATGCATCTGGAATACTACCTGTTGAGAAGATACATATTACTCTCATTATACAGTCTTTTCTCATGGTACACTGTCTACTTTAAAACATATTAAAGGAAAATTAAGACAAGGCAAAGGTGGTTACAATTATGCCTTATTAACCAATATATCCCTTCTTCTAACTCTTCCTGTTAATAAATAAGTCCCCACTTCTGCATACAGACCTAATGATTTGGGTCTGCTTTTTTATATGGATGTATAAGCCTTTCATCTTATGACTTAGAGACATAGCAGTGCCTTTTGAAGATGTTTGGACTTTCTAATCTAGATGATATTCTATTGTAAGCTTGCAAATAGTCTACATCTTCAGACTCCTGTCATGTTTGGGACAAAGCAAAGATGGTGACAGTTCTTTCCTATTGGCCAGTATATTCCTGGTTCCCTCTTCTGTCTTGCTGTTGAGAAGGCCCTGGACTGCTCCTCTACACCCAGATATAATTGATTCTGCTCTTTTATCCTTCTATATAAGCACTACATCTAATGGCGTGGAGTCATAGTGGCACAATTTAAAGTAGTTCCAAAGGATAAGCTTGCAAATTGTCAACATCGTCAGACTATTGTGTTTGGAATTATTTTTTTCAGTGTCTATGCAGTCACGAGAGGTTTCTTCTGATTTTATTTATACATGTCATATCCTCAAATGTTTCATAAAAGGTCTCTGCTTTAGTGCTCTAAATATCAGAACAAGACGACACAAGTAGTTAAATATAAAACGGACCATAATATAAATTTCATACTAAAATAGTAATGATGGATACCTTGAAAATGTTCATAGCTATATTCTGAGGCAGATCAATAAAAGTTCTATAGAAAGTTATGCTAAAAGGATAGTTCAACATATTCATACCCTCCAGCCTTTGCAAAGATCAGTCTATTTGTCTCCCATTAACAGTCCGCCAGCTCTGTCCATGTCAGATGTATCCAGCATATGTTCAAGGATGCTCTTGTCCTGCTGCAATGATGATACCATGGATTAAGTGCCCACTCCAGCAAAGACCTCTGACTCCCCACAATAGATGATCTCTTCTCTCATATGCCTTCCAGATGGAACATTGGTACCCCGATTGCACTTGTGGCCGGTACCCCACCACTCCAACTCCTGAGTCCAAAATAGACCCTGGGAAATCTGCCTCATTGCCGGGAGCTGGGAATGTTATTAAAATAGCCTCTGATCTCCTCTCATAGGAGCAGGACAACTTGGAAGTACATAACACAATGCCCCCCTCGATCCCCAGCTGGGAGCACAATTAGGTTAGGTTGAGATTCCAGTAAGGAAGATAATTTGGAAACCCTCTGAACTAGGAGTGGATCAGGTCTGGTTAATGTCTCCACCTCCATTTTTTTAAGCATGATGATTTTGTAGTGATTCATCCAGCGGCACACAACTCCTTTTTGTTCATATAAAATATGTAGTTATACAGACTCATGCTGTTTTCTTAATCCCACTTAAAAAGGAGGGTATTGCAGGCCTAACCACTTGTGCTGCCGTAGGCCCCTACAGTCCAGATAGGCTATAGAGACCCCACGAGTAATATTGATCAGTTCCTGAAAGATTTGTGCGTGAGTGATTCTTACAAGTATCAATGCTAAATTCCTCCATGGTTAGCGGATTTGTAGCTTCTCTTGCTCTGCTTATAATATTGCAGTTATGTCAACAGTAAGATTTATTTTGTATGCTCAATTATATAGACAGTCCTTGACCAAAAGATTCTTTATTATAAATCCATCATATATGGTGTCAATGTTTTGGCTTCTAAACAAGCATTTGTGAAGACTTTCAAAGAATAAACAAAGTTCTTTAGCATGCATGGCTGCCATTTATATACTGTCAAAAAGGATCATTTAGAAGCCGAAACGTTGACAATGTGTATGATGGATTTATAATAGAGAATCTTTTGGTTAAGGCCTGTATTTTTTTATACGTACTTCTGGGGAAGCATTGGGGAAATCAATCAGTTAGTGCATAAAATAAATTAAAATAAATATATATATATATATATATATATATATATATATATATATATATATATATATATATATATATATGCACATACAACACATCCATATGGACGGCTTCTAGGTTTCAAATACAGCTTCTTCTTTTTTTTTCTTTTTTTTTTCTTTTGTTTCATTATTCTAATTATATCATTTTGTTTGTCAGTATTTTACAATTTGAGAACTTGATTTTGTTATGAAAGATGGCATTAATAGCCGTCATCCCATTTCATAAATATTGTTAGCAATATATATAATATTTTTGTGCAAAACTATATATATTTGTGTTGTGCAAAACTAAAATAAACAAAGCTTAAGGTCTGTTTTAAGCCAATTTTTAAGAATTTAAACCAGATTTAGGTACTTTAAAAGTTTGATATCCTTTTGTGTATATCTTTTAATATGTATATTCTTTCTTTTTTAGATTCTTTCTTCCATTGAACTTTTACAACACTCTTTACCCAAAATCAACCGAAGTGCTTCAGAGCCATCCTTACACCGTGCCGCCCACACAGAAGACATTAATTCTTGTACTTTAACATCAACGAGATTGCCAGTTTTCTGAAGACTTTTAAGCTAAACTGTGCTTTTTTTAAGTTCACTTAAAGAAGAAAAACTGAAATAAGCTGGAAATGCTTTATCTATGAATAGGACTAAATTAAAAAAATCAATTAAAAATCTATATTACTCTAAAGAAAATGCTGCTATTATTGCATTACTGAGGCCACAGTGAAGTTGTACATTTTTCCTACCTTTTTGTGACTTGGGTTGTAAAAGCCTTCAAGCAAGAATGAACTCCTTTCATCCTATTTGGAATCCAGCTTGCTGTAGTTCACCGGTCTTCCTGCAGTGACTCTTTACTATAAACAGACAGACTTGTTTTATTGTGTATTTTTAATGTATAAAATAGCGTTGATGGAGCTAAACATTGATTTCCACCATCAGGAGATATACAGTGGGTACATGCAAACTTATGCAAAATACATACATTCAACGGATAAGAGGATAATTCCTATATGGACTGTTTTGAGTAGTTACACAATTTTGAACGTCAAAGAAGTATATGTCAGGGCAGTAATTCCTGTGAATGGACTATTTTATTTTTATTTTATTTCCTGAGACACACGTCACAAATTGATAATCAAACCAGAATCTAAGCATTGGTACTTTTTTCTTTAAGCTAGTAAATTATCATATTAAGTGACCATGCTCTGAACTGTGTGTCTGACATGGTAGCAGAGGGTTCTGGTCATTTTGGACTAGTGTGCATGTATATCCTGCACACACCTATTGCAATATTATGAAATATGCACTAAATGGGGAATTTTAGTATATACATTTTTATCTGATTTTGGTTTTAATTTGTTTGTTCTTTTATTGCTTTTAAGCACACACATTTATTGTAAACCGCAACTCCCCAAATAACTATTTTAATAAATTAACGGTTATACATTTGGGCAATTGATAAGTATGTGTTTACTATAAAATTCTGTTCACAATTTTTTGTTCAGATTTGGTTGGTTTGTATTTCGCATTTATTTAGCAAACAGTTGTATTTCAACCCTTTCACTGCTGAATCCATTTTTAGTATTTTACACTCATTGCTTCTAAAGTGTTTACACAAATCTTTATTTTTTTTTCTACTCTAGTTTGAAGACATAAAGGTTTGTAAAAAAAAAAAAAAAAACTAATCACACAAATTGCATTGAATCCACTAACCTATTGTCTATAGTGAACAGTAGACAAAAATATAGAATTTATTTAGTAAAATGATGGTCCATAGTGCTCCATAACATGTGGGATATATTTCCCACCACTTCTGTTCAGTTCTGTTCTTGGCCTCACAGAAGATGGTTGAGAATAGAGGTGGGAAAGCTACTTGCTTATGGGTTAAAGGGACAGTCAACACTTGAGATAATCTCTTCATTACCCAGTTTTGCATAACCAACACTGTTATAGAAATACACTTTTCTCTTAAGTGTATCCAGTCCACGGATCATCCATTACTTGTGGGATATTCTCCTTCCCAACAGGAAGTTGAAAGAGGATCACCCACAGCAGAGCTTGCTATATAGCTCCTCCCCTCACTGCCATACCCAGTCATTCTCTTGCAACTCTCAACTAAGATGGAGGTCGTAAGAGGACTGTGGTGTTTTATACTTAGTTTATTTCTTCAATCAAAAGTTTATTTTTAAATGGTACCGGAGTGTACTGTTTATCTCAGGCAGTATTTAGAAGAAGAATCTGCCTGCGTTTTCTATGATCTTAGCAGAAGTAACTAAGATCCTTTGCTGTTCTCACATATTCTGAGGAGTGAGGTAACCAGAGGGGGAATAGCGTGCAGGTTTTCCTGTAATAAGGTATGTGCAGTTAAAATATTTTTCTAGGGAATGGAATTTGCTAGAAAATGCTGCTGATACCGAAGTAATGTAAGTAAAGCCTTAAATGCAGTGATAGCGACTGGTATCAGGCTTATTAATAGAGATACATACTCTTATAAAAGTGTATTTTAAAACGTTTGCTGGCATGTTTAATCGTTTTTTTACATATGTTTGGTGATAAAACTTATTGGGGCCTAGTTTTTTCCACATGGCTGGCTTGAATTTTGCCTAGAAACAGTTCCCTGAGGCTTCCCACTGTTGTAATATGAGTGGGAGGGGCCTATTTTGGCATTTTTTTGCACAGCAAAAATTACAGACAGACATCCAGCTTCTTCCTGCATGATCCAGGACTTCTCTGAAGGGCTCAAAAGTCGTATTGAGGGAGGTAAAAAGCCACAGTAGAGCTGTGGCAGTTGTTGTGACTGTTTAAAAAACGTTTTTGTCATTTGTTATTCCGTTTTTGGTATTAAGGGGTTAATCATCCATTTGCAAGTGGGTGCAATGCTCTGCTAACTTATTACATACACTGTAAAAATTTTATTAGTGTAACAGCATTTTTTCACTGTTATTTCAAAGTTTGGGAAAATTTGTGTTTCTTAAAGGCGCAGTAACGTTTTTTATATTGCTTGTAAACTTGTTTTAAAGTGTTTTCCAAGCTTGCTAGTCTCATTGCTAGTCTGTTTAAACATGTCTGACACAGAGGAACCTACTTGTTCATTATGTTTGAAAGCCATGGTGGAGCCCCATAGGAGAATGTGTACTAAATGTATTGATTTCACCTTAAACAGTAAAGATCAGTCTTTATCTATAAAAGAATTATCACCAGAGGGTTCTGTCGAGGGGGAAGTTATGCCGACTAACTCTCCCCACGTGTCAGACCCTTCGCCTCCCGCTCAGGGGAATATGGCGCCAATTACATCAGGGACGCCCATAGCGATTACCTTGCAGGACATGGCTGCAATCATGAATAATACCCTGTCAGAGGTATTATCTAGATTGCCTGAATTAAGAGGCAAGTGCGATAGCTCTGGGATTAGGAGAGATACAGAGCACGCAAATGCTGTTAGAGCCATGTCTGATACTGCGTCACAGTATGCAGAACATGAGGACGGAGAGCTTCAGTCTGTGGGTGACATCTCTGACTCGGGGAAACCTGATTCAGAGATTTCTAATTTTAAATTTAGTAGAAAAAGACGATCCAAAGAACAAAAATATAAAAAATCAATTCTTTATTCGAAAATTAAAACATATGGGCATCAAAAATAGGCATGAAGAAGGAAAGAGCAGGTCTTACGCATTTCGGCAGTGTTTAGCCGTAATCCTAGACCATACATGCTCACAGGTGATACAGGTTTATATATCCTACACAGATTACCCATTGGTTAAAAAATCAAACACACCTCCTAAACACCATTTTAAAGGGATCATCACACAAAAGATATATACATACAATAGGCGTTTTAGCACCTATGATCAATGGCTTTATATATAACAGTGAAAAATAATATAAAAAATAATAATAATAAATGAAGAAAAATAGCTAATCCTACATAAATATGTACATATGTATATACATCAAACAAAAAACATAATGTGGATCATCATCCAGACAGCTCCATTGAATTAAATTATTGACAAGCTTAGAATGATTAAGCTAGCTAACTCATTTGTTTCTGATGCCATTGTTCATTTGACTAAACTAACTGCTAAGAATTCCGGATTCGCCATCCAGGCGCGTAGGGCGCTATGGCTTAAATCCTGGTCAGCTGACGTGACTTCAAAGTCTAAATTACTCAACATTCCTTTCAAGGGGCAGACGTTATTCGGGCCTGGCTTGAAGGAAATTATTGCTGAAATTACTGGAGGCAAGGGTCATACCCTTCCTCAGGACAGGGCCAAATCAAAGGCCAAACAGTCTAATTTTCGTGCCTTTCGAAATTTCAAGGCAGGAGCAGCATCAACTTCCTCCGCTTCAAAACAAGAGGGAACTGTTGCTCATCCCAGACAGGCCTGGAAACTTAACCAGTCCTGGAACAAGGGCAAGCAGGCCAGAAAGCCTGCTGCTGCCCCCAAGACAGCATGAAGGAACGGCCCCCTATCCGGAAACGGATCTAGTGGGGGCAGACTTTCTCTCTTCGCCCAGGCGTGGGCAAGAGATGTTTAGGATCCCTGGGCGTTGGAGATCATATCTCAGGGATATCTTCTGGACTTCAAAGCTTCTCCTCCGCAAGGGAGATTTCATCTTTCAAGGTTATCAGCAAACCAGATAAAGAAAGAGGCATTCCTAAGCTGTGTGCAAGACCTCCTAGTAATGGGAGTGATCCATCCAGTTCCGCGGACGGAACAAGGACAGGGATTTTATTCAAATCTGTTTGTGGTTCCCAAGAAAGAGGGAACCTTCAGACCAATCTTGGATCTAAAGATCTTAAACAAATTCCTCAGAGTTCCATCATTCAAAATGGAAACTATTCGGACCATCCTACCCATGATCCAAGAGGGTCAGTACATGACCACAGTGGACTTAAAGGATGCCTACCTTCACATACCGATTCACAAAGATCATCATCGGTTCCTAAGGTTTGCCTTTCTAGACAGGCATTACCAATTTGTACCTCTTCCCTTCGGGTTGGCCACTGCCCCGAGAATTTTTACAAAGGTTCTGGGCTCACTTGTGGCGGTTCTAAGACCGCGAGGCATAGCGGTGGCTCCGTATCTAGACAACATCCTGATACAGGCGTCAAGCTTTCAAATTGCCAAGTCTCATACAGAGATAGTTTTGGCATTTCTGAGGTCGCATGGGTGGAAAGTGAACGTGGAAAAGAGTTCTCTATCACCACTCACAAGAGTCTCCTTCCTAGGGACTCTTACAGATTCTGTAGAGATGAAAATTTACCTGACGGAGTCCAGGTTATCAAAACTTCTAAATGCTTGCCGTGTCCTTCATTCCATTCCACGCCCGTCAGTGGCTCAGTGCATGGAAGTAATCGGCTTAATGGTAGCGGCAATGGACATAGTGCCATTTGCGCGCCTGCATCTCAGACCGCTGTAATTATGCATGCTAAGTCAGTGGAATGGGGATTACTCAGATTTGTCCCCTCTACTAGATCTGGATCAAGAGACCAGAGATTCTCTTCTCTGGTGGCTTTCTTGGGTCCATCTGTCAAAGGGTATGACCTTTCGCAGGCCAGATTGGACGATTGTAACAGATGCCAGCCTTCTAGGTTGGGGCGCAGTCTGGAACTCCCTGAAGACTCAGGGATCGTGGACTCAGGAGGAGAAACTCCTCCCAATAAATATTCTGGAGTTAAGAGCTATATTCAAGGCTCTTCTAGCTTGGCCTCAGTTAGCAACACTGAGGTTCATCAGATTTCAGTTGGACAACATCACGACTGTGGCTTACATCAACCATCAAGGGGGAACCAGTTCCCTAGCGATGTTAGAAGTCTCAAAGATAATTCGCTCTTGCCACCTGTCAGCGATCCACATCCCAGGCGTAGAGAACTGGGAGGAGGATTTTCTAAGTCGTCAGACTTTTCATCCGGGGTAGTGGGAACTCCATCCGGAGGTGTTTGCTCAACTGGTCCATCGTTGGGGCAAACCAGAACTGGATCTCATGGCGTCTTGCCAGAACGCCAAGCTTCCTTGTTACGGATCCAGGTCCAGGGACCCGGGAGCAACGCTGATAGATGCTCTAGCAGCTCCTTGGTTCTTCAACCTGGCCTATGTGTTTCCACCGTTTCCTCTGCTCCCTCGACTGATTGCCAAAATCAAACTGGAGAGAGCATCTGTGATTCTGATAGCGCCTGCGTGGCCACGCAGGACCTGGTATGCAGACCTAGTGGACATGTCATCTCTTCCACCATGGACTCTGCCTCTGAGGCAGGACCTTCTAATACAAGGTCCTTTCAATCATCCAAATCTAATTTCTCTGAGACTGACTGCATGGAGATCGAACGCTTGATTCTATCAAGGCGTGGCTTCTCCGAGTCAGTCATTGATACCTTAATACAGGCTCGGAAGCCAGTCACCCGGAAAATCTACCATAAGGTATGGCGTAAATATCTTTATTTATGTGAATCCAAGAGTTACTCATGGAGTAAGGTTAGGATTCCTAGGATATTGTCCTTTACTCACAGGCTACTAAAGATTTTCGTCAAACATCTGCCCTGTTTGTCGTTTACTCTGGATAGAGGAGAGGTCAAAAAGCTTCGGCAACCTCTCTCTCCTTTTGGCTTCGGAGCATAATACGCTTAGCCTATAAGACTGCTGGACAGCAGCCCCCTGAAAGGATTACAGCTCATTCTACTAGAGCTGTGGCTTCCACCTGGGCCTTTAAAAATGAGGCCTCTGTTGAACAGATTTGCAAGGCTGCGACTTGGTCTTCGCTTCACACCTTTTCAAAATTTTACAAATTTGACTCTTTTGCTTCTTCGGAGGCTGTTTTTGGGAGAAAGGTTCTACAGGCAGTGGTTCCTTCCGTTTAAGTTCCTGCCTTGTCCCTCCCATCATCCATGAACTTTAGCTTTGGTATTGGTATCCCACAAGTAATGGATGATCCGTGGACTGGCTACACTTAACAAGAGAAAACATAATTTATGCTTACCTGATAAATTTATTTCTCTTGTGTATCCAGTCCACGGCCCGCCCTGTCCTTTTAAGGCAGGTCTAAATTTTAATTAAACTACAGTCACCACTGCACCCTATGGTTTCTCCTTTCTCGTCTTGTTTCGGTCGAATGACTGGATATGGCAGTGAGGGGAGGAGCTATATAGCAGCTCTGCTGTGGGTGATCCTCTTGCAACTTCCTGTTGGGAAGGAGAATATCCCACAAGTAATGGATGATCCGTGGACTGGATACACTACAAGATAAATACATTTATCAGGTAAGCATAAATTATGTTTTTACCTGTGTGATTACCTTGTATCTAAGCCTCTGCAAACTGCCCCCTTATTTCAGTTATTTTGACAGACTTGCATTTTAGCCAATCAGTGCTCACTCCAGGGTAACTTGAGCTCAATGTTATCTATATGAAATACGTGAACTAATGCCCTCTAGTGGTCAAATTGCATTCAGATTAGAGGCAGTCTTCAAGATCTAAGAATTTAACATATGAAGCTCCTAGGTTTAGAATACCAAGTGAACAAAGCGAAATTGGAAAGTTGTTCAAAATTACATTCCCTATTTAAACTATGAACTTTTTTTTTTTGGACTTGACTGTCCCTTTAATGCTTGGGAGCTCAGACCAATATGAGAGCCTTTATCAGTGGTACTTATCAGTCACAAAGAAGACAGAAGAGGTTTCACAGCAGTTGAATGCAGGGACGTATTTATGGATAGGCCAACAAGGCTGGTGCCTAGAACGGCACATTTTGGGGGGCGGCACTTTGCACTGCACACTTGAATATGGTTATGGCTGCTTGCTTTAAAAAAAATAAATTTAAACTGTGGATTACCGCCGAGCGGTCACGTGACTGGCTGTTCGCCAAAGTCACTGATGTTTTCAACCAGCGCTGCTAACTTCTGTATTGCATGTCGGTGCCGCACATTGCTTAAGGGAGTCACGCATATGCGCACGTGATCTCCTAGGCCAGGCGGCAACGTTGTTGGAGTTGAGTGGTGAGATAAGGAGGAGAGGAGACCCACACGCACACACTGATCAGTGGAGCGGTGGAACAAGTGAGGACTGGAGCGGTTCAGCTGGGTAACAACCAACTGTCTTCAACTCAGGTAGACAGTCTCTGCCACAGAGTCACTCGTTGCACTTATTTGCAATTTCAGAGCTAAGAGTCACTCGTTGCACATGCTTGCAATTTCAGAGCTATCATGGAAGTAGTTAGAGACTGAGAGTCTGACGGTCAGACTCTGTCTCTCACTACTACCATGATAGCTCTGAAATTGCAAGCAAGTGCAACGAGTGACTCTTAGCTCTGAAATTTCAAACATGAAGTGCAACGTTTGAAAAAACAAAACAAAATATATTTGCACTGCCACAACATAAAAAAGAAAAAGAGCATGAAAAAAGAGAAATTTAGTTATGACCCAGAACATCTAAAAAGGTTCTTGACTTAATTGAATTACTTTATTCCTAACTGAAGTCACAGCTGCTCACTAAAAGTGAGACTAAAAGCAAATATAAATTTATAAAATCAGGGCAGAAAAGAAAGGTGGCCAAATAATTAAAAAGCTTAATTTTATATACTATGTCTACTTAGGAATTTTATGAAAGTAATATAAAATTAAAAAGCAGCTGTTGCCAGCATTATAAGAACCTTATTCATAGTTATTCATAGAGTGTACATTAGACGTAGTACCTCCTTCAATAATGTTTATTTTATTGAAATTTGTCAGTGCGATCACCTTGAGTTTGTGCTCTCTCTCTCTCTCTCTCTCTCTCTCTCTCTCTCTCTCTCTCTATATATATATATATATATATATATATATACACACATATATTATGAAGTGTTGTAAGGGTGCATCAATAATGTTGTTATGGTATTGTTAGACTGTAATGACATAGGCATTAGTGGGGCACTGTCTTGGGGATTTTTTCAAGTGAGTGATGTTGAACTGCTACAAGGTGTGTGTTAGTAAAGGCACACTATTTGCTGAAACTGGAATATTAAGTCTTTGTTATCAATTCATAATATTTTATTATTACAATATAAACGTTATAGTGCATTTCATGCCTACTGTCTCTACAGGTTATGGGAAACATATTTATATATATGTATATATATATATATATATATATATGACCTGGGTGTATGCAAGTGTGTTGCAAGTCCTAATTAATATTTGCTAAAAAAAGTCACGTTATACCCTGACCTAGGGTTGCCACCCGTCCCTTAAAATACAGAACACTTATAAGTTACACATGCTGCAGGTTGTGCAGAAAGGAATATGAATACTGCTGTCCAGAAACACAATACATGTTCCTCCCTGCACACCCTGCAGCATGTGTAACTCATAAGTGTCCAGGAAAACATGGCTGAGGTGGCAACCCTACCCTGACCAAAAATTATTATGGGCAAAAAAAAACAGCCTAAAACCTGTGTGGGGAGGGGGGTGGGGGGCAGCAGAATTTTTAGTGCCTAGGGCAGCACTAATCCTAAATACATCACTGGTTGAATGATTCAGGGACAAAGTGGATACCCTGTTATGTTCACAGCATTTCTCTCTGGGATTTTAGCCATAACTACCCTCAGGTGTCGTGTGACTTTCTTTTTTTAAGACACGATGAGTCTACGGATCATCTTAATTACTAATGGGATATTCACTTCCTGGTCAGCAGGAGGAGGCAAAGAGCACCACAGCAGAGCTGTTGAACAACTCCTCCCTTCCCTCCCACTCCAGTCATTCTCTTTGCCTACGTTAGTGCTAGGAAGAGGTAAAGTGAGGTGTTAGAAAAGATTCTTCAATCAAGAGTTTATTTTAAAGTAGTGCCAGAGTGTGCTACTTTGTTCTAGGATGTAGCTGTAGGCCATATCAGTCTCTTCAGTAGAGCTTTGGTGGCTTTAGAGCAATGGTTACTTGTGGGACATAATTCTCACTGTGCCTCCCATACTGATGCTGCCCTGACTAAGAAAACCTGAAGGATTTTTACTCAGGACTTTCGTTTCTTTCCAGGTCCATGGGAGGGAGAGGACCTCTTAAATCTGGGTACTGCCTTGCTGCCAGGCAGAAAATGAGGTAACTACTAACCTTTTTTTTCTGGGGGTAGAGATCTCAAAGAAAGTTTGAGCACTTTCTTAAATTTACATCTAACCTCATTCAAATTGGATTCAGATTCTCCTAGTTTTAACAGGGGACATTAAGGCAGTTAGGATGCAAGCACTGGCATGTCTTTCATTCCCAGTCTAATAATACACAAAACATTCTAACAAGGATCAGAAGGGTTAATGAAAAGGAGGCGTACAAGAGAAGGTTTAAAAGGAGACAAACGACTATCGGGTATCTTGAAAAAGGCTCTCAGCCGAAAAGCGTAGAACCTGAGCTCTCGATTGCAGAACACAAGGACAGCAGAAGAATCCGTTACCATATCACATCAGAGGTCGTTTAACACCTCACTGCAAGGAAACGAAAACCGCTAGGAGCACTACAAAGAAAAGGTGGATACTGTGAACAGCACCGGATTAGGTAACTGGCAGAATACTACATAGGAGATAAGATTTCCGACGCCAGTATACCAAAGCCAGTAAACACACCAGACAGGAATCGGAACTCACTTAACCAACACCACAGTGCACTGTGAGTATACCACCAGACAACCATCTAAGATTCACCTGAAGTAACAGGTACAGTTTGAACTTTCTACACAGAAGAAATTCCTACATCCAACAAAATTTTCTATGCACTTTATATATATATATATATATATATATATATATATATATATATATATATATATATATATATATATATATATATATATATATATATATATATATACACAGCCTCTCCAAGTTTTTAACTACACGCTAATCATAGCAATACTAAACATCTAAGTTGTACCACGTATAATAGTGATATCACCAGATACACCCTTTAGCCTATTTGGGAACTTTATCAGTGTAACAAACACTTTTGGATGCTGTAATCTCCCTGGTCTGCATATTACTATTCCACTAGACGTGCATTAACCCACAGTAAATACTGTTTTCTTTCATGTAATTAGCAAGAGTCCACGAGCTAGTGACGTATGGGATATACATTCCTACCAGGAGGGGCAAAGTTTCCCAAACCTCAAAATGCCTATAAATACACCCCTCACCACACCCACAAATCAGTTTTACAAACTTTGCCTCCTTTGGAGGTGGTGAAGTAAGTTTGTGCTAGATTCTACGTTGATATGCGCTCCGCAGCAGGTTGGAGCCCGGTTTTCCTCTCAGCGTGCAGTGAATGTCAGAGGGATGTGAGGAGAGTATTGCCTATTTGAATTCAATGATCTCCTTCTACGGGGTCTATTTCATAGGTTCTCTGTTATCGGTCGTAGAGATTCATCTCTTACCTCCCTTTTCAGATCGACGATATACTCTTATATATACCATTACCTCTACTGATTCTCGTTTCAGTACTGGTTTGGCTTTCTACTACATGTAGATGAGTGTCCTGGGGTAAGTAAGTCTTATTTTCTGCGACACTCTAAGCTATGGTTGGGCACTTTTATATAAAGTTCTAAATATATGTATTCAAACATTTATTTGCCTTGACTCAGGATGTTCAACGTTCCTTATTTCAGACAGTCAGTTTCATATTTGGAATAATGCATATGAATAAATCAATTTTTTTCTTACCTTAAAATTTACTTTTTTCCCTGTGGGCTGTTAGGCTCGCGGGGGCTGAAAATGCTTCATTTTATTGCGTCATTCTTGTCGCTGACTTTTTTGGCGCAAAAAAAATTCTGTTTCCGGCGTCATACGTGTCGCCGGAAGTTGCGTCATTTTTTACGTTTTTTTGCGCCAAAAGTGTCGGCGTTCCGGATGTGGCGTCATTTTTATGGGCGTCACTATTGTCTCCACATTATTTAAGTCTCATTATTTATTGCTTCTGGTTGCTAGAAGCTTGTTCACTGGCATTTTTTCCCATTCCTGAAACTGTCATTTAAGGAATTTGATCAATTTTGCTTTATATGTTAAAAATGGAAATATCCCAATAAAGGGATATAAAAGAGCGCTGATGTTCGAAAAAGAGAACAATATAAAATGTAAAACCAAATAATAGACTTAAATATAGTAGCTCAGATCTACCGTGTTAGTCCTATTTACTGTCTATAAGCTGGTAGTAAAATAAAGGAATATGGATATCCTCCTAATGGGAATGGTGGGTCAGGCTGCTCCTCTTGATCCCAGAGAGTGTGGAACAACTGTAGATAAAAGAAGGAGAGAGGGCGCCACAATAGCGTGATATCGTCTGGAATGCAGGTACAGATAAAAGTAAGTATTATGCTTACCAAATAGTATGGCACTGTGCTGTGACCAGTGCAAAAAAGCAGGCTAGCACTTATCAGTGGCTAGTACACTGTGGAAGCCAGGTTCCAAAGGCACTTGTCCTGGTTGCAACTCTGTGAATATCTCCTGTTGGCTGGACTTCAGGTGCTGCAAAGGTGTAGTCTTTTATGTGTTGTTCAGTTGGTATTTGATGAACCACAACACAGACAACTTCAAATAAAAATGACTTTTAATGCTTATGACGCGTTTCTCAACCTCCAGGGGTTGTTTCATCAGATGAAACAACCCCTGGAGGTTGAGAAACGCGTCATAAGCATTAAAAGTCATTTTTATTTGAAGTTGTCTGTGTTGTGGTTCATCAAATACCAACTGAACAACACATAAAAGACTACACCTTTGCAGCACCTGAAGTCCAGCCAACAGGAGATATTCACAGAGTTGCAACCAGGACAAGTGCCTTTGGAACCTGGCTTCCACAGTGTACTAGCCACTGATAAGTGCTAGCCTGCTTTTTTGCACTGGTCACAGCACAGTGCCATACTATTTGGTAAGCATAATACTTACTTTTATCTGTACCTGCATTCCAGACGATATCACGCTATTGTGGCGCCCTCTCTCCTTCTTTTATCTTTTTGCTTTATATGTTGTTTTTTCTATTACATATTGCAAGATGTCCCAGATTGACACTGAGTCAGAAGATACTTCTGAAAAAACGCTGCCTGGTGCTGGATCTACCAAAGTTAAGTGTATCTGCTGTAAACTTGTGGTATCTGTTCCTCCAGCTGTTGTTTGTAATGAATGTCATGACAAACTTGTTAATGCAGATAATATTTCCTTTAGTAATGTTACATTACCTGTTGCTGTTCCGTCAACATCTAATACTCAGAGTGTTCCTGTTAACATAAGAGATTTTGTTTCTAAATCCATTAAGAAGGCTATGTCTGTTATTCCTCCTTCTAGTAAACGTAAAAGGTCTTTTAAAACTTCTAATTTTTAAATGAACATCATCATTCTGATTCTGATAATGGTTCCTCTGGTTCAGAGGATTCTGTCTCAGAGGTTGATGCTGATAAATCTTCATATTTATTTAAAATGGAATTTATTCGTTCTTTACTTAAAGAAGTCTTAATTGCTTTAGAAATAGAGGATTCTGGTCCTCTTGATACTAAATCTAAACGTTTAAATAAGGTTTTTAAATCTCTTGTAGTTATTCCAGAAGTTTTTCCTGTCCCTGATGCTATTTCTGAAGTAATCTCCAGGGAATGGAATAATTTGGGTAATTCATTTACTCCTTCTAAACGTTTTAAGCAATTATATCCTGTGCCATCTGACAGATTAGAATTTTGGGACAAAATCCCTAAAGTTGATGGGGCTGTCTCTACTCTTGCTAAACGTACTACTATTCCTACGGCAGATAGTACTTCCTTTAAGGATCCTTTAGATAGGAAGATTGAATCCTTTCTAAGAAAAGCTTACTTATGTTCAGGTAATCTTCTTAGACCTGCTATATCTTTAGCGGATGTTGCTGCAGCTTCAACTTTTTGGTTAGAAGCTTTAGCGCAACAAGTAACAGATCATAATTCTCATAGCATTGTTAATCTTCTTCAACATGCTAATAACTTTATTTGTGATGCCATCTTTGATATCATTATAGTTGATGTCAGGTATATGTCTCTAGCTATTTTAGCTAGAAGAGCTTTATGGCTTAAAACTTGGAATGCTGATATGTCTTCTAAGTCAACTTTGCTTTCCCTTTGTTTCCAGGGTAATAAATTATTTGGTTCTCAGTAGGATTCTATTATCTCAACTGTTACTGGAGGGAAAGGAACTTTTTTACCACAGGATAAAAAATCTAAAGGTAAATTTAGGTCTAATAATCGTTTTCGTTCCTTTCGTCACAATAAGGAACAAAAGCCTGATCCTTCACCCACAGGAGCGGTATCAGTTTGGAAACCATCTCCAGTCTGGAATAAATCCAAGTCTTTTAGAAAACCAAAGCCAGCTCCCAAGTCCACATGAAGGTGCGGCCCTCATTCCAGCCCAGCTGGTAGGGGGCAGATTACGATTTTTCAAAGAAATTTGGATCAATTCAATTCACAATCTTTGGATTCAAAACATTGTTTCAGAAGGGTACAGAATTGGCTTCAAGATAAGGCCTCCTGCAAAGAGATTTTTTCTTTCCCGTGTCCCAGTAAATCCAGCGAAGGCTCAAGCATTTCTGAAATGTGTTTCAGATCTAGAGTTGGCTGGAGTAATTATGCCAGTTCCAGTTCTGGAACAAGGGCTGGGGTTTTATTCAAATCTCTTCATTGTACCAAAGAAGGAGAATTCCTTCAGACCAGTTCTGGATCTAAAAATATTGAATCGTTATGTAAGGATACCAACATTCAAAATGGTAACTATAAGGACTATCCTGCCTTTTGTTCAGCAAGGGCATTATATGTCCACAATAGATTTACAGGATGCATATCTGCATATTCCGATTCATCCAGATCACTATCAGTTTCTGAGATTCTCTTTCCTAGACAAGCATTACCAGTTTGTGGCTCTGCCGTTTGGCCTAGCAACAGCTCCAAGGATTTTTACAAAGGTTCTCGGTGCCCTTCTGTCTGTAATCAGAGAACAGGGTATTGTGGTATTTCCTTATTTGGACGATATCTTGGTACTTGCTCAGTCTTCACATTTAGCAGAATCTCATACGAATCGACTTGTGTTGTTTCTTCAAGATCATGGTTGGAGGATCAATTTACCGAAAAGTTCATTGATTCCTCAGACAAGGGTAACCTTTTTAGGTTTCCAGATAGATTCAGCATCCATGTCTAAAATTGATCTCAGCTTGTCGAAACCTTCAATCACAATCATTCCCTTTGGTAGCCTTTTGCATGGAAAATCTAGGTCTTATGACTGCTGCATCGGACACGATCCCCTTTGCTCGTTTTCACATGCGACCTCTTCAGCTCTGTATGCTGAACCAGTGGTGCAGGGATTACACAAAGATATCTCAATTAATATCTTTAAAACCAATTGTACGACACTCTCTGACGTGGTGGACAGATCACCATCGTTTAGTTCAGGGGGCTTCTTTTGTTCTTCCGACCTGGACTGTAATTTCAACAGATGCAAGTCTTACAGGTTGGGGAGCTGTTTGGGGGTCTCTGACAGCACAAGGGGTTTGGGAATCTCAGGAGGTGAGATTACCAATCAATATTTTGGAACTCCGTGCAATTTTCAGAGCTCTTCAGTCATGGCCTCTTCTAAAGAGAGAATCGTTCATTTGTTTTCAGACAGACAATGTCACAACTGTGGCATACATCAATCATCAAGGAGGGACTCACAGTCCTCTGGCTATGAAAGAAGTATCTCGAATACTGGTATGGGCGGAATCCAGCTCCTGTCTAGTTTCTGTGGTTCATATCCCAGGTATAGACAATTGGGAAGCGGATTATCTCAGTCGCCAAACGTTACATCCGGGCGAATGGTCTCTTCACCCAGAGGTATTTCTTCAGATTGTTCAAATGTGGGGACCCAGAGGTATTTCTTCAGATTGTTCAAATGTGGGGACTTCCAGAAATAGATCTGACATGCGGATCTTGTCCGGATGGCCTCTTGCCAACCGTGGACTCTTCCGTTAAGACCAGACCTTCTGTCGCAAGGTCCTTTTTTCCATCAGGATCTCAAATCCTTAAATCTAAAGGTATGGAGATTGAACGCTTGATTCTTAGTCAAAGAGGTTTCTCTGACTCTGTGATTAATACTATGTTACAGGCTCGTAAATCTGTATCTAGGAAGATATATTATAGAGTCTGGAAGACTTACATTTCTTGGTGTCTTTCTCATCATTTTTCCTGGCATTCTTTTAGAATTCCGAGAATTTTACAGTTTCTTCAGGATGGTTTGGATAAAGGTTTGTCTGCAAGTTCCTTGAAAGGACAAATTTCTGCTCTTTCTGTTCTTTTTCACAGAAAGATTGCTAATCTTCCTGATATTCATTGTTTTGTACAAGCTTTGGTTCGTATAAAACCTGTCATTAAGTCAATTTCTCCTCCTTGGAGTTTGAATTTGGTTCTGGGGGCTCTTCAAGCTCCTCCGTTTGAACCTATACATTCATTGGACATTAAATTACTTTCTTGGAAAGTTTTGTTTCTTTTGGCCATCTCTTCTGCTAGAAGAGTTTCTGAATTATCTGCTCTTTCTTGTGAGTCTCCTTTTCTGATTTTTCATCAGGATAAGGCGGTGTTGCGAACTTCTTTTAAATTTTTACGTAAGGTTGTGAATTCTAACAACATTAGTAGAGAAATTGTGGTTCCTTCATTATGTCCTAATCCTAAGAATTCTAAGGAGCGATCATTGCATTCTTTGGATGTAGTTAGAGCTTTGAAATATGTTGAAGCTACTAAGAATTTCCGAAAGACTTCTAGTCTATTTGTTATCTTTTCCGGTTCTAGGAAAGGTCAGAAGGCTTCTGCCATTTCTTTGGCATCTTGGTTGAAATCTTTAATTCATCATGCTTATGTCGAGTCGGGTAGAACTCCGCCTCAAAGGATTACAGCTCATTCTACTAGGTCAGTTTCTACTTCCTGGGCGTTTAGGAATGAAGCTTCGGTTGATCAGATTTGCAAAGCAGCAACTTGGTCTTCTTTGCATACTTTTACTAAATTCTACCATTTTGATGTGTTTTCTTCTTCTGAAGCAGTTTTTGGTAGAAAAGTACTTCAGGCAGCTGTTTCAGTTTGATTCTTCTGCTTATAATTTCAGTTTTTTTCATTATAAGATTTAAACTTTATTTTGGGTGTGGATTATTTTCAGCGGAATTGGCTGTCTTTATTTTATCCCTCCCTCTCTAGTGACTCTTGCGTGGAAGATCCACATCTTGGGTAGTCATTATCCCATACGTCACTAGCTCATGGACTCTTGCTAATTACATGAAAGAAAACATAATTTATGTAAGAACTTACCTGATAAATTCATTTCTTTCATATTAGCAAGAGTCCATGAGGCCCACCCTTTTTGTGGTGGTTATGATTTTTTTGTATAAAGCACAATTATTCCAATTCCTTATTTTTTATGCTTTCGCACTTTTTTCTTATCACCCCACTTCTTGGCTATGCGTTAAACTGATTTGTGGGTGTGGTGAGGGTTGTATTTATAGGCATTTTGAGGTTTGGGAAACTTTGCCCCTCCTGGTAGGAATGTATATCCCATACGTCACTAGCTCATGGACTCTTGCTAATATGAAAGAAATTAATTTATCAGGTAAGTTCTTACATAAATTATGTTTTTTTTATTCGTTTTTATTTTTATCCACACATGTATATACATTTTCTTCCATAAGATACGACGAGTCCACGGATTCATCCTTTTCCTGTTAGCAGGAGGATAATATCCCACAAGTAGTGGCAAAGAGCACCACAGCAGAGCTGTCTATATAGCTCCTCCCTTGACTCCACCCCCCAGTCATTTTTTTGCCTACTCTAAGTACTAGGAAGGGTAAAGTGAAAGAGTTTTTTTTATTTTAAATGGTACCGGTGTGTACTATTTTCCCTAAGGCAGCAGATGGATGAAGACTTCTGCCTGGAGGCTGATGATCTTAGCAGTTGTCACTAAGATCCAGAGCAGTTCCCACAGAATGGCTGAGGAGTACTTAAGAAACTTCAGTGTGAGGAACGTTTTTCATGCTATAAGCAGTGAGGTATGTTCAGTCATTTTTTTCTGGATAGACTGTGGTATTTCAGAATTGGCTGACAGTATCCCCATGAGGGAAAGGGTAAGCAGTAATCCTAAAATATATAGAGGGGTATTATTGAGCTTGCAAATATGGGCTAAGAAAAAATGGTTGACACTGAGTTTTGAATGTTTGTGGGCAAACGTTTTCATAACTGGGAGTGCTGAACGTTTTTATGTGGAACGTTTTTCATGATTGAGAGGGTACACATGGCTTTCTTTTGGGGTTTAGGAACCCACATGGCTAGTTTTAAACCGCTCTGGTGCAGTTCATTTGGCCTGAGAGACATCGAGTGAGATGGGCGGGGCCTATTTTCGCGCCTCAGTTGCGCAGTTGTTTTTGTCAGGCAAGCTCCAACTCCGGTGGGCCCTTGTGAGCTGTATTGGGCCAAATCGAAGCTTTAACCCGGTTTTGCAGACCCCTGAGGGCAGGTAGGCGCCACAGCAGGGCTGTGGCGAGGTGCAGGGGGTGTTTATTGATTTAAACGTTTTTTAATTATACGTTTTTTCTAGTAAGGGTTAAGTGTTCCTTTCCTTGTGGGGCAAACTTAGCTGCATAGTTTGGATGCTTCTATCATAAAATTGGAACAATTTGATTGTTTTAAAGCAGTTTTGGAAAACTTGTATGCTTTTTTTCTCTTAAAGGCGCAGTACCGTTTTTTTAAGAGTGTAAATAAAGTGTTTTCAAGCCTGTTTGTGGTCATTACTAGCCTGTTTAACATGTCTGACATTGAGGAAAGCCAATGTGTTCCATGTGTTTATAAGCCATTGTGGAACCCCCACTTAAAATGTGTCCCTCATGCACTGAAAGGGCCTTAAATTGCAAAGAACATATTTTAGCTGATAAAAGTATGTCGCAGGATGATTCTCAGTCAGAAGAGAATCAGGTTATGCCATCTAATTCTCCCCAAGTGTCACAACCATTAACGCCCGCACAAGCGACGCCTAGTTCTAATGCGTCTAATTCTTTCACCATGCAAGATATGGCCGCAGTTATGTCTACTACACTCACTGAGGTTTTATCTAAACTGCCTGGGTTGCAGGGGAAGCGCAGTAGGTCCGGTGTGGGAGTAAACGCTGTGCCCTCTGACGCTTTATTAGCCATCTCCGATGTACCCTCACAATGTTCTGAGTTGGGGGTGAGGGAATTGCTGTCTGAGGGAGAGCTTTCTGATTCAGGAAAGATGTTACCTCAAACAGACTCAGATATGACGGCTTTTAAGTTTAAGCTAGAACACTTCGGCTTGTTACTCAGGGAGGTTTTGGTGACTCTGGATGATTGTGACCCTATTGTAATTCCACCAGAGAAATTGTGTAAAATGGATAGATATCTAGAGGTTCCTACTTACACTAATGTTTTTCCGGTACCTAAGAGGATTTCGGACATTGTTACTTTAGGAGTGGGATAGACCAGGTATTCCGTTCTCTCCCCCTCCTACTTTTAAGAAAATGTTTCCCATATCTGACACCATTCGGGATTCGTGGCAGACGGTCCCTAAGGTGGAGGGAGCTATTTCTACCCTGGCTGAGCGTACAACTATACCTATTGAGGACAGTTGTGCTTTCAAAGATCCTATGGATAAAAACTTAGAGGGTCTTCTAAAGAAAATATTTATTCATCAGGGTTTTCTTCTGCAACCTATAGTGTGCATTGTTCCTGTAACTACTGCAGCTGCTTTTTGGTTCGAGGCTCTAGAGGAGGCTCTTAAGGTTGAGACCCCATTAGATGATAGTCTGGACAGAATTAGGGCTCTCAAGCTAGCTAATTCTTTCATTACAGATGCCGCTTTTCAACTGGCTAAATTAGCGGCAAAGAATTCAGGTTTTGACATTTTAGCTCGTAGAGCGTTATGGCTTAAGTCCTGGTCTGCTGATGTGTCATCAAAATCTAAGCTTTTAGCTATTCCTTTCAAGGATAAGACCCTATTCGGGCCTGAACTGAAAGAGATCATTTTCGACATCACTGGAGGAAAAGGCCATGCCCTTCCTCAGGATAAGACAAATAGGATGAGGACCAAACAAAATAATTTTCGTTCCTTTCGAAACTTCAAAGGTGGTCCCCCTGCCACAAAGCAGGAGGGGAATTTTGCTCAATCCAAGTCAGTCTGGAGACCTAACCAGACCTGGAATAAGGGTAAACAGACCAAGAAGTCCACTGCTGCCACCAAGACAGCATGAAGGGGCAGCCCCCGATCCGGGACCGGATCTAGTAGGGGGCAGACTTTCTCTCTTTGCTCAGGCTTGGGCAAGAGACGTTTAGGACTCCTGGGCTTTAGAAATCGTGGCCCAGGGGGGGTATCTTCTAGACTTCAAAGATTCTCCTCCAAGGGGGAGATTTCATCTTTCACGGTTGTCTGTAAACCAGACAAAAAGAGGGGCGTTCTTACGCTGTGTAAAAGACCTATATACTATGAGGGTAATCTGCATGGTTCCAAAAGCAGAACAGGGGCAGGGGTTTTACTCCAATCTGTTCATGGTTCCCAAAAAAGAGGGAACCTTCAGACCGATTTTAGATCTCAAGATCCTAAAAAAATTTCTCAGTCCCATCCTTCGAGATGGAGACAATTCGGACTATTTTACCAATGATCCAGGAGGGTCAATATATGACCACGGTCTTGCCACAGCTCTCAGAGTTTTCACAAAGGCTCTGGGATCGCTGTTGGTGGTGCTTCAATTACGGGGCATTGCAGTGGTGCCCTATCTGGATGACATCCTAGTCCAGGCGCCATCCTTACAGCAAGCAAGATGTCATGCAGACTTGGTGTTATCCTTACCGTGATCTCACAGGTGGAAGGTAAATTTGGAAAAGAGTTCCTCTTTCTTTCTGGGGAACCATAATAGATTCCATTAAAAATTATTTTAAGGGAGCCGCTAAAAAATGAGTATCAAATAGTATGCGTATAATATAATGGACGTGCAGGCCCTATAATGCTAATATAATATCAAAAACAGAAGAAAGTTAATAAGGATAAGTAAACCTTTATAGAAAGATAGGGAATTCAGCACTTTCCACACATCGAAGACCTCAGCAAATTATTACGCCAATATGAATACAAAATTTAACAGGTAACAAGTGTGGAAACCTGATACAAGCAAGAAACAGAACTTGAAAAACCAGCATGTGTTCAAAGCAGTTGATTAATGAACAGAAAAATGGTGAAAAATAAAATTAAAATGCAAAATATCAGATGAGACGTCTCATGGGGAATATAGCATATGTATCAATATAAACTAACTTATGAAAGCGGCTTCAAATGGAGAAACTACAACACCTCAATCAGAGGACAGCCCCAAAGTGTGTTAGATGGATACGCTGTCATGATAGTAAAAGTGAGGATCCATGTAGTAACTCAAACATGAAGCACCAAGTAATGTAAAATAAGCAGCCAATGAAACCAGCTATGCGTACACACAAAACTTCAGTTGATTGCGAAAAATGCAGCAAAACAATATACCAAAAGCCAGACACAACACCACAATCAGAGGACAGTCCCAAAGTAGAGAGGGTTAATACTGTCTTGATATACAATGAGGATCTATGTGTTTGGCAAATAGGTATAACGTAATTGTGAATAGCATGAATTATAAACTAGACACAAATCACAACCGGTATAAGTAGTGACATGCAAAATACAGATTATAATAATTTTTCAGATATTGCAAAAAACTCTCATTTGAGAGAGCTTAGTAATCGGTCCATCCACGTGACTGTGAAAGCAATGTCCAGGCATCCACTTTTTATGCTGTAGGAAACGTTAAATTCCACTGCCAATTTAGACAAATGATCCAAAAACTCACAGTTTTAGGATGATTCAGATGATGATTAGCTGCTGCTTCACAATATGCACATCGATATGCCCATCGAAAGTAAAGTGCAAAAATACTCCAACCAAACCAACTTTTGAAGTTATAGCGTGTGTAATGCCTATCCCACAGGATAGGCATCTCATCAAAGAGAACAGCTGTTGCCCCTGCCTACGCGCATTTCATCCCCTTGACTGACAGGGACTTCCTCAGGGCTGACGTCATTGTAGAAAACTCGGCCATTTATAGGCCATATAGAACACGCCTCCAGGAAAAGATGAAAATATTTGTTGCAGATGTAAGGTAAGAAAATATAACAAAAAAACTTTTAATATCTATACAAATATAACAATTCTAATACACTATTAATTAAATAAAAAGATAACATTCTACCTAAATGGCTCAAACATCGTATTAGTCCACTAGCCTACCCAGGAGATTAGCCCCATAATGTGGAAATCTCAGAGTAATAATCTTTGAAAATAATAATAATACAGCAAAGATTAATTTCCAGGCAAGCGCTAAAAGACTAGGATAAGGATCCAATCAATAAATTACAAGAATTGTTTTTTATAAAGAGCAGCCATAAAAGGCTAGCCCAATTTAAACTTCAAATAACAAAGTATTGATATCCGGCCCAAAGTCTGTTCCACACGATTCAATTTTCCAATTAATAACTTACTCTCTTACCAAGCCAACAGAAAACCAGGCACAAATAAATTGCCTAGAATGAATCAAAAGAAATAGTTATTTTGTCAAAAAATAAATAAACAATAAAAAATAAAGAAATATCATCACTACCTATTTAAGATAGTATTTAATAGAAAACATGCACGTAGTGCTGAGGGTTTAGATATATATATATATATATATATATATAAATGAAAGATCTAAACATACAAAACCCATATATTATAAATGGGAACATTTCTTTTGATATTATTAGTGTGGATTCGAACCCTAGACCTCAAGGGAAAAAATATATTTGTACCTAAATAGCTCCAACTCCGTATGTCTTAAACCACTTCTGACGAAATGCAAATAGTTAACCTATCCTCTTTTGAACTAAATTTGTCTCACATTAGCCTTTTGAAAAAAGGATTGTCTTTCTGGTCAAAGATTTGCATTTATTGGGGAGAAAGTTAGTGCTGTCGTCCATTATGGAGGGGAAAAAATTCTTCACATCAGAGGATGAGAAAAAGAAAGATGATTTGGCTGTACAAAATCTTATGACCCTTTTAGAAGAGAATGAGTCTGATATTCCCATATCAGAAATTGATATCCCTTTAATTGATCTTGTTGAGACAGAAAAACCACAGACATCTTTTAGGTCCAAGTCCAAATTTATGACAACTTTATCTCTGGTCCCTGCAGTACAATTTTTTGTCAATGCTGTTGAGAAGGATATAGAACAAATTACTTTTTCGGGTATTGTATCTGAAAGCAGCTGACAAAGGGGGAAACTCGGTCTTACTTGATGAAGATTTTTATCTCAAGGAAGTGATGAGACAGCTCAACAATAAAGATCAATATGTACATTTGAGATGTAACCCTTTAGATGAGACCCAAACAAAATTGCTTTTTTTGCTAAATGATGCAAAGTTTGAAGGTTTGATCTCTAAGAAAGAATTTGATTATCTGTTTCCACACCATCCTACTTTGCCTACTTTTTACAGTCTTCCTAAATTGCATAAGGATAAGAAAAAACCACCAGGTCGCCCGATCGTTTCTGGCATTGGTGGAGTTACAGAAAATGTAGGCAATTTTGTGGACTTTTTTCTGAAACCGTTTTTTCCTACTTTACCGACTTATGTTAGAGACACTTCAGATTTTTTTGCAGAAAATTAACAATTTGATTATAGATGATGATGTCATCTTGGTTTCCTTAGATGTTGAAGGCCTATATTCTTCAATACCTCATAATGTAGGCATTGAAGCCTGTAGGTCTTTTCTTGAGACCCGTGGTCCTTCTTTCAATAAACATACTGATTTTGTGCTTTTACTCTTAAAATTTGTTCTTGAAAACAATGTTTTCTGTTTTAATGGTATATTCTTTAAACAGATACGTGGTACAGCCATGGGGGCTACTTGCGCCCCCACGTATGCCTGCCTTCATTTAGGAATTTGGGAGTTATCTGAAGTTTTTGGTACCCATAATGATATTGTTGAAAAATCTGTCCAACTTTGGCTTTGTTATGTGGACAATGTTTTTATGTTATGTAAAGGGGACCTTACAAGTTTGGAATCCTTTGTTAAAACTTTGAATCAAAATAATTACAACATTTTTTGACTTATGAGGCTGATTCTTCAAAACTGTCTTTTTTGGATATTTTAATTAAGAAGCAAGGTAGATATCTCCAGACAGAGATTTATCGTAAACCAACTGCCACAAATAGTTTACTTCAAGCACAAAGTAATCATCCTCATTCCTTAAAGAAATGTATTCCTTATGGACAGTTCTTGCGTTTGCGCAGAAACTGTTCGACGAATTCCAGTTTTGATTTCCACGCTAAAAAAATGAAAGAGAGATTCCTTTCACATGGGTATTCCAAAAGATTAATTGCTAGCTCACTTAGTCAGGTGAGGAAACTAAAAAGAGAATATATTTTATTCTCTAAGAATGAAAAAACTGTTTAACAATCTAACTTAAGATTCATAACACAATATAATTGCCATTGGGAAAAAATTTGCTATACTTTGGAGAAAAATTGGCACTTTCTACTAGCCGATAAAAAATTGCCACTTTCTACTAGCCGATAAAAAATTGTCAGGCATGGTAGGAGATCGTCCACTTTTGACTGCTAGAAAAGCTATGAGTATTAAAGATTGTTTGGTAAAAAGCCATTTTGTGAAAACCCCTAAACAAAATTGGCTAACAATGCACCAGTCACATAAAGGGAGTTTTCCTTGTGGAAAGTGCATTTCTTGCAGTTATATTGTTAGAACTGAAAGTTTTTCAACCGGAGGTAAGACTTATCGTATCAACTACCCAATAAATTGCCAAACTTTTGGAGTTGTCTATTTATTATTTTGCCCTTGCCCTATGTTTTACGTAGGAAAGACAAAACGACAACTCCTTGACAGAGTAAGGGAACATTGTGATGATGTTAAAAATAATAAAGAGACTAGCAGTGTTGCACGCCATTTTCAAATTCATCATGACTCAAATTTTGAGTTGCTCAAATTTATTGGCATTGGGTTAACACATAAGAGAGGAGGAGACCAGGACAAATGTCTCCTCCAAAAAGAAACTGGTTGGATTTATCGTTTACATACGTGTGCACCTCTCGGTATGAATGAAAAACTTGAATTTGCTTCTTTCTTATAATTTTGATAAAATAATTCTGTTTATATCGATTCATTCTAGGTAATTTGTTTGCGCTTGTGTTTTGTGGATTTGGAAAGAGATTAATAAATTGCTTACATAATTGTGTGGATTAGACCTTGGACCAAGACATTAGTGGCTGTCTTGTTGGGGCTGTTTATACTTTCTAATTTTGAGTATAAATTGGGCTAGCCTTTAATGGCAGTTTTTCTTTAGAGCCATGCATATCTCTCCAATTGTTGGGTCTGTTTTATGACTTATAGATTGGATCCTCATTGGGGGTTCATAGTTGGTGGTCTGTAAACTAATCTTTATTGAATTATTATTTCTAAAGATTATTACCTTGAGATTCCCACCATATGTGGTTAATCTCTTGTGTAGTTGAGTGGTTTAAGACATACGGAGTTGGAGCTATTTAGGTACAAATATCTTTTTTTCCCTTGAGGTCTAGGGTTCGAATCCACACTAATAATATCAAAAGAAATTTTCCCATTTATAATATATGGGTTTTGTATGTTTAGATCTTTCATTTATATATCTAAACCCTCAGCACTATGTGCACGTTTTCTATTAAATACTATCTTAAATAGGTAGTAATGATATTTCTTTATTTTTTATTGTTTATTTATTTATTTTTTGACAAAATAACTCCATTTCTTTTGATTTATTCTAGGCAATTTATTTGTGCCTGGTTTTCTGTTTGGTAAGAGATTAAGTTATTAATTGGAAAATTGAATCGTGTGGAACAGACTTTGGGCCGGATATCAATACTTTGTTATTTGAAGTTTAAATTGGGCTAGCCTTTTATGGCTGCTCTTTATAAAAAAAAATCTTGTAATTTATTGATTGGATCCTTATCCTAGTCTTTTAGCGCTTGCCTGGAAATTAATCTTTGCTGTATTATTATTATTTTCAAAGATTATTACTCTGAGATTTCCACATTATGGGGCTAATCTCCTGGGTAGGCTAGTGGACTAATACGTTGTTTGAGCCATTTAGGTAGAATGTTATTTTTAGGTCTAGGGTTCGAATCCACATTTCCGATCTTTTTCCCATTTATAATATATGGCTCTTGTTATAGATTTATCATTTATTTTTATTTTTAAGCCCACTTAGCACTAAGTGCTTGTTTTTTATTTTCTTGATATACATATTCAATATTATCTTATTTAGATGGTAATTATTAAATTTTCTTTCTTTGTCTGTAAATCATGTGACCAGAGGGACGGCTTCGCCTTTCAGCATCTCCTTTTATATATTTAGTTATTGCATGTCTTCATTTGCACTATCTTTTTATTTAATTAATAGTGTATTAGAATTGTTATATTTGTATAGATATTAAAAGTTTTTTTGTTATATTTTCTCACCTTACGTCTGCAACAAATATTTTCATCTTTTCCTGGAGGCGTGTTCTATATGGCCTATAAATGGCCGAGTTTTCTACAATGACGTCAGCCCTGAGGAAGTCCCTGTCAGTCAAGGGGATGAAACGCGCGTAGGCAGGGGCAACAGCTGTTTTATTTGATGAGACACCTATCCTGTGGGATCCGCCATTACACACGCTATAATTTCAAAAGTTGGTTTGGTTGGAGTCTTTTTGCACTTTACTTTCGATGTGCATATTGTGAAGCAGCAGCTAATCATCATCTGAATCAACCTAAGACTGTGAGTTTTTGGATCATTTGTCTAAATTGGCAGTGGAATTTAACGTTTCCTACCGCATAAAAAGTGGATGCCTGGACAGTGCTTTCAGTCACGTGGATAGACTGATTACTAAGCTCTCTCAAATGAGAGTTTTTTGCAATATCTGAAAAATTATTATAACCTGTAACCCTCTCTACTTTGGGACTGTCCGCTGATTGTGGTGTTGTGTCTGGCTTTTGGTATATTGTTTTGCTGCATTTTTCGCAATCAACTGAAGTTTTGTGTGTACGCATAGCTGGTTTCATTGGCTGCTTATTTTACATTACTTGGTGCTTCATGTTTGAGTTACTACATGGATCCTCACTTTTACTATCATGACAGCGTATCCATCTAACACACTTTGGGGCTGTCCTCTGATTGAGGTGTTGTAGTTTCTCCATTTGAAGCCGCTTTCATAAGTTAGTTTATATTGATACATATGCTATATTCCCCATGAGACTTCTCATCTGATATTTTGCATTTTAATTTTATTTTTTCCCCATTTTTCTGGTCATTAATAAACTGTTAGTGCTTTGAACACATGCTGGTTTTTCAAGTTCTGTTTCTTGCTTGTATCAGGTTTCCACACTTGTTACCTGTTAAATTTTGTATTCCTATTGGCATAATAATTTGCTGGGGTCTTCTATCTGTGGAGATTGCTGAATTCCCTATCTTTCTATAAGGTTTACTTATCCTTATTATCTTTCTTCTGTTTTTGATATCTTAATAGATTCCATATCAATGAAGATTTTTCTGACAGAATGTCAGGAAATCAGAGTTTATTGATACTTGTCTAGTCATTCAGTCCACTCCTCGGCCTTCAGGGCTCAGTGCATGGAGGTAATCGGGCTGATGGTGGCGGCAATGGACATCATCCCGTTTGCTCGGTTCCATCTCAGACCTCTGCATTTAAGTATGCTTAGGCAATGAATCGGAGATTATACAGGTTTGTATCCTCGAATACTACTGGAGCAGGAGACAAGGGATTCTCTTCAATGGTGTTATCTCTGGATCATCTCTCCCAGGGAACCTGCTTTCGCAGACCATCTTGGGTGATTGTGACAAGACGCCAGCCTTCTAGGGTGGGGAGCAGTCTGGGGCTCCTTAAGGGCTCAGAGGGTTTGGACTCAGCTAGAGTCTGTTTTTCCTATAAACATTCTGGAGCTGAGAGCAATCTACAATGTCCTTCTGGCCTGACCTCAGTTAGCCTCGGCCCAGTTTATCAGGTTCCAGTCAAACAAAATAACGTCAGTGACTTACATAAATCATCAGAGAGGAACGAGGAGTTCCTTGGCAATGACAGAGGTATCAAAAATAATTCAGTGGGCGGAGGCCCATTCTTGCTGCCTGTTGGTGATCCACATCTCAGGGGTGGATTACGGGGAGGCGGATTTTCTGAGTACGCAGGCTTTTCATCCAGGGGAGTGGGAACTCCATCCGGAAGTGTTCTTCAATTTTTTCCTCCGTTTGCTTTTCTTCCTCTGGTCATTGCTCGAATTAAGCAGGAGAGGGCATCGGTGATCCTCATAGCACTGGCTTAGCCTCGCAGGAGTTGGTATGCAAATCTGGGGGACATGTCATCTCTGCCACCTTGGAGACTTCCGTTGAGGAAGGATCTTCTACTCAAGGGCCCCTCCTTCTCGCAGATCTGGTTTCTCTGAAACTGGCTGCTTGGAGATTGAGTGCTTAATATTATCCAAGCGGGGGGTTTCTGACTCGGTCATTGAGACCATGATTCAGGTTCGTAAGCCTGTCACTAGAAATATTTATCATAAGATGTGGCGTAAATATCTCTATTGGTGTGAATCTATGGGCTACTCATTGAATAGAGTTAGGATTCCTAGAATTTTGTCTTTCTCCAAGAGGGTTTGGAGAAAGGTTTATTGTCAAGTTCCCTAAAGGGTCAAATCTCTCTTTGTCTATTTTGTTACACAAACGTCTGGCAGATGTCCCAGATGTACAATCATTTGGTCAGGATCAGGCCTGTGTTCATACCAGTTACTCCTCCATGGAGTCGGAATTTAGTTCTCTGAGTTCTCCAAGGGGCTCCGTTTGAGCCTATGCATTCCTTAGATATTAAATTGTATCTCTTGTTGCTATTTCTTCTGCTCGGAGAGTGTCAGAGCTCTCGGCATTACAGTTGGGGTCTCCTTATCTTATTTCCATTCAGATAAGGTAGTTTTTACGTACTAAATTAGGATTTCTTCCTAAAGTTGTTCTGATCGGAACCTTAATCAGGAGATTGTTGTTCCTTCCTTGTGTCCTAATCCTCCTCAGAAGACTTCTGCACAATTTGGACGTGGTCTGTGCTTTAGTTTTTACCTGCAGGCGACTAAGCACTGTTGTCAGTCTTCTTCTTTGTTTATGGTTTTCTCAGGAAAACGCAAGGATCAGAAAGCTACGGCTACTTCTTTCTTTTTGGCTGAAGAGTATCATATGTTTTGCATATGAGACTGCTGGACAACAGCCTACCTAGAGAGTTATGGCTCATTCCACTAGGGCTGTTGCTTCCTCATGGTCGTTCAAAAATTAAGCTTCTGTGGAACAGATTTGCTAGGCTGCAATTTGGTCCTCTCCACACTTTCAAAATTCTATAAATTTGTCACTTTTGCTTCGGCTGAGGCCGTTTTTTGAGAGAAAGGTTCTTCAAGCAGTGGTGCCTTCCGTTTAGGTTCCCTGTCTTGTCCCTCCCGTATCATCTGTGTATTCTAGCTTGGGTATTGAATCCCATTAGTAATTAAGATGATCCGTGGAATCATTGTGTCTTAAAAAAGAAAAGAAAATTTATGCTTACCTGATAAATTTATTTCTTTTTTGACACGATGAGTCCACGGCCCTCCCTGTTTTTGTACACAGGTTGTGGGTTATGTAACCTTCAGACACCTCTGCACCTTGGCTTTGCCTTTGCCTTTCTCATCCTAACTTTGGTCGAATTACTGGAGTGGGAGGGAAGGGAGGAGCTATATAACAGTTCTGCTGTGGTGCTCTTTGCCTCCTCCTGCAGACCAGGAGGTGAATATCCCATTAGTAATTAAGATGATCTGTGGACTCATTGTGTCAAAAAAAAGAAATACATTCATCAGGTAAGCATAAATTTTCTTTTTCCTTAGCCTCCCCCTGGGGGACAATGGTATTTCCTCAGATATCCTCTGCAGTACACTTACCAGCACTGGATGTGCTCTCTACTGCATACTGCTGCAGCTTGGTGCCTGGTAATTCAGTGGAGGGGTGATACTTCAGGTAAGTGACTTACCACAACACACATAGCCCCTAGGCTATTAGTAGGTACTCTGGCACAGGTACAGCATTGCCAGGGGACTATGCCTGATCTTCTCCTGACACACTTTTTTTCCAGGTATCTGTATGCTCTATCCTTAGCCAGGTAAGACTCATACTGTTTATAGCAGTCTGGCAGCTCTGGGGACCCATTTTTTACGCATCACAAAAAATTAGTGTATGGCTCTTTAAGAAAACGGTTAATTGCTCTGTGCAGTTAGCGGTTCAATAGGGCACCACCTGGTTTGGTTATTAGCAGTTTAGAGATACTTTTAGTGTTTGGTGCAAACTTTTAATTTTCTGCATTTTAAGCCTCTGAGGCCCCGCCCGCTCCACTTCCTGCTCTTTCCTCTTCACTCCGGAGCTGCTGCAGAGCAATATAGCAGCTGGGGGAGCATTCAGCATGCAATATTTCACCATCTTCTACCAAATCATTGGTCCTGTCACTGGAGGGAGGTGAGTACCCATGCAGACGCTGCCAGGGGGATCACTGGGCATTCAGTCTGTAGCTTTGGCCTTTAGTGTGTAGTCACTAATATTACATTAAAGGTGTCAGAGGGGTTATTGGGCTCACTGTAGAGGGCGCTCAACCTTTTTTTTCTTATATTAGTGTATGTCTGGTTTCTTTTTCATTCTTTGCTATATTACACCATATGGAGCAAACTGAATCTGTCCCCGCTGATATCAGTGTAAACACCTTAGAAGAATCATCTATCGATAACCCTCTCTGTACATTGTGTATTTTGTAAGTCTGTTCCAGTATGCCAGGTGAATCAACTCTGTCAGAGCTGTTTACCTCAAATTTTTGCATGCAAATCAGCCGCAACCTTCTACTTTCACTCACTATTTAGCGGCTTTCTCCAAACCATGTAAGCATAAGTGCAAATCTTGGGATTTATTTCAATCTCTTGATATAAATATGCAACATTTTTCCCCTGAGCCCCAAATTCCTGCTACGGCTCAGTGCTTTAACTCTGAGGATGCAAAATCTAGTTCTGAGGGGGAAGAGTCATTTAGTGAACAGGACCCTGATTCTGAATTTGACAATTCTTTCAGTTTTAAAGTGGAGTTATATCCGTAATTTACTACATGAGGTTTTAAGAACTCTGGGTATTTCTGAGGACAAACCTGCTGAAAGCAAATCTGTAAATCAGTTAAATGTTGTTTTCAAGGCTCCACCAAACATTGATGTATTTCAGGATCCTGATTTGGTCTCTGACTTAATTGCCAAGGAATGGAAAAAGCCAGGAGTGTCTTGCTCCTTCCTCTAGATTTAAGAAAATGGAATATGGAAGTGTGGGAAACCATTCCTAAGGTTGATGGAGCTATTTCCACTCTTGCCAAATGCATGACTATTCCTATGAAGGACAGCATTTCTTTCAGAGATCCAATGGACCACAAACTGGATTCTTTCTTAAGAAAACCTATTTCCTTTTTAATATGCGGAGAGACCACAGCATCAATACTGAACATGGCCACCAGGAGGAGGGAAAGACACCCCAGCCAAAGGCTTAAATACTCCCCCTACTTCCCTCATATCCCAGTCATTCTTTGCCTTTCGTCACAGGAGGTTGGCAGAGAAGTGTCAGAAGATTCTGAGTACTTCCTTATGAAGGGTATCTACCCTTTGAAATAGGACTGAAGTTTTAAGTAGTCTTGTCAGACTCTGTGAGAGCATTGACGAATGGAGATGCAGGGAGAGTCTTTCTGCGAACCCATCCAGACTCGTATTAACAGCTCCTAAGCAATAAGTGTTGACGAGTTCCACTGCCTGCTTCCATCACTCAAGTCCATGTCAGGAGCGATGCTACAAGACTGACAAACTTCAGAGGCTGTGTTTCTGTTCCACGGCATAGATTACGGTAAGATCGTTTCATTTTTTATACACATGATAATGCAAGAAGACAGGATCACAGTGTGGCTCCTTTTATCTGTATGTAATCAAGGGGGACAATTGAACGGGGGATTAATCACATAATTTTATTTTGATTATGCTGTGACATGTGTGTGATGTGGCTCAGGCAGATGTTGGAACGTACAGGTTTTACTTTCGTTTTTGGAAGCTGCGCAGCCTGAAAGGCTTGGCACCCTTTTTATCCTATAGCAGGGGCGGTCCTGCATTGCGCATCATGTGACCGGGTGTGGTTATACTTATTTCATCTTTCCTGACCATGCGGTTTACCGGAGAAGAAGCGGTTTCTCTGTTTGGCCTGGGTCATAGGAGGTGGTGAGTGCCCCAGCCATTGGGGGTGTAAAGGAGCCGTTTTATCTTATCTACAGTCTGCTTTAAAAGCGCAAGCGATGGAGGATTCTGATGCGTTAGAGGGTGCTCCCTCTTTACCTAAATCTAATACCTGTCTATATTGTGAGGAGGCTGCGGTATATCCGCCTGCTCAATTATGTTTCACATGCCTTGATAAAGTAATCATGTCAAAGAAAGTTAATGTTTGATACCACTGAGCCGTCCACCTCTGAGGAGTCTCTGTCCGATGAGGTGTGCACCCTACAGTCATCTCCTAATACACATGCAGCTTCCAGTAGCACTTCTAATCCTCCATCTGGAGGGGCCCTTTTACCGCCAGACTTTACTGAGCAATTACAAACGGCAGTGTCTGCGGCCTTTAGTGCTTTACCTCACCATGCTAAGCGACGTGATCCAGGAAAGAATCAAGGCCTTAAGGGTGGTTAATTCTTTTATTTGTGATGCAAATATGCAAATTATTCACCTGAATGTCAAGGCTTCAGGTTTTTCTGTTCAAGCCCGTAGGGCACTCTGCCTGAAGTCCTGGTCTGCGGACATGACTTCGAAGTCAAGACTTCTTTCCCTCCTATTTAAGGGAAAGATTCTATTTTTGGTCCAGGCCTGGACTCAATTATCTCCACAGTTCCTGGAGACCAACGTCAGCAGCCCTCCGCTCAGTCCTGGATGCCGACTCAGTCCTGGAATAAATCCAAGCAGAACAAGAAGCCCTCAGAAGCAAAGTCAGCATGAAGGGGTGGCCCCCGATCCGGCTCTGGATTGCGTAGGGGGCAGACTGTCGCTCTTTTCAGACGCTTGGTTTGTGGACGTACTACACCCATGGGACCTCTTACAGAAAGAGGTCTGGGATACTATTCAAACCTTTTTGTGGCCCCAAAGGAGGGAAATTTCTGCCCGATTCTGGACCTAAAGAGCTTAAACAAGTTCCTATCTGTCCCCTCATTCAAGATGGAGACAATAAGATCCATCCTTCCCTTAGTTCAAGAAGGGCCGTTCATGACCACGATAGATCTGAAGGATGCTTACCATTCCTGGACCAGCACTTCCAGTTTATTGAACTTTGGTCTAGCTACTGCTCCAAGAGTTTTATGAAGGTTCTAGGGGCTCTGTTTGCAGTGGCCAGAACCAGAGGTATAGCAGTAGCCCCATACTTGGACGATATTCTGGTTAAAGCACCATCCTGTGGTCTGGCAGAGGACCATTCAAAAGCCCTTCTATCTTTTCTTCGATCTCATGGATGGAAGATAAACTTAGAAAAGAGTTCTCTTATTCCCAGTACCAGTGTGGAATTTCTTACAGACCAGAGACGTTACAAGCTAACTTCCGCTTGTCTTGCCCTCCGAACCTCCTTAAGGCCATCTGTGACTTGATGTATGGAGGTGATTGGTCTCATAGTGTCCAGTATGGACATCATTCCTTTTGCCAGATTCCATCTCAGACCACTTCAGCTCTGCATGCTGAGACAGTGGAACGGTGATCATTTGGATCTGTCTCAACAGATTTCTCTGGACAACCGGTCAAGAGAAAAGCTCTCCTGGTGGCTCTGTCCAGATCACTACATCCTTCTTGAGACCATCCTGGGAGATTGTGACAACGGACGCAGGTCTCTCAGGATGGGGAGCTGTTTGGAGTGCCAGGAAGGCACAGGGCCGGTGGACTCGGGAGGAATCCCTCCTACCCATCAACATTTTGGAACTTTGAGCGATCTTCAATGCTCTGAAGGCTTGGCCTCCTCTGGGTTTGTCCCAATTGATCAGATTCCAATCAGACACCATAACCTCGGTGGCTTACATCAACCGTCAGGGGGGAACGAGGAACTCCCTAGCAATGAAAGAAGTATCTCGGATTCTGGAGTGGGCGGAGACCCACAACTGCTTGCTGTCAGTGATCCACATTCCGGGTGTGGACAACTGGGAAGCAGATTTCCTCAGCAGTCAATCTTTTCATCCAGGGGAATGGTCTCTCCATCCCAAAGTGTTTGCAGAGATTTGCAACAGATGGGGGACACTGGAGATAGATCTCATGGCGCCCTGGCTCAATTCCAAGCTGCCCAGATATGGGTCACGGTCCAGGGATCCTCAGGCGGAGCTAACGGATGCATTAGCAGTGCCTTGGAGGTTCAATCTAATTTACATTTTTCCATAGTTACCACTTCTCCCTCGTGTAGTGGCCCGCATCAAGCAGGAGCAGGCATCAATGATACTGATTGCTCCATCGTGGACGCGAAGGATGTGGTTCCCGGATCTGGTGGGGATGTCCTTATTTTCTCCATGGAAGTTACCTTTTCGCAGGGATCTGCTGGAACAGGGTCCTTTTGTTCATCAAAATCTAGATTCTCTGAGGCTGACTGCGTGGAGATTGAATGCTTAGTCTTAGCCAAAAGAGGTTTTTCTGAGAGGGTTATTGACACACTCATTCAGGCTTGTAAGCCTGTTACTCGTCGCATCTATCATAAGGTGTGGAGAGCTTACTTATTCTGGTGTGAAGAGTGTGGTTTCGTCTGGCATAAGGTCAAGGCTGCCAGGATTCTTTCCTTTCTCTAGGAGGGTCTGGAGAAGGGCTTTTCTGCCAGTTCCCTGAGTGGACAGATTTCGGTCCTTTCTGTTTTGCTGCACAAGAGGCTCGCAAAGCTCCCTGACGTGCAATCCTTCATTAAGGCTCTGATCAGGATCAGACCTGTGTTTAGATCTAACGATTCACCTTGGAGTTTGAATCTTGTTCTTAAACTTTTGCAACGGCTCCGTGTGAGCCAATACATTCGGTTGACATTAAGTTGTTTTCCTGGAATGTTCTTTTTCTTTTGGCTATTGTCTCGGCACGCAGAGTTTCTGAAATGGCTGCCTTGCAATGTGAGCCTCCTTATCTGGTGTTCCACACTGATAAAGCAGTTGTATGTACCCTCTTAAGTTTTCTTCCTAAGGTGGTGTCTGATCGTAACATCAATCAGGAGATTGTGGTTCCTTCCTTATGTCCTAATCCTTCTTCAAAGGAACGCTTATTTCATAATCTGGATGTGGTTTGCGCTTTGAAGTTTTGTCTTCAAGCTACTAAGGATTTTAGACAGACTTCTTACTTGTTTGTTATCTACTCTGGGAAGCCTAAGGGTCTGAAGGCCTCTTCGACTTTCTTATCTTTTGGTTGAGGAGTGTTATACGCTTAGCTTATGAGTCAGCAGGACTTAGACCTCCTCAGAGGATTACGGCTCATTTCACTAAAGCGGTGGCTTCCTCTTGGGCCTTTAAGAACGAGGCCTCTATGGATCAGATTTGTAAGGCAGCTACCTGGTCCTCATTACATACTTTTTCAAAATTCTACAAATTTTACATTTTTGCTTCGGCTGAATCAGCTTTTGGGAGAGAGGTTTTGCAGGCTGTGTGGTGCCTTCAGATTAGGGTCCGCCTTTCTTTTACCTCTCCCTTTATCATTCAGTGTCCTCTACAGCTTGGGTATAGTTTTCCCAACAGTAAGGAATGAGGCCATGGACTCTCCTCCTATTAAGAAGGAAAATAAATTATCCTTACTTGATAATTTCATTTCCTTCTGTATGAGGAGAGTCCACGGTCCCCGCCCTTATACTCCAATGGTCGGACCAAAATTTGTTTTTCTCTTCCAGCACCATTTATACCCTGATATTTCTCCTACTGTTCCTTGTTCTCTTGGCAGAATGATTGTGATATGAGGGAAGTAGGGGGGGAGTATTTAAGCTTTTGGCTGGGGTGTCTATGCCTCCTCCTGGTGACCAGGTTCAGTATTTCCCAACAGTAATGAATAATGCTGTGGACTCTTCATACAGAAGGAAATTACATTATTAGGTAGGCATAATTTGTTTTTTTTTCAGACTGGTCATCTGCTTAAACCAGCAGTTTATATCACCTGTGTAGCTGCTGTAGGGACCCTTTTGTGTGATTAACCAAAATGGTTGCTGAATCCTCTGCTGAGGATCTCTAGAATTGGGCTCTTATAATGGCTAATGTGTGTAAATGTGTGTGACGCTGTGATGGACATTATCAAGACTGATGTAAAAAAATGTCTATGGCGGTGCTGGCAAGAAGAGCCTTATGGTTAAAATCTTGGTCAGTCGACATGGTAACAAAGAATAGGTTAATGACTCTTTCCTTCCAAGCGGAGATTCTATTTGGTTCAGGTTTGGACTCCAATAATAAATGGTGGTAAAGCAGCTTTTCTCCCTCAGGACAAGAGACCCATGGTAAAGAACAGGCCACGTAATAGTTGTTCTTCAGGAGATCAGAAATCCTCTTCTCAAAATCCTGAGCCCTCCAAGCCGGTCTCGAAGCCTTGTTCTTCATGGGCATAGAACCAGAAGCCTAACTCCAATGCCAAATCTGCATTAAGCTGTGGCCCCCAGAGAATCCTTTTTTTTTTTTTTTTTTAAGGCTTTTTTCAGGTTGGTCCAGGATCCCTGGGTCCACAACATCATTTCCCAGGGCTACAGGAAAGGCTTTCAGTCCAGGCCTCTTTGAGGACGATTCCTTCTGTCTCATGTCCCAAAAAAATCCTTTAAAGGTGACTGCCTTTATGTCGTGTGCTCAGGATTTAAAGGATATGAAAGTGTCTCAACAAAGTCAGGGGTTTTACACCAATCTGTTCATTGTCTCAAAGAAGGAAGGGACTTACTGATCTATCCTAGATTTGAAAATACTAAACGTTTGTCAGGGTTTCCACTCTCACAATGTAAATAATTTGCACAACTTTACACTTAATCCAACAGGGTCAATTTATGGCTAATATAGACCTCAGAGTACAGTGATTGTTGGAGGGGTATATCTGGAATATTGGTAGTGGCATATATTTCACCTATTGGAATTTAATCACAAGCTTTTCCATGGATGTCGCAGGGACTTGTCCTTTGCCTCCCTCTGTTGGTTCTTCAATATACTCCTATTCCAGATTTTCCTGCTGTTATGTTTCAGCACTGGTTTTGGCTTCCTGCTGGTTTCCTCCAGTAGCAAAGTGCCTATTGTTAACTACTTTTAGTTTTTAATTTTATATTTGGCACTCTATAAGCCTGTTGTGTTTTATATATATAATATACGGTATATATATATATATATATATTTCATGTAATTGGCAAGAGTCCATGAGCTAGTGACGTATGGGATATACAATCCTACCAGGAGGGGCAAAGTTTCCCAAACCTCAATATGCCTATAAATACACCCCTCACCACACCCACAATTCAGTTTTACAAACTTTGCCTCCTATGGAGGTGGTGAAGTAAGTTTGTACTAAGATTTCTACGTTGATATGCGCTTCTCAGCATTGTTGAAGCCCGATTCCTCTCAGAGTACAGCGAATGTCAGAGGGACGTGAAGGAAGTATCACTTATTGAATACGATGATTTCCCTAACGGGGGTCTATTTCATAGGTTCTCTGTTATCGGTTGTAGAGATTCATCTCCTACCTCCCTTTTCAGATCGACGATATACTCTCATATACCATTACCTCTACTGATAACTGATTCAGTACTGGTTTGGCTATCTGCTATATGTGGATGGGTGTCTTCTTGGTAAGTATGTTTTTATTACTTAAGACACCTCAGCTATGGTCTGGCACTTTATGCATTTATATAAAGTTCTAAATATATGTATTGTACTTATATTTGCCTTAAGTCAGGTTCATGTATTTCCTTGTGCAGACTGTCAGTTTCATATTTGGGAAATAAAACATATTAAGAAATATTTTTTTCTTACCTGGGGTTTAGTCTTTTTTCAAATTGACTATTTTTACTCTTTCAAATTGCGGGCAGCATTAGGCCTGCAGGTGCGCCAAATGCTAGACTTTATTGCGTCATTCTGGGCGCGAGAATTTTTTTTTTATTTTATATTTGGCACTCTATAAGCCTGTTGTGTTTTATATATACAATATATACATATATATATATATATATATATATATATATATATATACATATGTGCATATGACATTTATATATTTTTCTGTCTAATTGTTGTGAGAGTCCATGAGACCTTACTCTTGAGAATTACATCACCCGGCCACCAGCAGGAGACAAATACACCCTAAACCAGAGGTTTAAGTATCTCTCCCACTTCTCCTTCCCTCCCAGTAGTTCTTATTTGTTATCTTTAATTAAAGGGACACTGAACCCAAAAAATTTTTTCCTTCATGATTCAGATAGAGCATGACATTTTAAGCAACGTTTTAATTGACTCCTTTTATAAAATTGTCTTCATTCTCTTGGTAAGTTTATTTGAAAAGCAAGAATGTAAGTTTAGATGCCGGCCCATTTTTGGTGAACAACCTGGGTTGTCCTTGCTGATTGGACGGCACCAATAAACAAGTGCTGTCCATGGTCTGAACCAAAAAATTGCTGGCTCCTTAGCTTAGATGTCTTCTTTTTCAAATACAGATAGCAAGAGAACGAAGAAAAATTGATAATAGGAGTAAATTAGAAAATTGCTTAAAATTGCATGTTCTATCTGAACCATGAAAGAAAAAATTTAGGTTCAGTGTCCCTTTAAGTTTCTTTTCCTTAAATAGAGACGTTCCTGGAAGAGAGGGATTCATGAGAGTACTGCTAATACATTGTAATTCTTCTCTATGGAATTTTAGTCACAAGCAATCCACTGGTGTTGCAGGGCATTGGATCAGCCTGCTCCTGTCTTGCTATGTAAATGCACTCTTCCTGCAAGGTCTTATACTGTATACAGGACAGATCTTCACTGCATATTGGATTCTGGAAGCAGAGCAGTGGAGTTGAATTGAGGGTGGGTAAGTACCAAACCAGTTTTGTCCTGAAGAGCTCTTTGGACTTAGAAACCATGTTAGCAGACCATGATTTCAGCCAGAGTGTTGTCTTTAGCATTTAAGGGTAAGAATCAGTTTGGTCCAGGATTGGACTCCATTATGTCTACCGTGACAGGTGGCAAGGGGGCTTTCTTGCCTAAAGATAAGAAGTCTAGGCCTAAGGGAAAGTGCAGTGGCTGCTTTCGTTCCTTTAGCCAAAACAAGAACCAGAGAACTTCCTCCTCTTCTCAGAAGAATTAGTCCTCTAATCCTACATGGAAACTAAATCCAGTTTGGATCAGATGCAGATTTCTTGGTCTGCTTGGACTTGCTCTAAAGTCAGCATGAAGGTGCGGCCCCCAATTTGGACTCTTTTCCGGTAGGGGGCAGACTAAACCTTTTTTCGGGAGGCATGGGCTTGGTCTGTTCTAGACCCTTGTGTTCTGGAGATGTTTCTGAATAGGTTTCAGCTCTCTGCCTCTACTAGGGAGGTTTATCTTGTCTTACATTTCCAAAAGACCAGAAAAGAGAGCAGCTTTTCTTTGGCGCTTAAAAGACCTAGCGAACATGGGGGTAATTGTCCCAGTTCTGTTACTGGAGCAAAGAAAGGTATTTTTTTCAAACCTGTTCATTGTTTCAAAGAAGGAGGGGACATTCAGACCTATTCTGGATCTAAAAACTCTAAACTAGTTCTTAAAGGTTCCTTTCTGATAGATGGAAACCATCGGATTAATTATGCCTCTTGTATGTCCACAGTGGATCTGAAGGATACTTATTTACACATTCCAATCCATCTGCAAAATCATCAGTTTCTGTGGTTTGCTTTTCAAGACGGATAAGGCAGAAATATTCAGCACTAGTGCATAATTGCTTGCTGCCCGCTCCACACCAAAAAGCCCTTAAAAATCATGAAAGTCCAAAGAATAAGGACTAGCAGGTCCTAAACGTTGCATTTTATTTTGTTGCACAAGATGAAATAAAATACTGTTTAACCCCTTAAATACTGGGCATTTCGAGGGAGCCTGACAGAGCTCGGAGATGGACGTGTGATCTCTGAGCTCCGTGCTGAGGAATAACAAAGAGTCAGTATTACAACTTAAAAACCTGACTGAATTAATTTAGAATATCAGGAGAGGGTTCCAGACACTGGGGCCACAAGCTGAATAGCCGCTATAAAAAATCGGACATGCAGTGAGGACTTTCAAAGGCGCTGTGTGTTCGCGCCGAAACCAGCCGCGGCCCTGCAGTAAAAATGGCGCTCCAACGTTAACGGCATATAATTGCCTGGGAGAATCTGATCGGGAGGCATTCTGATAAAAGGCAGTCACAACGACCACGAGAGGACCCGCTACCAGACCTGACCAGACCCTCCATTGCCACACAGGTAGGCAACAGCCATAAGTTATATAAACTGGCCTAGTAACGACTATACGACAATGCTAAATTACAACGGCCAGAAAGGGAGACTACCCTGCCGATAAATTGTGCCTCTTTACATTACAAAGCTACTTAAGAAATGCAGCATTGAAATAAGAGAATAGATGTCACAGATTGACTTATCTTAGACACAGAGACACTGGAAGGAGCCATTGGAGGCACAGCAATATAATATAGCCACAATTCAGAGATGGGTCATTTTTTTTAATAACATAGAAAATATCTGAGGCCACTTTTAATCAGATAAACACCAAAAAAAGTCTTGCATACAACTGAGGTGGAATCACAGCTACAAAAGGAAACTTAATAAAGTCACCACAAACCTCAGTACAAATGCACACGCAGCAATAAAGAATTATATAAATAACGGACATTGGAAGTTGAATACACTTCATCATAAGCATATAACCAGACAGCTTTATCTTTTCAAACAATAAGCTAATACCCACAGTTTGAGACCTCCATACAACTATTTGCTAATCCTTTGCAAGAAGTATCTCATACTATAACAGCTTGCAGCTAATATGTCAGTTAAAAAACCTGGCAAGGGAGAGAAAACTAATAAATCATCAAACGTGAGCACCTTCTTTAAGCCCTCGCGCCACACTAAATCAACAGAGCTAGCAACAATGGCAACGGAAAGGGACTCAGATATAGAAGCAGACCCCTCTCCCCTTAATGAGACATCCCCAGTAACAAAGGCAGACCTCAAAGATCTGGTCTCAAAACAGGACATTGCCGCAAACTTCGAAAAACTATGGGGTAAAATAGACTCGATGCACTCAGCTGTCACATCTAGCCTGACAGAAATTCGGGCTGATTTAGCGGACCTAGGGGGTAGACTAGAAGTTCTGGAGGAACACAGAGAGACAGTAGCAGATGAAATGGAAGCTTCCTCTCAAGCTTTACAGTCACAACAACAAACTATCAATGATCTGCAGGACAAGGTCGATGACCTGGAAAATAGGTCGCGCAGAAATAATATAAGGCTAAAGGGCATACCAGAAACGGTCACCAACCAGGACCTCCCCACATATCTACAACACTTATTCAGAAATATCACAGGGGAGACAGAAGAATCAGAATTTGCTATCGAAAGAGCCCATAGAGCGCTAAAAGCAAGACCTAAAGGAGAAGCACCCCCTAGAGACGTTATTATAAAACTGTCATTCTTCCAAGAGAAAGAGAAGCTTATGCAGGCCTCCAGAAATAAGCCAACCTACAAATTCCAAGGAAGCGTCATTCAATTCTTCCAAGACCTCAGCATTAGGACTCTCCAAAGAAGAAGTTCCTTGCGCCCCTTAACTTCTCTTCTACGCAAAAACCAAATCAAATACAGATGGGGCTTCCCTTTCGCACTCCACATCCTCAAGGATAACAAAACCATTACAATTCATGATACAGAAGACATCTCTTCTACTTGCAAACAATTGGGGATGGAAACCCCGATGATTCCATCTGAGGACAAGCCACATCCGGTTCAAGGGACCTCTGGTCAAACGAAATGGACAAAAGTAAACCACAAAAGAACAAAGAGATGACATAATCTTGATACCAGGGAAAGGGTTCCCTGCTCACTACTCTCATAACAACACATGGGGAGGGAAACTTCCTATGTGAATTTTCTTCTGAATGTCCGTAACATCAGGTGCTCTCTAGAAGGAGCACCTATTAAAGGAGAGTTATCTATGCACCCGCTGCAGTGAAACAAAGCTATTAGAGTACTTCCTTTAATACGAGGAAGAAAATTGTTTACAGTTAGTTCTTGTTTAAAAGTTATGTTCAGTTACGATAGAAAAGTCTTCAAACTACTGACACTTTAGTTAACCATTTACTTAATGTTATTGCTCAGCTCCAACATCTAGCCCTGGACTACGGTTATTAGGAATAATGTACATTTACCTGATAGCTAGGTGTAAACTATGTTATTATATTTTTTGTTTTCAATGTTTGATTTTTATTAGTACTGTGTTATTAACATTTTCTATTTCTTTTAAGGATGCCGGGAATACTCTCCCCCCCAGGTCAAAACAATATATAACTAAACTCTCGGTGGAGCTACTCATCCCTCCAGAGCTGTATGTATCAAAGGTCTATACTTTCAAGCTGACAAGTATTGTACACCATAATACACTTCTTACATGATCCCAAGAATACACCTCATATCTCACAATGTGAGAGGCTTAAATTCCAATGCTAAAAGGCGAACGGCCATGTCTCAATATCACCACCTAGGGGCCAATATTTTATTTCTCCAGGAAACCCACTTTACTAGAGATATAATCCCAAAATACTGGGCTAGAAACTTTACACAACACTTCCATGCAACCACCGAAACTAAAAAGCGAGGGGTATCGATCCTTATCCACGCAAATTTAGCTTTCAAACATGAATCCACCATTGCAGATAAAGAAGGGCGATATCTCATAATTAAAGGCCAATTTGCTGAAACTAACATCATTCTATGTAACATATATGCTCCAAATGACAACCAACACTCTTTTTTCAGCCATGTCTCCAACTTACTCACCAACTGGTCCCAACATAAAGTTATATTGGCGGGAGATTTCAATATTACTATGTCCAAATTTATAGAGTCCAAAACCAAACTTACAGCTAAACAAATTAGACACAATAAATTAGTGAATTCTATTTATGAACACTTAGCTCCACACGCTCTCTTTGACTCATGGTTCACTTTATATGGAGACACAACAGACACGACTTTCTATTCGGCAGCCCACAAACAATACACAAGACTAGACTATATCTATATTAGCCAGATTCTACAACCACTCTTGCAGACATCGATAATTCACACATGCGTGTGGTCAGACCACTCCATACTATCCCTACACTTGACAGGATTTGTTGACACCCAGAGAACTAGATCCTGGACTTTTGATCCATCACTTTTAAAAAATCCCACACATAAAGATAAATTTATCAAATTACTAAGTGATTTTTGGGAAATCAATAAAGGTTCTACATCCAACCCAATTTCCCCTTGGGCGGCGCATAAAACTTACATGCGGGGATTACTCATCCAAAATAAATCCATCAGGCTCAAACAACACAAAGCACAACTAACACAGCTACATAATGAAATATCTGACCTAGAGAAACAACATAAACTCACTCAGAAGAAGGAAGTTTTAGCCATCCTCACAGCTAAGAAAGACAACCTGGCCAACATATTAAATAACCACTCAATCAGAGCAATCCAAAGACTGAACACACAGTATTACATACATGCGAATAAACCTGACAAATTCTTAGCCAACAAATTAAGAGAAAGATGCAAGGCTTCCATTATCCCCTCTATTTTACTAGCAAGTGGCGCCTCCGTGTCCCACCCACAGCACATAGCAGACACGTTCGCAGATTTCTATGGAAGCCTGTATGACGGCAATAAAGTAATACATTCAGACACCCTAGAACAGCAAACGACGACATTTCTGAAGGATATTAACTTACAGACACTTTCAAAAGAAAACACTGATACACTAAATGCCCCTATCACGAGGGCAGAAGTTTTGTCGGTCATTAAGGACCTCAAGATAGGGAAAGCAGCAGGGCCAGATGGGTTTGCAGGAGAATACTATAGGACCTTCAAAGAAATATTAGTTCCACATCTTACAGATTTATGTAATTTTATTCTAGAGGGACACAGTATACCGAAAGATATGTTACAAGCAAAAATAATAGTGATCCCCAAGCCAGGCAAAAACCACCGGCTATGTGCAAATTACCGTCCTATATCGCTTATAAACCAAGATCTGAAAATCCTGACAAAAATCTTAGCCAATAGACTAAAACATATCCTCCCAAATCTGATCCACCCAGATCAAGTAGGGTTTGTAAAAGATAGAGAAGCACCAGACAATGTACGACGGCTGTTGAACATCATAGATTATGTAGGGGGGACTCGGATGCCTTCTCTGCTCCTCTCGTTGGATGCGGAGAAGGCATTCGATAGAGTAGACTGGGGATACATGTCGACTGTGATGCGCTGTATGGGATTCGGAGGTGCCTTTGTTAAAGCTCTTGACGCAATTTACTCTAACCCCTCCGCCCAAGTATCTGTATCAGGATATAAGTCTAAGATTTTCCCCATATTAAATGGCACGAGACAGGGGTGCCCGCTCTCCCCTCTCCTTTTTGCGATCTGTATAGAGCCCCTTGCAGCTAAAATTAGACTGGCAACAGACATCACAGGTGTGAAAATCAAAGACCGAGAATACAAACTGACACTCTTCGCGGATGATATCCTCTTGACGCTATCCAAACCCCTCACATCACTACCCAACTTATACAAACTCCTGGATCAATTCTCCCAAATTTCAGGATACAAAATTAACCTCGATAAGTGTGAAGCACTGTCTTTAGGGCTTCCACAACATACCAGGAAATCCATAGAAATCAACTTTGAAATAAAATGGGCCACTCACTCACTTAAATACTTGGGAATACATTTAACACCACAGATCCACCAATTATATAAACATAATTATGAACCTATGTACAAAGAGATTAGGAATAATATCCGCAAATGGAAGACACACACTTTCTCATGGCTAGGCAGACTAGCATCGGTTAAAATGTCAATCCTACCCAAGTTACTATATTTATTTAGGACCCTCCCTATAAAAATACCGATAAATGATTTAAAAAAGCTACAAAAAGAATTAATAGTTTTCATTAGAGGGAACAAAATAGCTCGCATATCAACTGCGCTCATTACAAAACACCGTGGGCTAGGAGGAATAGGAGCCCCCAATATAATAGAATATTATAGAGCAGCAAGACTGGCGCAGACGACACTAATGGGAGGGAGATTTGGTGAAATCATATGGCCTAACCTGGAGGCTAAACTTAGAGACTCTGCCTACCCTGATGATAGTCTATGGAATAAAAACATTATGAAAGAAGTAGATGAAAAGCCAGGCCTACATGTCACAAAACAAACTATTCAAATGTGGTCTTTCTTAACCAAAAGACAAAACCTACTATCTAGCCAAACATTAGTTTACCCAATCAGATACCTACTCCCCACAGATCTACAACAAACACTAGATAAATGGGCCAATAAGGGCCTATATAGGGTGGCAGATTGGATGGATGGTAGAAAAACTAAGACATTTAACCAAATCCAGACCCAATTAGATACAGAGAAACTACATTGGTTCCAATATCTACAAGTCAATTCGGCAATACAGGAATACATTAGAGACCTTCAGCCTAATATATCCAATGCACTAGAAAGACTGCTTAATTCTACACATAGACCGAAAGGGGCCATATCCAAATTGTACATACAGATTCAGACATCCAGTAATTCACTTAAATCCAAGATGCTTTTGAACTGGGAGAGAGATTTAAATATAAATAAAGATAAAGAATGGTGGGATGACATGTTCAGCTCAGCCTGTAGAGGACTATTAAGTGCAGACATGAAAGAGAATACAATCAAGACCATGTTTAGATGGTACTTGACTCCGGTTAAAACTGCCCACATGTCATCTAGTCATAATAAGTATTGCTATAGGGGTTGTGGGGAAGTAGGTTCGTATTGTCACATGTGGTGGGAATGCGAAACAATACAAGAAACTTGGACTAAAATATCCACTCTGCTTAGCTCTGTATTGGAGGAACAGATTCAACTAACTCCGATTCAGGCTTTGCTGCATGAGTCACTACCACAGTTCAACAAACAAATAAATACATTTATCAGAATCATTTGCACAGTCACTAGAACCTGTATTGCAAAATACTGGAAAACCTCTGCTCCTCCTTGGGAGGAAGTATACAATAGAATTTCCCTAACATACCGAATGTATGAATCTGCATCCCAAGTGATGGATACACAGACACAGTTTGAGAAGGTCTGGTTTTACTGGACACTAAACAGAACATCAAACACTAGAACTTAGATCTGTTTCCTACTTATTAAAGGACCTGGGAGGGAAGTAGGGGAGAGATTCTGGGCAATCCTTTTTTTTTTAGCTTTGTTTTTTGTTATGTTTTATTCTCTTTTTCCATCTTTTTGTTATCTTTTTCTCAGCCTAATCCGATAATTAGATAGTCTAGAGAGATACCTTGAAAAGCAAATTAGGCTTTCCTTCTTTTCATTATAATTAGTTAATGTTTTAAATTTCATGGTAGAATTATCGCTGTTCCCTTAAGAAAACTGGTATACAGGAGACATCACATCTAGGATACTCTGAGTTACCGTAAGAAAAGAGGGTTTAGCCTGACTTTAAAAACTGATTGACCAACAGACAAGGGGCACTAATATAGTTCCTGATGAGGAAGCAAGGTGAATCTTTAACTTTTATAAAACAGAGGACTATAAGGAACTCAAGATATATAGTGTGCCTGTCTTTAACACTTTGCCCTGATTGTTAAGCCATCTGTAAAATGATTGCTCCACTGATGTGTTAATACCTTATGTATTCTGTGTACCTTTAATAAAAAGATTCAAACATAAATACTGGGCATTTCAGTCTAAAACTTATATATTTAATGCCACCATATCACTGTCAAATGCGATCCAATACAAAATATAGTCAAAGGGATAGGAAAGTCACAATTAAACTTGCATGATTCAGATAGAGGATGTCATTTTAAGACACTTTTAAATTCACTTCTATTTTCAAATGTGCTTCATTCTTTTAGTATTAGGCTAAAAAAGTTAGTATAAGGTGCGCAAATCTATCCCCTGCAACATACACTAATCTGTTCCCATAAAGTAGATATGTTGAAAATGTAGTGAAAAAATAAGAAAATTATGTGTAGGTGCGCTAACAGCTACGGGGATTGGGTCTAATAATTATAAACCATCTAGATGGTATATGAAAAATAATATAAATACTAAAATCATAGATTGAATTCTGGTATAAGTTATAACAGATAAAGTGGACACAAAACACAATTAGACTGGATATGAATAAAACAATTTATATATTTAATACTAAAAAATATGTTTAAAATATGCATACATATCACACAATAAATCTGACTGTTATTTATTATGACCGGTCATATACATATAGTTACGCTAAAAATGTTAAAAATCTCCTAATGGATATCTGGCAATAAAAAGTGATAAGATATAATTAGGTGCAGCAGAAATTTATACTTCGTGCATTAAGAGGTAGGGTAAGGGATTGGTTCTGTTTAGAACTATAAATTCTTAAAATCTTTAAATTCTCAAAATGGGTCGTTTGATCTTGGTAAATGTGTCGTTAGAAATTTAACGACTAAATTAACAATAAAGTCAATTTATATCCACCTAAAAGTTTATTCCTTTGAATGTCTAGATCTTCAAACACAGTTCCGTTTATGTATCGACGATTGTCCAATCATCAGACAGATCCGTTTGTTTGGTAAAGTGGTTTATTCAACACTAGAGTGGTATCGAGGTGTTTTCTAGAATTTTAGTCTTTGAACGAGTGACAAAAGTTACCTAGCTGTAGGGCCACAACACCTCTACACGGCCTACCTGTCTTGCTTTGCAGTATGAAATGTCCGCTGAGGTCAGGCACAGGTGTCTGGAGCGGCTCCTAACAGCTGGCGGTATTCCTGATCCTCATGGAAGTAGATCCGGCTGGAACGAAAAACTCTGCGCAGAGTATGTAGGAGAGAGGCAAAAATAGTTTCGGGCAATCTCTCTCAATCCTTGGCGATCGTGTTAAATTAACACTTTGTAGTTTGTTATCTGACTCCTTCAACGCGTTTCGCCATGTACCATGGCTTTATCAAGATGGTTCAGACATATTTCAAACTTCCTTATATACGTATTCTTCGTCTGTGATTGGTTTATCCCTTTTCATGGCATTTCTTTTAAGGTGGATTTTTAAAAGGTGGAATATTTTGATAGTCAAATCCCTTAATTGTAAGCTGTCATATCTTCACAATTTGTGATGTTAGCACAAAGTGTAGAGCATGCAACACATTTAAAACATGCATTGCATAAAAAGCTTTGTATCAAAAAACAATAAATAATAAATATTGATATATACAAATTTAAAATATAATGCATAGAAACATGCATGAACAGCACATAAAAAGTAAAAATGATATTTTTGAATGGGGTTTTTGGAAATGCTTAGTTGAGAATTAGTGAAATATCTCCTATTAGTATTTTATTACATGTAAGAACCCCAAGGACAAAAATTATACAACAAAGTTGTTAAACCGATATTGTCTATGTGTGTAGATACATATCAAATGAGTATTTCATTACATTCAGTTAAACTAAGCTAGTATTGGCATATATCCATATATGTTCCTTTATATGGGTAATTTGGAAATTAAACCTGTTTTTATCTATCGTGCAATCCATTTTACTATAATAAAGCTAAATCAATATTTTGTGTTGTTATAAACATCTAATGAATTACCAACTAAAAAACTACATAGTTTCTTTTAAAGTGTGATAAAAAAAAAAAAAAAAAAGGGTCCTGATATGGATATCATTATCGTTTGGATATATAATGATTATTGGTTTTTTAATGTTTGATTTGTTACTAAGGAGGGATAGATGTGCTGGAAAGGGTGGTCATTATTCTAAAATAAATGGGTGTAAATCCAATTCTGAGTTTAATCCTTGAGGGTACAAAGTTTCGAGCTCAAAGATCAATTCTGCTTCTTTCCTAAGGAGCAGTTTATCGAAATCTCCTCCTCTCCATGGTTTATTAATTCGACAGATGCCCCAATATTTGAGGTCATTTATATTGTTATGGTGTACTGTCCTAAAATGTTCATACAACCTAGTGTCTTGGTCTCCTTTTTTGATTAAGTTTAGATGTTCTCTAATTCTTGTTCTCAGAACTCTAGAGGTCTCTCCCACATATTGTTTCCCACAAGTGCATTGGATCAAATATATGATCCCTTTATCGCCACATCTGATGGTCTCTCTTATTTTGTATTTCTTGCCTGTGTTTGTGGATTTGTACTCCTTACATTTTGTGCTGTGTTGGCAGGCTTTACAGCTATAACAGGGATAGTAACCCTGTAATTTATTTCCAGTCAAATCTTTATCTTTAGTTCTGTTCATTTTTTTCTTAAAATCACTAGGTGCGAGAATGTTCTTAATGTTATTTGCTTTTCTAAAAACAATACTAGGATATTCTGAAATACTGGTCCCTAAAATCGGGTCTGATTTGATCAAGTGCCAGTGTTTGTTTAAAATTTTGATTAGATGTTTGTGGTGACAGCTATAGTTCGTGACTAGCGGTATTTTCAGGGTTTCACCGTTCTCATTGTCTCCTCTTTGTTTTTTAGTGAGTATGTTCTTTCTATCCAAATTTCTAATTTTGGTGATGTCCTCTTTTAAAGTTTCATGTTTATAGCCTTTTTCTAAGAATCGATTTTCTAAGACTTTCACTTGTGTGTCAAAATCAGAGATTTTAGAACAATTTCGTCTAATTCGAAGAAATTGACCCTTAGGGGTGTTGTCTATCCACCTTTTTAGATGACAACTGTGTGTTGGAATATAATTATTAGCATCTGTTGTCTTAAAATGATTTTTCATTGCTAGTTCCCCTTGTTCTATGTAAATATCTAGGTCTAAAAATGTTATTTGTTGTTTGCTTATTGTGTATGTGAATTTCAAATTGAGATTGTTTTGATTCATGTCTTCAAAAAAGGTTATAAGACTGTCTTCACTCCCCTTCCACACTATTAAAATATCATCAATGTATCTTTTGAATAGCACAAGGTTTGCCCCCAGCTCATGCTCATGGGCAAATTGGTGTTCCCATTTACCCATGAATAAATTTGCATAGCTGGGGGCAAAACTTGTGCCCATAGCAGTACCCTGCAACTGAAGGTATAAATTATCGTTAAATGCAAAGACATTGTTTTCTAGTATAAATTTTATACTCTTTAGAATGAACTGTTTGTGTTTCATTTGCGTGCTATTTTCACTTTTTAGGAACCAATCTACAGCTGCAATACCCTCATCGTGTTTAATACTAGTGTACAATGAAGTGACGTCACTAGTTGCTAAAATGAAATTATCTTGCCATTTCAAGTTTTCTAGTAAATTTAAAACATCTGTAGTGTCCTTAAGGTATGTTGGCAATTCTTGGACGTATTTCTGAAGTTGTGTGTCTACATATAAAGATAAATTTGAACAAATGGAGGATATGCCGGAAATTATGGGGCGCCCTGGGGGGTTGGATAGATCTTTATGAATTTTGGGTAGGAAATAGAACATGGCCATTTTAGGATGTTTCTGATAAATAAAATCAAATTCTATGGTGTTAATTATATTATTCAGTTTGGCCTCTTTTAAAATGTTATATAGGTTGGTGTTAATTTTATTCATAGGATTTAATTTGAGTTTTTTATAAGTATCTGTGTCGTTCAATAAACGATTTGCTTCCCCAATGTATTTGTCTGTATCCATAATGACCAATCCCCCGCCTTTGTCTGCCGGTTTGATAGTAATGGTTTTGTCTTTTTGTAATTGTGTAAGCACTTCTCTCTCTCTTTTAGTCATATTGTATTTGATCTTTCTTTTGTCCTCTGTATTTATTTAGCTATTTCAGATAAAACAGATTTTTCGAAAACTTCAATATTGCTTCCTTTACTTTGATAGGGGTAAAACCTAGATTTGGGTTTCAATTGAGTATGTGTAATGGTATTGTTTGTCCTTGAAGTCTGACTGATTTGTCTTTCTATGGGATTTTTGATAAAATGTCTTTCTCCTGTTAAGTGTGGTCAGTCCACGGGTCATCATTACTTCTGGGATATTATCTCCTCCCCTACAGGAAGTGCAAGAGGATTCACCCAGCAGAGCTGCTATATAGCTCCTCCCCTCTACGTCACCTCCAGTCATTCTCTTGCACCCAACGAATAGATAGGATGTGTGAGAGGACTGTGGTGATTTAATTAGTTTATTACCTTCAATCAAAAGTTTGTTATTTTATAATAGCACCGGAGTGTGTTATTCATTCTCTGGTAGAATTTGAAGAAGAATCTACCTGAGTTTTTTCTATGATTTTAGCCGGAGTAGTTAAGATCATATTGCTGTTTCTCGGCCATCTGAGGAGAGGTAAACTTCAGATCAGGGGACAGCGGGCAGATTAATCTGCAAAGAGGTATGTAGCAGTTTGTTATTTTCTGACATGGAATTGATGAGAAAATCCTGCCATACCGTTATAATGTAAACTCAGCCTTAAATGCAGTAGATGTAGCTGGTATCAGGCTGTCATGTATGTATATTTTACACTTCAGTATTCTGGGGAATGGTACTTCACTGGATTTATACTGTATGCATAGACTTAACCTAATTTGCAGGGACTTGCAATAGGTTTTAAATAACAATTAATTTATTGAGGTTAAACGTTTTTTTGCTGGCATGTAAAACCGTTTATTTCTCTGAGGTACTGGGTGAAAAAATGTTTTGGGCACTATTTTTTCCACTTGGCAATAGTTTTGTTTAAATTAAAGCAGTTTACTGATCTCTCTCACTGTTATGTGTGAGGGGGAGGGGCCATTTTTGGCGCTTTTACTACGCATCAAAAAACTCAGTCAGAGGTTCATTTTATTCCTGCATGATCCGGTTCATCTCTACAGAACTCAGGGATCTCCAAAGCCTTTTTTGAGGGAGGTAATCATTCACAGCAGAGCTGTGAAGATTGTAGTTGACTGTGATAAAAAACGTTTATTTGTGTATTTTTTCTGCTGCCAGGGTTAGTTATCCTTTGCTAATGGGAACAATCCTTTGCTAAAATTGTATATTTCTTACAAAGATTTGATGCTATAACTTAATTATTTTAAACTGTCATAATTTTTTCTGTGCTTCTTATAGGCACATTTCGTTTTCATATTATTGTAAATTACTTGAAAAGCATTTCCAAGTTGCTAGTTTATTGCTAGTGTGTTAATCATGTCTGATTCAGAGGAAGATACATGTGCTATATGTGCTAATGCCAAAGTGGAGCCCAATAGAAATTTATGTACTAATTGTATTGATGTTACTTTAAATAAAAGTCAATCTGTACAAACTGAACATATTTCACCTAACAACGAGGGGAGAGTTATGCCGACTAACTCGCCTCACGTGTCAGTACCTGCATCTCCCGCTCGGGAGGTGCGTGATATTGTAGCGCCGAGTACATCTGGGCGGCCATTTCAAATCACATTACAGGATATGGCTACTGTTATGACTGAAGTTTTGGCTAAATTACCAGAACTTAGAGGCAAGCGTGATCACTCTGGGGTGAGAACAGAGTGCGCTGATAATATTAGGGCCATGTCAGACACTGCGTCACAGGTGGCAGAACATGAGGACGGAGAACTTCATTCTGTGGGTGACGGTTCTGATCCAAACAGACTGGATTCAGATATTTCAAATTTTAAATTTAAGCTGGAAAACCTCCGTGTATTACTAGGGGAGGTGTTAGCGGCTCTGAATGATTGTAACACAGTTGCAATACCAGAGAAAATGTGTAGGTTGGATAAATATTTTGCGGTACCGGCGAGTACTGATGTTTTTCCTATACCTAAGAGACTTACTGAAATTGTTACTAAGGAGTGGGATAGGCCCGGTGTGCCGTTCTCACCTCCTCCGATATTTAGAAAAATGTTTCCAATAGACGCCACCACACGGGACTTATGGCAAACGGTCCCTAAGGTGGAGGGAGCAGTTTCTACTTTAGCTAAGCGTACCACTATCCCGGTGGAGGATAGCTGTGCTTTTTCAGATCCAATGGATAAAAAATTAGAGGGTTACCTTAAGAAAATGTTTGTTCAACAAGGTTTTATACTGCAACCTCTTGCATGTATTGCGCCTGTTACGGCTGCAGCTGCATTTTGGTTTGAGTCTCTGGAAGAGACACTTGAATCATCTACACTAGATGAGATTACACTCAAACTTAAAACCCTTAAGTTAGCTAACTCATTTATTTCAGATGCCGTAGTACATTTAACTAAACTTACGGCTAAGAATTCCGGATTTGCCATTCAGGCACGCAGAGCACTGTGGCTAAAATCCTGGTCAGCTGATGTTACTTCTAAATCTAAATTGCTTAATATACCTTTCAAAGGGCAGACCTTATTCGGGCCCGGGTTGAAGGAGATTATCGCTGACATTACAGGAGGTAAAGGCCATGCCCTGCCTCAGGACAAAGCCAAACCTAGGGCTAGACAGTCTAATTTTCGTTCCTTTCGTAATTTTAAAGCAGGAACAGCATCAACTTCCTCTGCACCAAAACAGGAAGGAGCTGTTGCTCGCTACAGACAAGGCTGGAAACCTAACCAGTCCTGGAACAAGGGCAAGCAGGCCAGGAAACCTGCTGCTGCCCCTAAGACAGCATGAATCGAGGGCCCCCGATCCGGGACCGGATCTAGTAGGGGGCAGACTTTCTCTCTTCGCCCAGGCTTGGGCAAGAGATGTTCAGGATCCCTGGGCGTTAGAGATCATATCTCAGGGATACCTTCTGGACTTCAAAGCCTCTCCCCCAAGAGGGAGATTTCATCTGTCAAGGTTGTCAACAAACCAAATAAAGAAAGAAGCGTTCCTACGCTGCGTACAAGATCTTTTATTAATGGGAGTGATCCATCCAGTTCCGCGGTCGGAACAAGGACAAGGGTTTTACTCAAATCTGTTTGTAGTTCCCAAAAAAGAGGGAACTTTCAGGCCAATCTTGGATTTAAAGATCCTAAACAAATTCCTAAGAGTTCCATCGTTCAAGATGGAAACTATTCGAACAATTTTGCCCATGATCCAAGAGGGTCAGTACATGACCACAGTGGATTTAAAGGATGCTTACCTTCACATACCGATTCACAGAAATCATTACCGGTATCTAAGGTTTGCCTTTCTAGACAGGCATTACCAGTTTGTAGCTCTTCCATTCGGATTGGCTACGGCTCCAAGAATCTTCACAAAGGTTCTGGGTACTCTTCTGGCGGTACTAAGACCGCGAGGAATTTCGGTAGCTCCGTACCTAGACGACATTCTGATACAAGCTTCAAGCTTTCAAACTGCCAAGTCTCATACAGAGTTAGTACTGGCATTTCTAAGGTCGCATGGATGGAAGGTGAACGAAAAGAAGAGTTCTCTCTTTCCACTCACAAGAGTTCCCTTCTTGGGGACTCTGATAGATTCTGTAGAAATGAAGATTTACCTGACAGAAGACAGGTTAACAAAGCTTCAAAATGCATTCCATTCAACACCCGTCAGTAGCTCAATGCATGGAGGTGATCGGGTTAATGGTAGCGGCAATGGACATAGTACCTTTTGCACGCCTACATCTCAGACCGCTGCAATTGTGCATGCTAAGTCAGTGGAATGGGGATTACTCAGATTTGTCCCCCACTCTGAATCTGAATCAAGAGACCAGAAATTCTCTTCTATGGTGGCTTTATCGGCCACACCTGTCCAGGGGGATGCCATTCAGCAGGCCAGACTGGACAATTGTAACAACAGACGCCAGCCTACTAGGTTGGGGTGCTGTCTGGAATTCTCTGAAGGCTCAGGGACTATGGAATCAGGAGGAGAGTCTCCTTTCAATAAACATTCTGGAATTGAGAGCAGTTCTCAATGCCCTTCTGGCTTGGCCCCAGTTAACAACTCGGGGGTTCATCAGGTTTCAGTCGGACAACATCACGACTGTAGCTTACATCAACCATCAGGGAAGGACAAGAAGCTCCCTAGCAATGATGGAAGTATCAAAGATAATTCGCTGGGCAGAGTCTCACTCTTGCCACCTGTCTGCAATCCACATCCCGGGAGTGGAGAACTGGGAGGCGGATTTCTTAAGTCGTCAGACTTTTCATCCGGGGGAGTGGGAACTTCATCCGGAGGTCTTTGCCCAGATACTTCGACGTTGGGGCAAACCAGAGATAGATCTCATGGCGTCTCGTCAGAACGCCAAGCTTCCTCGCTACGGGTCCAGATCCAGGGATCCGGGAGCGGTTCTGATAGATGCTTTGACAGCACCTTGGACCTTCGGGATGGCTTATGTGTTTCCACCCTTCCCGATGCTTCCTCGATTGATTGCCAGAATCAAACAGGAGAGAGTATCAGTGATTCTAATAGCACCTGCATGGCCACGCAGGACTTGGTATGCAGATCTAGTGGACATGTCATCCTGTCCGCCTTGGTCTCTACCTCTGAAACAGGACCTTCTGATCCAGGGTCCATTCAAACATCAAAATCTAACTTCTCTGAAGCTGACTGCTTGGAAATTGAACGCTTGATTTTATCAAAATGTGGTTTTTCTGAGCCAGTTATTGATACCTTAATACAGGCTAGGAAGCCTGTTACCAGAAGGATTTACCATAAAATATGGCGTAAATACTTATATTGGTGCGAATCCAAGAGTTACTCATGGAGTAAGGTTAGGATTCCAAGGATATTGTCTTTTCTACAAGAAGGTTTAGAAAAGGGGTTATCCGCTAGTTCTTTAAAGGGACAGATTTCAGCTCTGTCCATTCTTTTACACAAACGTCTGTCAGAAGTTCCGGACGTTCAAGCTTTTTGTCAGGCTTTAGCTAGGATCAAGCCTGTGTTTAAAACTGTTGCTCCGCCATGGAGTTTGAACTTAGTTCTTAATGTTTTACAGGGTGTTCCGTTTGAACCCCTTCATTCCATTGATATCAAGTTGTTATCTTGGAAAGTTCTGTTTTTAATGGCTATTTCCTCGGCTCGAAGAGTTTCTGAGTTATCTGCCTTACATTGTGATTCTCCTTATCTGATTTTTCATTCAGACAAGGTAGTTCTGCGTACTAAACCTGGGTTCCTACCTAAGGTGGTCACTAACAGGAATATCAATCAAGAGATTGTTGTTCCATCTTTGTGTCCTAATCCTTCCTCGAAGAAGGAACGTCTGCTACACAATCTAGATGTAGTCCGTGCCCTGAAATTTTATCTACAGGCAACTAAGGATTTTCGTCAAACGTCTTCCCTGTTTGTCGTTTATTCTGGTCAGAGGAGAGGTCAAAAAGCTTCGGCTACCTCTCTCTCTTTTTGGCTTCGTAGCATAATACGATTAGCCTATGAGACTGCTGGACAGCAGCCTCCTGAAAGAATTACAGCTCATTCTACTAGAGCTGTGGCTTCCGCTTGGGTCTTTAAGAATGAGGCTTCTGTTGAACAGATTTGCAAGGCTGCAACTTGGTCTTCTCTTCATACTTTTTCCAAATTTTACAAATTTGACACCTTTGCTTCTTCGGAGGCTGTTTTTGGGAGAAAGGTTCTTCAGGCAGTGGTTCCCTCCGTATAAAGAGCCTGCCTGTCCCTCCCGTCATCCGTGTACTTTTGCTTTGGTATTGGTATCCCAGAAGTAATGATGACCCGTGGACTGACCACACTTAACAGGAGAAAACAAAATTTATGCTTACCTGATAAATTCATTTCTCCTGTAGTGTGGTCAGTCCACGGCCCGCCCTGTTTTTTATGGCAGGCTAAAAATCTTTTTGGATTATACTCCAGTCACCACTACACCCTGGGCTTCTCCTTTCTCGTTGGTCCTTTGGTCGAATGACTGGAGGTGACGTAGAGGGGAGGAGCTATATAGCAGCTCTGCTGGGTGAATCCTCTTGCACTTCCTGTAGGGGAGGAGATAATATCCCAGAAGTAATGATGACCCGTGGACTGACCACACTACAGGAGAAATGAATTTATCAGGTAAGCATAAATTTTGTTTTTTAAAGTTAGTTGTCTAGTGAATTGCTTAATATGGATGTGGGTTTTGAATTTATTCATTTTTGCAGTAGGTGCAAAAGTTAAGCCCAATTTTAGTACTTTGGTTTCATCATCTGAGAGTGTTTTTTTACTGAGATTGAATATACCTGTCTGATCTGTTTTTGTTTCTTTTTGGATTGTGCATTTTTTTCTTCCATTTCCCCTAGTTCCTATATGTTTCTTTTTGGTCTCGTTCTTCTTTGATCTAATGGGGTGCCGATCCCTAAAAAATCCCCCGAGGTGTTAGGTCTTGTGGATTCTTCCTCAGTGTGTGCATTTTCTGTGTTGTCATGTTGTGATGCTATTGGCTGAAATCTATTTCTTATAGGGATAGACCACTCCCTTTTCTTTAAATGATTAGGTTTGTTCCCTGTGGGAAACTTTTCCTGTTCAGTGTGGTGATTCTCATAGTTTTCATAATTCCTATTGAATTGATCTTCATTATAGCTCCTTTGTCTAGGTTCGTAAAAGTGTTGTGTGTGATTCCTGTCACCATAATATTCATTATTTATCCCAGTATTCTTTCTAAACCAAACAACAAATAACAATTTTAGACCTAGATATTTACATAGAACAAGGGGAACTAGCAATGAAAAATCATTTTAAGACAACAGATGCTAATAATTATATTCCAACACACAGTTGTCATCTAAAAAGGTGGATAGACAACACCCCTAAGGCTCAATTTCTTCGAATTAGACAAAATTGTTCTAAAATCTCTGATTTTGACACACAAGTGAAAGTCTTAGAAAATCGATTCTTAGAAAAAGGCTATAAACATGAAACTTTAAAAGAGGACATCACCAAAATTAGAAATTTGGATAGAAAGAACATACTCACTAAAAAACAAAGAGGAGACAATGAGAACGGTGAAACCCTGAAAATACCGCTAGTCACGAACTATAGCTGTCACCACAAACATCTAACCAAAATTTTAAACAAACACTGGCACTTGATCAAATCAGACCCGATTTTAGGGACCAGTATTTCAGAATATTCTAGTATTGTTTTTAGAAAAGCAAATAACATTAAGAACATTCTCGCACCTAGTGATTTTAAGAAAAAAATGAACAGAACTAATGATAAAGATTTGACTGGAAATAAATTACAGGGTTACTATCCCTGTTATAGCTGTAAAGCCTGCCAACACAGCACAAAATGTAAGGAGTACAAATCCACAAACACAGGCAAGAAATACAAAATAAGAGAGACCATCAGATGTGGCGATAAAGGAATCATATATTTGATCCAATGCACTTGTGGGAAACAATATGTGGGAGAGACCTCTAGAGTTCTGAGAACAAGAATTAGAGAACATCTAAACTTAATCAAAAAAGGAGACCAAGACACTAGGTTGTATGAACATTTTAGGACAGTACACCATAACAATATAAATGACCTCAAATATTGGGGCATCTGTCGAATTAATAAACCATGGAGAGGAGGAGATTTCGATAAACTGCTCCTTAGGAAAGAAGCAGAATTGATCTTTGAGCTCGAAACTTTGTACCCTCAAGGATTAAACTCAGAATTGGATTTACACCCATTTATTTTAGAATAATGACCACCCTTTCCAGCACATCTATCCCTCCTTAGTAACAAATCAAACATTAAAAAACCAATAATCATTATATATCCAATCGATAATGATATCCATATCAGGACCCTTTTTTTTTTTTTTTTTTTTTTTTAATCACACTTTAAAAGAAACTATGTAGTTTTTTAGTTGGTAATTCATTAGATGTTTATAACAACACAAAATATTGATTTAGCTTTATTATAGTAAAATGGATTGCACGATAGATAAAAACAGGTTTAATTTCCAAATTACCCATATAAAGGAACATATATGGATATATGCCAATACTAGCTTAGTTTAACTGAATGTAATGAAATACTCATTTGATATGTATCTACACACATAGACAATATCGGTTTAACAACTTTGTTGTATAATTTTTGTCCTTGGGGTTCTTACATGTAATAAAATACTAATAGGAGATATTTCACTAATTCTCAACTAAGCATTTCCAAAAACCCCATTCAAAAATATCATTTTTACTTTTTAGGTGCTGTTCATGCATGTTTCTATGCATTATATTTTAAATTTGTATATATCAATATTTATTATTTATTGTTTTTTGATACAAAGCTTTTTATGCAATACATGTTTTAAATGTGTTGCATGCTCTACACTTTGTGCTAACATCACAAATTGTGAAGATATGACAGCTTACAATTAAGGGATTTGACTATCAAAATATTCCACCTTTTAAAAATCCACCTTAAAAGAAATGCCATGAAAAGGGATAAACCAATCACAGACGAAGAATACGTATATAAGGAAGTTTGAAATATGTCTGAACCATCTTGATAAAGCCATGGTACATGGCGAAACACGTTGAAGGAGTCAGATAACAAACTACAAAGTGTTAATTTAACACGATCGCCAAGGATTGAGAGAGATTGCCCGGAACTATTTTCGCCTCTCTCCTACATACTCTGCGCAGAGTTTTTCGTTCCAGCCGGATCTACTTCCATGAGGATCAGGAATACCGCCAGCTGTTAGGAGCCGCTCCAGACACCTGTGCCTGACCTCAGCGGACATTTCATACTGCAAAGCAAGACAGGTAGGCCGTGTAGAGGTGTTGTGGCCCTACAGCTAGGTAACTTTTGTCACTCGTTAAAAGACTAAAATTCTAGAAAATACCTCGATACCACTCTAGTGTTGAATAAACCACTTTACCAAACAAACGGATCTGTCTGATGATTGGACAATCGTCGATACATAAACGGAACTGTGTTTGAAGATCTAGACATTCAAAGGAATAAACTTTTAGGTGGATATATATTGACTTTATTGTTAATTTAGTCGTTAAATTTCTAACGACACATTTACCAAGATCAAACGACCCATTTTGAGAATTTAAAGATTTTAAGAATTTATAGTTCTAAACAGAACCAATCCCTTACCCTACCTCTTAATGCACGAAGTATAAATTTCTGCTGCACCTAATTATATCTTATCACTATTTATTGCCAGATATCCATTAGGAGATTTTTAACATTTTTAGCGTAACTATATGTATATGACCGGTCATAATAAATAACAGTCAGATTTATTGTGTGATATGTATGCATATTTTAAACATATTTTTTAGTATTAAATATATAAATTGTTTTATTCATATCCAGTCTAATTGTGTTTTGTGTCCACTTTATCTGTTATAACTTATACCAGAATTCAATCTATGATTTTAGTATTTATATTATTTTTCATATACCATCTAGATGGTTTATAATTATTAGACCCAATCCCCGTAGCTGTTAGCGCACCTACACATAATTTTCTTATTTTTTCACTTCATTCTTTTAGTATCCCTTGTTAAAAAATGAATATGCACATATCCTACACTAGTGGGAGCTGCTGCCGATTGGTGCCTGCATACATTTGTCTCTTGTGATTGGCTAACTAGATTTTTCAGCTAGCTGCCAGCAATGCAATGCTGTCCCTTAAGCAGTAGATAACAAGAGAATTAAGAGAATTTGATAATATAATTAAATTGGAAAGTTGTTTAAAATTGTATGTTCTATCTGAATCATAAAAGAAAATTTTGAGGTTTACTATCCCTTTAACTTTTTCACAAACTTTGGGTTTCTCACTTAAATTATTTACAAACAGCTTGTGCAATCATGGCACAAATGGGTGTAAAAGCTTCTCTGGGATCCCCTTTGTTCAGAAATAGCAGACATATATGGCTTTGCCATTGCTTTTTGGTAATTAGGCCAACGTGTACATCACACATTTACTATTCCCAGCAGTGAAGGGGTTAATTATGTAGATTGGCTAATTTTAGCTTTAGTGTAGAGATCAGCCTCCTACCTAACACTTCTCACCCCCTGATCTCTCTCAAATAGCTCTCTTTCCTCCCCACCCCTCAATGGTTACCCCCTCTTAAGTACTGGTAGACAGTATGCAGTATTAGACCTTTTTTTTATATAATTATGTTCTTCAGTGTAGAATTATCCCCTTACCTTCCCACCTCCCTGATCCCTCCCAAAAAGCTCTCTAAGCCTCCCCCCTCTAACTTATTACCACCATCTTAGGTACTGGCAGCTCTCTGCCAGTACCCAGTTTTCCCAAAGTTGCCAACTTAAAGGGATAGTAAACTACAAATTCGGGCTTAGGGAGTAGTTGTGACTCCTTACCTGGATAGTTATTAGTTCAGGCTATACCTTTAGCAATCGCTCATACTGCTATGGTTTCTTCCCTCTCATGGCTGGAAGGTCAATATGGTCAAAAGTTCTCTCGCACCTCGAACAAGGGTGTGTTTTTTAAATTATCATAGATTCAATGACAGTGAAGCTTTTTCTTACAGACCAACACAAAGTCCAGCTTCATTCTGCTTGTCCAAGGCTTTTGACCATATTGACCTTCCAGCCATTAAAGGGAATAAACGATAGCAGTTTCTCAACCGTGGCCCTCACGTATCCCCAACAGGCCAGATTTTAATTATAGCTGAATTAGAGCATAGGTGAAATAATCAGCTGATGGGTGAGAGCAGATTAGTAACCATTGTTACTAGTCAGCTGATTATTTCACCTGTGCTCTAGTTCAGCTTTAATGAAAAGCTGGCCTGTTTAGTATACATGAGGACCACGGTTGAGAAACTATAGTTTCTTCCCTCTCATGCCTGGAAGGTCAATATGGTCAAACGCTCTCTCATACCTCGAACGAGGGTGTGTTTTTGGAGTTATCACAGATTCAATGACAATAAAGCTTTTTCTTACAAACCAACACAAAGTCCAGCTTCATTCTGCTTGTCCGAGGCTTCAGTCTCTTGCCTACCCTTCTGTAGCTCAATGTATGGAGGTTGTGGGCCTCTTGTTAGCGGCGTCAAATGCCATGCTATTTGCAAGGTTTTATTTGCGAACTCTCCAGCTTTGTATGCTAAGGCAGTGGAACAGAGTTTTGTTCTTCTCAGGAAGCTGCATTGCCTATCAATGTCCTGAAGCTCAGAGCAATCTTCAATGCTCTGTAGGAGTGGCTGCAGCTTTGCTCAGTCCATTTTCTCCATTTTCAATAAAACGTAAGTACGGTGGCGTGCATCAGTGTTTCTCAACCCTGGTCCTCAGGTACTCCCAACAGGCCAAGTTTTTTATTATAGCTGATCTAGAGCATAGGTGAAATAATCAGCTGATGGGTGAGAGCAGGTTAATAACTATTGTTACTAATTAGCCAATTATTTCAACTGTGCTCTAGTTCAGCTATAAAAAAAACTGGCCTGTTGGGGATATGTAAGGACCGCTGTTGGCCTCTTGGCCATTCACATTCCGGGGGTAGAGAACTGGGAAGATGATTATCTGAATCGCAAGGAATGGTCGCTCAACCAGAAGGTAGTTGATCAGTTGTTGGGGGGGCTTCCGGAGATAGACCTAATGGCATATAGTCTGAATCACAAACTTCCAAAATATGGGTCGAGAGCGAGGGATGCTCAGGTGGAACAGATAAACTAGATGACCTTCAAGGGGCAACTAAGGAGTCTGCTTCCTCCAGTTGTTCTTCCCAGAGTGGTGACTCGAATCAAACAGGAGAATGTTTTAGCCATTCTGATAGCCCCAGCGTGGCCCCAAAGTACTTGGTATGCCGACCTAGTACTACTTTTCTTCTCTCATATCTTCTCACTCCTCAAACCCTAAATGTCTCTTTTCCATTTTCAACACTCTCCTCTATCCACCTGCACCACCTCCATCATCTGCCTTTAGTGCTTAGGACTTGGCAGACCATTTTTTCAACAAAACACTTACCATCCGAAGTAACATCCCACCACAAGACTGCAACCTTCCATCTCTGCCCCCGGTCACCCCCTCCACCAATCTCAGTACCTTCCCCTCCAACCACAGAGAATGAAGTGAGCTCCCTAATGTCTTCCTCACACCTCACTACCTACCCACTTGACCCTATCCCTTCACATCTAATACCTTCTCTGTCTTCTACCCTCACCCCAGCTCTTACTTACATATTCAACTGATCCCTTACTACTGGTTCATTTACATCATCCTTCAAACATGTGAAGGTCACCCAAATCCTCAAAAAACCCTCTCTCTACCCCAATTCTCCTGCAAACCTCCACCCCATATCACTGCTTCCACTAGCTTAAAAAGTCCTGGAAAAACTAGTTTCTTTCATGTAATTAGCAAGAGTCCATGAGCTAGTGACGTATGGGATATACATTCCTACCAGGAGGGGCAAAGTTTCCCAAACCTCAAAATGCCTATAAATACACCCCCCACCACACCCACAAATCAGTTTTACAAACTTTGCCTCCCATGGAGGTGGTGAAGTAAGTTTGTGCTAGATTCTACGTTGATATGCGCTTCGCAGCAGGCTGGAGCCCGGTTTTCCTCTCAGTGTGCAGTGAATGTCAGAGGGATGTGAAGAGAGTATTGCCTATTTGAATTCAATGATCTCCTTCTACTGGGTCTATTTTATAGGTTCTCTGTTATCGGTCGTAGAGATTCATCTCTTACCTCCCTTTTCAGATCGACGATATACTCTTATATATACCATTACCTCTACTGATTCTCGTTTCAGTACTGGTTTGGCTTTCTACTACATGTAGATGAGTGTCCTGGGGTAAGTAAGTCTTATTTTCTGTGACACTCTAAGCTATGGTTGGGCACTTTTATATAAAGTTCTAAATATATGTGTTTAAACATTTATTTGCCTTGATTCAGGATGTTCAACGTTCCTTATTTCAGACAGTCAGTTTTATATTTGGGATAATGCATATGAATTAATCATTTTTTTTCTTACCTTAAAATTTGACTTTTTTCCTGTGGGCTGTTAGGCTCGCGGGGGCTGAAAATGCTTCATTTTATTGCGTCATTCTTGGCGCGGACTTTCTTGGCGCAAAAAGTTTCTTGTCATTTCCGGCGTCATACGTGTCGCCGGAAGTTGCGTCATTTTTTTGACGTTTTTGCGCCAAAAAATGTCGGCGTTTCCGGATGTGGCGCCATTTTTGGCATCAAAAGCATTTAGGCGCCAAATAATGTGGGCGGCTTTTTTGGCGCTAAAAAATTAGAGCGTCATTGTTGTCTCCACAATATTTAAGTCTCATTATTTTTTGCTTCTGGTTGCTAGAAGCTTGTTCATTGGCATTTTTTTCCCATTCCTGAAACTGTCATTTAAGGAATTTGATCAATTTTGCTTTATATGTTGTTTTTTCTATTACATATTGCAAGATGTCTCAGATTGACCCTGAATCAGAAGCCACTTCTGGAAAAACGCTTAACTGAGTTTCAGTTCTACCAAAGCTAAGTTCATTTATTTTAAATGTTATAAATGTTTATCTTTAGCTATGGTTTGTAATAAGTTATTATGATATACTTTTACATGCAGAATCCATTAGTATTTATGCTTTATATATTTCCATTCTTACATCTTATGTACAAGAAATATTTAGAAGATTTATAAGAAATTTTTTTCTGATTCTATTTTAAAGGCTTTGTCTGACTTCGCGCCTTCTAATAAAATTTTTAGGTCTTTTTCACTTCTTTTTTAATTATTGAAGTTTCAAATGACCAACAACATACTGATTTATCTTTCTCTGATGATGTTTTTTCTCTTTCAGAAATTTTCTTCATCAGATATTGACACTAACAAATCTACTTTTTTATTATTTTTCTATTATTAAAGTACATTTGTTCTTTGTTGAAAAGGTGTTGATTATTTTGGATATTAAGGTAACTAGTTCTTTAAGACTAGCTGACACTATTTCTGCCTATTTATTCTTCTGTGTTTTCAGAGGTTTTCTTTCCAATTCCCCATACTAGGGAATGGAATAGGCTGAGAATTTTCTTTTATTCCTTCTTCAAAGGTTTTAAACTATATTCTTTGCCAGCAGTTAAATTCAATTTGGAGGGTTCTCCAATTTATTGGGGCTATCTCTACTTCTACTAATTATGCTATTGTTTCTATAGCAAAATAGTATTTATTTTCCTTTAGATAGTTGTATCTTATTTATGGAAAATTATTTAGTTTCAGGTACTTTTCTTGGTCCTGTGATTTATTTGGATATAGCAATTGCTTCATTTTTTCTGTTTACTTTAAGATCAAGTATCAGATTATGATTTATTTTAGCATTGTTAAAGGGACAACATTTACTAGACTAGGTGCTGTTGCATTTGTCTTGTTGTTTTGCATTTATTGATTATGCAAGTCCACTGTATTGACTGGTCCTTTTAACTGGACTATCATGCTAATAATTTCATTTGTGTCTTCATTTTATTGAATATTTTCGCAAATGAGGGTTAATCTATGTCTTTAGCTATTTTAGCTAGAAGAATTTTGTGTTTTTTTAAAAAAAAAAAAATCCATATTTCTTTTGTTCTAAGATAATCAATTATTTGTTTTATAATTGGATTCAATTCTTAACTGTTACTCTGGGCTTCAAGATTGAGTTCTAAGACTAAAACTTTAAGCTTATACTAGTTTGGTTGTTCTTATTAAGGAATGAATTCCTGAGTTCTTTCCCAAGTAACATGTTTATAATTGGAGTTCGAAATCAGCTCCCTAATATTGCGATGTACGTGCCGTATTCCAGCTTGGCTGGTAAGATGCAGGTTAAGACTTCTTTGAAATTTATTTGGTTCTATTTCTCCAACATTGGTGTGTCCAGTCCACGGCGTCATCCATTACTTGTGGGATATTCTCCTCCCCCACAGGGAAAGGCAAGGAGAGCACACAGCAAGAGCTGTCCATATAGTCCCTCCCAGGCTCCGCCCCCCCTAGTCATTCTCCTTGCCGCTCTGAACAAGTAGCATCTCCACGGGGATGGTGAGGAGTTTGTGGTGTTTAGTTGTAGTTTTTTATTCTTCTATCAAGAGTTTGTTATTTTAAAATAGTACTGGTATGTACTATTTACTCTGAAACAGAAAGAGATGAAGAGTTCTGTTTAAAAGAGGAGTATGATTTTAGCAGCAGTAACTAAAATCAATTGCTGTTCCCACACAGGACTGTTGAGCTGAGAGAACTTCAGTTGGGGGGAACAGTTTGCAGACTTTTCTGCTCAAGGTATGACTAGCCATTTTCTAACAAGACTGTGTAATGCTGGAAGGCTGTCATTTTTCCCTCATGGGGATCGGTAAGCCATTTTCTTAGTCTCAAACAGAATAAAGGGCTTATGATGGGCTATAAACTGGTAGACACTTTTAGGGGCTAAATCTATTGCTTTATTTAAGGATTATATGCAGTTTGAAGTTGAATTTCACACTTTTATAACATTGGGGAACGTTTTTAGCACCAGGCACTTGTTAAGACACCTTCCCAGTCAGGAAGGGCCTTTCTCTGTAGTAGGCAGAGCCTCATTTTCGCGCCACTACTGCACAGTTACTTTTGAGTACAGTACATGCAGCTGCATGTGTGAGGGTCTGGAATCCACTGAAAACGTTCCTAGAAGGCTTCATTTGGTATCGTATACCCCCCTGGGATTGGTGAAGTCGCAGCAAAGGCTGTGGCTGGGACTGTAAGGGGGTTAAAATTGTAAACAGCTCCGGTTTCCACATTTTAAGGGTTAACAGCTTGAAAACTGGTGTGCAATACTTTGAATGCATTAAGACTCTGTGGTGAAAATGTGGTAAAGATTGGATAATTCCTTCATAGTTTTTCACATATTCAGTAATAAAGTGTGCCCTGTTTAACATTTAAAGAGACAGTAACGGTTTTGTTTTAAAACGGTTTTTGTGCTTTATTAACCAGTTTAAGCCTGTTTAACATGTCTGTACCTTCAGATAGATCATGTTTTAAAATATGTGTGATAATTGTGCCATAGCTTCCAAACAAAGTAAGGACAGTACTGTCACAAATAGTAAAGTTGCCCAGGATGATTCCTCAGATGAAGGAAGTAGACATAATTCTACATCATCTCCTTCTGTGTCTATACCAGTTATGCCCGCGCAGGCGACCCCTAGTACTTCTAGCGTGCCAATGCTTGTTACTATGCAACAATTGACGGCAGTAATGGATAACTCCATAGCTAATATTTTATCCAAAATGCCAGCATTTCAGAAAAGGCGCGATTGCTCTGTTTTAAACACGGTAGAGCAGGAGGGCGCTGATGATAATTTTTCTGTCATTTCCTCACACCAATCTGAAGTGGCAGTGAGGGAGGTTTTGTCAGATGGGGAAATTTCTGATACAGGAAGAATTTCTCAGCAGGCAGAACCTGATGTTGTGACATTTAAATTTAAATTAGAGCATCTCCGTGCATTACTTAAGGAGGTGCTATCTACTCTGGATGATTGTGACAATCTGGTCATCCCAGAAAAATTGTGCAAGATGGACAAGTTCCTTAAGGTCCCGGTGCACCCTGAGGCTTTTCCGATACCTAAACGGGTGGTGGACATAGTGAATAAGGAGTGGGAGAAGCCAGGCATACCTTTTGTCCCTCCTCCTATATTTAAGAAATTGTTCCCTATGGTCGACCCCAGGAAGGACACATGGCAAACAGTCCCTAAGGTCGAGGGGGCGGTTTCTACTCTAGCCAAGCGCACGACCATTCCTATTGAGGACAATTGTGCTTTCAAAGATCCTATGGATAAAAAATTGGAGGGTTTGCTTAAAAAGATTTTTGTACAGCAAGGTTACCTCCTGCAACCTCTTTTGTGCATTATTCCTGTCACTACAGCGGCGTGGTTCTGGTTCGAGGAACTGGAAAAGTCGCTCAGTAGGGAGACTCCGTATGAGGAAGTCATGGACAGAATTCACGCACTTAAGTTAGCTAATTCCTTTATTTTAGACGCCGCTTTGCAGTTAGCGAGGTTAGTGGCGAAAAATTCAGGGTTTGCAATTGTGGCGCGCAGAGCGCTCTGGCTAAAGTCTTGGTCGGCGTATGTATCTTCCATGACAAAATTGCTTAATATCCCTTTCAGAGGTAAGACCCTTTTTGGGCCAGAATTGAAAGAGATTATTTCAGACATCACTGGGTGAAAGGGCCATGCCCTCCCACAAGATAGACCTTTCAAGGCTAAGAATAAGTTAAATTTTCGTTCCTTTCGCAATTTCAGGAACGGACCGGCTTCCAACTCTGCAGCCTCTAGACAAGAGGGTAACGCTTCCCAGACCAAACCAGCTTGGAAATCAATGCAAGGCTGGAACAAGGGTAAACAGGCCAAGAAGCCTGCTGCTGCTACCAAAGCAGCATGAAGGGGTAGCCCCCGATCCGGGACCGGATCTAGTAGGGGGCAGAGTCTCTCTCTTTTCTCAGGCTTGGGCAAGAGATGTTCAGGATCCCTGGGCACTAGAAATAGTCTCTCAGGGTTATCTTCTAGAATTCAAGGAATTACCCCCAAGGGGAAGGTTCCACATGTCTCACTTATCTTCAAACCAAATAAAGAGACAGGCATTCTTACATTGTGTAGAAGACCTGTTAAAGATGGGAGTGATACACCCAGTTCCAACTGTGGAACAAGGTCAGGGGTTTTTACTCAAATTTTCAGACCAATTCTGGATTTAAAAATTCTAAACAAATTTCTCAGAGTTCCATCGGTCAAAATGGAAACCATTCGAACAATTTTACCTACAATCCAGGAGGGTCAATATATGACTACCGTGGATTTAAAGGATGCGTACCTACATATTCCTATCCACAAAGATCATCATCAGTTCCTAAGGTTCGCCTTTTTGAACAAACATTACCAGTTTGTGGCTCTTCCGTTCGGTTTAGCCACTGCTCCCAGAATTTTCACAAAGGTGCTAGGGTCCCTTCTGGCGGTTCTAAGACCGAGGGGCATTGCAGTGGCACCTTATCTAGACGACATTCTAATTCAAGCGTCGTCTCTTTCCAAGGCAAAGGCTCATACAGACATTGTTCTAGCCTTTCTCAGATCTCACGGGTGGAAGGTGAACGTAGAAAAGAGTTCCCTGTCTCCGTCAACAAGAGTTCCCTTTTGGGAACAATAATAGATTCTTTAGAAATGAAGATCTTCCTGACAGAAGTCAGAAAGTCAAAGCTTCTAAAATCTTGTCAAGTTCTTCACTCTATTCTGCAGCCTTCCATAGCTCAGTGCATGGAAGTAGTAGGATTGATGGTTGCAGCAATGGACATAGTTCCTTTTGCTCAAATTCATCGAAGACCATTACATCTGTGCATGCTCAATCAGTGGAATGGGGACTATGCAGTCTTGTCTCCACAGATTCAAGTAGACCAGGTGACCAGAGACTCACTCCGTTGGTGGTTGAATCAGGATCACCTGTCTCAGGGAATGAGTTTCCACAGACCAGAGTGGGTCATTGTCACGACCGACGCCAGTCTATTAGGCTGGGGCGCGGTCTGGGATTCCCTGAAAGCTCAGGGTCTATGGTCTCGGGAAGAGTCTCTTCTTCCGATAAACATCCTGGAACTGAGAGCGATATTCAATGCTCTCCAGGCTTGGCCTCAACTAGTGAAGGCCGGATTCATAAGATTCCAGTCAGTCAACATGACGACTGTAGGAGTTCCTTGGCGATGAGAGAGGTATCCAAGATCATCAAATGGGCGGAGGATCACTCCTGCCATCTATCTGCAATTCACATCCCAGTAGTAGACAACTGGGAAGCGGATTATCTGAGTCGTCAGAATTTCCATCCGGGGGAGTGGGAACTCCACCCGGAGGTCTTTGCCCAGTTGACTCAATTATGGGGCATTCCAGACATGGATCTGATGGCGTCTCATCAGAACTTCAAGGTTCCTTGCTACGGATCCAGGGATCCCAAGGCGACTCTATTGGATGCATTAGTGGCGCCTTGGTCATTCAACCTAGCTTATGTGTTTCCATCGTTCCCTCTCCTTCTCAGGCTCGTAGCCAGGATCAAATAGGAGAAGGCCTCAGTGATTCTGATAGCTCCTGCGTGGCCACGCAGGACTTGGTATGCAGACCTGGTGAATATGTCATCGGCTCCACCATGGAAGCTACCTTTGAGACAGGATCTTCTAGTACAAGGTCCATTCGAACATCCAAATCTAGTTTCTCTGCAGCTGTCTGCTTGGAAATTGAACGCTTAATTTTATCCAAGCGTGGGTTTTCAAATTCAGTGATAGATACTCTGGTCCAAGCCAGAAAACCTGTGACTAGAAGGATTTACCATAAAATATGGAAAAGATATATCTGTTGGTGTGAATCCAAGGGATTCTCATGGATTAAAATTCCCAGGATCCTCTCCTTTCCCCAAGAAGGTTTGGATAAGGGATTGTCAGCGAGTTCTCTAAAAGGACAGATTTCTGCTTTATCTGTCTTGTTACACAAACGACTGGCAGCTGTGCCAGATGTACAAGCTTTTGTACAGGCTTTGGTCAGAATCAAGCCTGTTTACAGACCTTTGACTCCTCCCTGGAGTCTAAATTTAGTTTTTTAAGTTCTTCAAGGGGTTCCATTTGAACCCTTACATTCCATAGATATCAAGTTACTATCTTGGAAAGTTCTGTTTTTGGTTGCTATTTCTTGTGCTAGAAGAGTTTCTGAAGTTGTTTTGCGTACCAAGCCTGGTTTTCTTCCAAAAAGTTGTTTCCAACAAGAATGTTAACCAGGAAATAGTTGTCCCTTCTTTGTGTCCGAATCCAGTTTCAAAGAAGGAACGTTTGTTACACAATTTAGATGTAGTCCGTGCTTTAAAGTTCTATTTAGAAGCAACAAAGGATTTCAGACAAACTTCTTCTTTGTTTGTTGTTTATTCTGGTAAGAGGAGAGGACAAAAAGCTACTGCTACCTCTCTTTCTTTCTGGCTGAAAAGCATTATCCGATTGGCTTATGAGACTGCCGGACGGCAGCCTCCTGAACGAATCACAGTTCACTCTACTAGGGCTGTGGCTTCCACATGGGCCTTCAAGAACGAGGCTTCTGTTGATCAGATATGTAAGGCAGCGACTTGGTCTTCTCTGCACACTTTTGCCAAATTCTACAAAGCCGTGGTGCCTTCTGTTTAGGTAACCTGATTTGCTCCCTCCCTTCATCCGTGTCCTAAAGCTTTGGTATTGGTTCCCACAAGTAATGGATGACGCCGTGGACCGGACACACCAATGTTGGAGAAAACAGAATTTATGCTTACCTGATAAATTACTTTCTCCAACGGTGTGTCCAGTCCACGGCCCGCCCTGGTTTTTTAATCAGGTTTGAAAAATTTCTTTCTCTATACACTACAGTCACCACGGCACCCTATAGTTTCTCCTTTTTTTCTCCTAACCGTCGGTCGAATGACTGGGGGGGGCGGAGCCTGGGAGGGACTATATGGACAGCTCTTGCTGTGTGCTCTCCTTGCCTTTCCCTGTGGGGGAGGAGAATATCCCACAAGTAATGGATGACGCCGTGGACCGGACACACCGTTGGAGAAAGTAATTTATCAGGTAAGCATAAATTCTGTTTTTGTCCAAATTTCTTTGATTTTATTCCAGTAAGGCTAACACTTTCTTTAAGTGTGTTTCTGTCCTATATATTTTGGGTACTGTTGAAGCATGGCTGGGCACCCATGGGGTTCAAGCGCTGCTCAGACCTGGAATCTTCTGGGGTATTTCTTCCAGTTTCCTTTTTTTTTTAGGAACCGGGTTTTGGAGTTTTATTCAAACTATTTTGCCTTTTTATGGTCATTGATAGCATTATTTGTTTTCATTAGATACAATAAATGCATATTTTCATTTTTCTGTTTTCATTCAGATTATCTGAGGATGCGGAATCTCATATGATTCACTTGCTCTTCAGGACATAGTTAGAGGATCTTTTTTTCAAAAGCTCTTGATTCCTCACACAAGGGTCACCTTTTTTTAGGTTTCCAGATAGTTTGTGTCACTGTCTTTGTCTCTATCAGAAAAGGGATAATTTTATTGGGTTCCGTCTGTCGGTACCTTTAGTCTCCTTCAGTTGCTATATATGCATAGAAGTTTTAGGTCTTATGGCCACAGCATTGGATTCAATTCCCTTTGCTCATTTTCACTAGAAAGAACCTTTCCAGTCTTTTATGAGTGTTGTTTCTTCAAGAACATGGTTGGAGGATCAATTTACCAAAAAGTTTGTTGATTCCTCAAACAAGGGTAACCTTTTTAGGTTTCCAGATAGATTCAGTGTCCATGACTCTGTCTCTGACGGACAAGAGACGTCTGAAATTGGTTTCAGCTTGTCAAAACCTTCAGTCTCAATCTTTCCCTTCGGTAGCCTTATGCATGGAAATTCTAGGTCTTATGACTGCTGCATTGGACGCGATCCCCTTTGCTCGTTTTCACATGCGACCTCTTCAGCTCTGTATGCTGAACCAGTGGTGCAGGGATTAAACAAAGATATCTCAATTAATATCTTTAAAACCGATTGTTCGACACTCTCTGACGTGGTGGACAGACCACCATCGTTTAGTTCAGGGGGCTTCTTTTGTTCTTCCAACCTAGACTGTGATCTCAACAGATGCAAGTCTGACAGGTTGGGGAGCTGTATGGGGGTTTCTAACAGCATAAGGGGTTTGGGAATCTCAGGAGGCGAGATTACCAATCAACATTTTGGAACTCCGTGCAATTTTCAGAGCTCTTCAGTCGTGGCCTCTTCTAAAGAGAGAGTCGTTCATTTGTTTCCAGACGGACAATGTCACAACCGTGGCATATGTCAATCATCAAGGAGGGACTCACAGTCCCCTGGCTATGAAAGAAGTCTCTCGAATACTTGTATGGGCGGAATTCAGCTCCTGTCTAATTTCTGCGGTTCATATCCCAGGTATAGACAATTGGGAAGCGGATTATCTCAGTCGCCAAACGCTACATCCGGGCGAATGGTCTCTTCACCCAGAGGTATTTCTTCAGATTGTTCAAATATGGGGACTTCCAGAAATAGATCTGATGGCTTCTCATCTAAACAAGAAGCTTCCCAGGTATCTGTCCAGATCCAGGGATCCTCAGGCGGAAGCAGTGGATGCATTGTCACTTCCTTGGAAGTATCATCCTGCTTTTATCTTTCCGCCTCTAGTTCTTCTTCCAAGAGTGATTTCCAAGATTCTAAAGGAGCGTTCGTTCATTCTGCTGGTGGCTCCAGCATGGCCTCACAGGTTTTGGTATGCGGATCTTGTCCGGATGGCTACTTGCTTTTTTCCATCAGGATCTCAAATCCTTAAATTTGAAGGTATGGAGATTGAACACTTGATTCTCAGTCATAGAGGTTTCTCTGACTCCGTAATTAATACTATGTTACAGGCTCGTAAATCTGTATCTAGGATGATATATTATCGTCTTCCATTTCTAGGTGTTTTTCTCATCATTTTTCTTGGCATTCTTTTAGAATGCCTAGAATTTTACAGTTTCTTCAGGATGGTTTGGATAAAGGTTTGTCTGCAAGTTCCTTGAAAGGACAAATCTCTGCTCTTTCTGTTCTTTTTCACAGAAAGATTGCTAGTCTTCCTGATACTTATTGTTTTGTACAAGCTTTGGTTCGTATAAAACCTGTTATTAAGTCAATTTCTCCTCCTTGGAGTTTGAATTTGGTTCTAGGGGCTCTTCAAGCTCCTCCGTTTGAACCTATGCATTCGCTGGATATTAAATTACTTTCTTGGAGAGTTTTGTTTCTTTTGGCCATCTCTTCTGCTAGAAGAGTTTCTGAATTATCTGCTCTTTCTTGTGAGTCTCCTTTTCTGATTTTTCATCAGGATAAGGCAGTGTTGCGAACTTCATTTAAATTTTTACCTAAGGTTGTGAATTCTAACAACATTAGTAGAGAAATTGTAGTTCCTTCATTGTGTCCTAATCCTAAAATCTCTAAGGAAAGATCGTTGCATTCTTTGGATGTAGTTAGAGCTTTGAAATATTATGTTGAAGCTACTAAGATTTCCGGAAGACTTCTAGTCTATTTGTTATCTTTTCTGGTTCTAGGAAAGGTCAGAAGGCTTCTGCCTTTTCTTTGGCATCGTGGTTAAAATCTTTGATTCATCATGTTTATGTTGAGTCAGGTAGAACTCCGCCTCAAAGGATTACAGCTCATTCAACTAGGTCAGTCTCTACTTCCTGGGCATTTAGGAATGAAGCTTCGGTTGATCAGATTTGCAAAGCAGCAACTTGGTCTTCTTTGCATACTTTTACTAAATTCTACCATTTTGATGTGTTTGCTTCCTCAGAAGCAGTCTTTGGTAGAAAAGTACTTCAGGCAGCTGTTTCAGTTTGATTCTTCTGCTTATATTTTCAGTTTTTTTCATTATAAGATTTAAACTTTGTTTTGGGTGTGGATTATTTTTCAGCGGAATTGGCTGTCTTTATTTTATCCCTCCCTCTCTAGTGACTCTTGCGTGGAAGATCCACATCTTGGGTATTCATTATCCCATACGTCACTAGCTCATGGACTCTTGCTAATTACATGAAAGAAAACATAATTTATTTAAGAACTTACCTGATAAATTCATTTCTTTCATATTAGCAAGAGTCCATGAGGCCCACCCTTTTTTTGTGGTGGTTATGATTTTTTTGTATAAAGCACAATTATTCCAATTCCTTATTTTTTATGCTTTCGCACTTTTTTCTTATCACCCCACTTCTTGGCTATTCGTTAAACTGATTTGTGGGTGTGGTGAGGGGTGTATTTATAGGCATTTTGAGGTTTGGGAAACTTTGCCCCTCCTGGTAGGAATGTATATCCCATACGTCACTAGCTCATGGACTCTTGCTAATATGAAAGAAATGAATTTATCAGGTAAGTTCTTACATAAATTATGTTTTTTGATCGCCTAACCCACTTCCTATCCTCCAACTCATTGCTTGACCCCCTGCAATCTGGCTTCTGTCCCCAACACTCAACTGCGACTGCCCTCATCAGGTTACTAACAATCTTCTTTCTGCTAAAAACAATGGCCACTATTCTATGCTTATCTTACTTGACCTGTCTGCTGTGTTTGAGACTGTTGACCATCCCCTCCTCCTACGGACTCTCAGCTCCCTTGGGCTCTGTGATATTGCCCTCTCCTGGATCCACTCTTATCTCTCTAATAGGTCCTTTTCTGTCTAATTTGCTGGCGGCGACTCCTCTTCATTGCCTCTGTCTGTTGGAGTACCTCAAGGCTCTGTTCTAGGCCCTCTACTCTTCTCTATTTATACTTCTTCACTGGGTAAATTTATCAGTAGCTATGGCTTCACCTCTATGCCAATGATACTCAGATCTTCCTATCCACCCCTGCACTCTCTCCTTCTGTCCTTTCCCACATCAGCGACTGCTTATCTGGCATTTCTTCCTGGATGGTCTCTCACCACCTAAAAATCAATCAACATGTCCAAGACTGAGCATCTTCTAATCCCCCCATCTAATTCTACTCCAGTTTCTAATGTTACTATCACTGTTGGTGACACCACTATCTCCCCATCACCCCAAGTCCGCTGCAGAGGAGTTACACTTGACTCTAATCTGTCCTTCATACCCCACATCCAATCGCTCTCTTCATCCTGTCGCAACCACCTAGGCAATATCTCCAAAATTCGTCCTTTTCTGAGTGCTGAAACTACTAAACAGCTAATCCATTCCCTAGTAATTTCCCGGCTTGACTACTGTAATAACCTACTAACTGGCCTTCCTCTCTCACCTCTCCCCCCTTTAATCCATCCTAAATGCCTCTGCTAGGCTAATCTACCTCTCCCGATGCTCTGTATCCGCTACACTCCTCTGTGAGTCCCTTCACTGGCTCACCATTCACAGCAGAATTAAATTCAAAATTCTCACTCTGACCTACAAAGCCCTTACCAATGCAGCCCCCCCACCACCTGTCCTTTCTCATCAACAAATATACTCCAGCCCGTCCCCTAAAATCTAACAACGATCTACTCCTTGCCTCTTCTACCATCACCTCCTCCCATGCTAGTCTGCAGGACTTTTCTCGTGCGGCACCAATCCTCTGGAACGCACTTCCTCGAGCTGTCAGACTTTCCCCCAACCTCTCCTCCTTTAAATGCTCCCCAAAGACCTTCTTGTTCAGGGAAGCCTATCACCAAATCAGTAACTAATGAATTCCACTTGCCTAATAGTTGCCCTCATCTATCTCCACACTAACATCATTCCCACCTTTGCAGTCCCCTCCTCCTGTTTCTCACCCTCCTACCCATTTAGATTGTAAGTTCCCACGGGAATAGGGCTCCCAATTCCCCCTGTATTTGTTTGTTACATTTTGTCTGGTGTCTCATATTATACTGTCCTTTTATCTTTGTTACCCATGGAAAGCGCTACGGAATCTGTTGGCGCTTTATAAATAAAGAATAATAATAATAGTATGGATGTCCAGTGCTCCTCCAAGGCGTCTTCCTCAGCGTCCAGATCTTCTAGCACACGGTCCATTCTTTTATCAAAATCTTCAATCTCTCAGTTTAACTGCTTGGTGATTGAACGGTTTATTCTTTCTCAGTGAGGCTTCTTTGATTTGTGATTGAGACAATAATGCAGGTTCACAAACCTGCAACGATAAAGATTTACCATAAAGTGTGGAAGGTATATCTTTCTTGGTGTTCTGATAAGGGTTATTCTTGGCATTCTGTAACAATTCCCCATATTCTTCAGTTTCATCAGGAAGGCCTTGATAAGGACTTGTCTGTCAGTTCTATCAAGGGCCAGATTTCTACACAGGAAGTTAGCTTATCTTTCTGATTTTCAGTCTTTTGTTCCGGCTCTGGTTAGAATCAGACCTGTAATCAAGTCTGTTTCTCCACCATGGAGTCTTAATTTAGTCCTTAGAGTCCTACAATTTCCGCTATTTGAGTTAAAGGATTCCTTGGATATCAAGTTGCTATTTTGGAAGGTCCTGTTCTTGTTGGCCATCGCTTCAGCCCAGAGGGCTTCTGAGTTATCGGTTTTGTCTTGTGATCAACCTTTATTTAGTTTTTCATTAGAATAAGGCTGTGTTACGTACATCTGATTTTTTTTTTTTTTTTTGCCCAAGGTAGTTTAAGAGGAAAACAATCAGGAAATCATTGTTCCTTCTTTATGTCCTAAGCTGCAAGGGATTTTTGTTAGTCTCAAAGCTTGTTTATATTGAACTCAGGACAACGTAAGGCTCAGAAGGCTTCTACTGTGTCAGTCATTTTGGTTGAGGAGTTTTGATTCACTAAGCCTACTTGGAGGTGGGTCAGCAACCGCCTGCCAGAATTATGGCTCATTCTACTCATTCTGTTGCTACTTCTGGGGCTTGCAAGCTGGTGGTCTTTGCTTACTTTCACTAGATTTTATCACTGATGTGTTTGCCTTGGCAGAGGCAGCTTTTGGAAAGAAGGTCCTTCAGGCAGTGGTTCCTAGAAATAGGTGCCTGCCTTTTTTTGTTTTGTTCAGCTTTGGTATTCCTAGGAGTAAGGTCTCATAAACTCTCAACCATTAGAAAGAAAACTAATTTATTCTTACCTGATAAATTAATTTCTTACTTGGTTGTAAAGAGGTGCAAACTAAAACTGCTGCCATCAACAAAAAAAAGGCTGGTGTCAGGTTAGGAAATGTCCAGAAGAAGACCCAAATGCTAGGGCGAACTTAAACAACACCCTTGCACTCTGAGTTTAATCCAGGACGTGACCCCACAACAACCTCTAAAAAACAATGTACTCACGATATGGAGCAGGGTTAGCCTGAGTCCAAAGTAATTCAAGATATCAGCCAAATAGACTTCTTAGTAAGGAACTGGTTTCAGGAAATGTCTTCCACAGAATCAGGAGAGTAGGGATAGACCACTTATACTCAGACAGAGGAAGGGTAAAACAAGAAACAGTTAATAATACAGGAGTAGGTAACTTGTTATCCGGCAGTTTGAGGGTTAACATTGTGTAGTCAGTACTTGCAGAGTTTGGCAACAGGTTATCAGGCAGTTTGTAGATTAATACTGAATAGTCAGTACATGCAGAGTTAGATAACAGGTAGTTTGAGGGTTAATACAGATTAATCAGTACTTGCAGAGATTGGCAATAGGTTATCATGCAGTTTGAGAGTTTCACAGAATAAACAGTTCTTGCAATGTTTGGCAACAGGATATCAAGCAGTTTGAAGGTTTACACTGAATAAACAGTATTTGCAGAGTTTGGCAACAGGTAAACAAGCAGATTGAGAGATTCACAGAATAAACAGTACTTGCAATGTTTGGCAACAGGTTATCAGGATGTTTGAGGGTTAACCCAGCATAGTCAGTCTTTGCAGAGTTTGGCAGTTAGAGAGTTTCCACAGCGAAGCCCTCACAGGAGCCACAAAGAGTAACAAACAAACGGGCACTGAAGAAACAGGAAGCCCGGAATAAAAAGCCTGGTAGTGACATCATCAGGAAGGGGCGGCTCAGACTATCTGCCAATCAAGCACACAGAGAAGACCGCTGGAACATCCCAGTGGCCGAGCGTGACAGCTGGTTTATGGACTCTCACAACCAAGAAAGAAATGAATTTATCAGGTAAGAATAAATTATGTTTCTTTCCTAAGATATAGTGAGTCCATGGACCATCTTAATTACTGTTGAGATATCACTCCTGTCCAGCAGGAGGCGGCAAAGAGCATCACAGCAAAGCTGTTAAATACCACCCCCTTACCCATAACCTCCAGTCATTCTCTTTGCCTATGCAAGGAGGTGGTAATGTTTTTAGGTGTCTGTACACAGTTTTGTTTTTAAAGCAGAGCTGTTTGTTCTGTTTTTTTGCTGGGGTCTAGCTGTGTTCCACATCAGTCTCTTCAGTAGAGCTGTGGTGGCTTTTGAACACTTGAAAACTGGTGGGATTTTTCATGTCACTGTGCCTTTCATGTTTGGTGCTGCCCTACCCTGAATGCCTGATTAACTTTAGTCAGTCCATTTGTTCCATTGGTCTATGGAGGGAGGAAGCCTTTCCATATCTGTGAGCTGCCCTGCTGCCAGTGCGGGTTTTTATTTCTTTATTAAAAGAGAGTTTGGCACTTTGATGGGTAAAGGGACTGTTAAACCACTCAGGAGAGGCTCTGTGTTTTTGTTTTTTTGTGTGTTTTTTTACTGTAATGGAAGTCGGTCTTTTAGCCACGAAGGGCGGGGCTTATTCTGTTTGGTGGTTTTCATTGCTTTCCAAGGCTGCAGGGTCCGGATTGTCAATATTTTCCGGCTTCAGGGGGTCAGGTAGGCACTTCAGCAGGGTGTGTTGAGGTAAGGAGGCTGCCTGAAGGTGTTTTTTAATTTTTAAAGCAATCTTATTTTTTTTGCAGTAGAAAAGTTGCAGTTTAAAATTTAAAGTGACAGTAACGTTTTTTGTTTTTAAATTATTATTTTTTTTTAAAACCAACTTGATTTGTTTTTGGTAAAGTTGGAAGAAGCTTTGCAAGATGTTACATGCAGCTTGTGTTTTGATTCTAATGTGGAACCTCCAATGCCTTTTTGTGCCTCATGTAACTGAGAGGACCTTACAGTGTAGGGAAAAGATTTTTCCTGAGCCATCATTAGCTGGGGTGGATGCTGTTCAGGGACCTCCTGTTCAGAATATGCCGCAGCTTTCTCCTCATGTGTCCCTTTATTCAGTGTCATCTCATGCAGTGCCCAGTGTTTCTACTCCAGTTGGAGTTTCCTTGCAGGACAGTTCTACCCAGAAATCCTCTGCGGTAACTAATGCCCTGGTGGCTTTTCTGCGTTTCAGGGAAAGCGTAAAAAGAGATAAAAGGATTCAGTTGTCAAGGTATCTGAATCAAGTATGGCTATGCTGAATGTTTCTTCCCATAGGTCTGAGGGGGAGGATTCTTCCATAACGTCTGAGGGGGAAATTTCAGATTCAGAGAGTATGGTTGTTTCTTCTGATTCTGAAGCAGTGATTTTTAGATTTAAGCTTGAACACCTCCGTGCGCTTCTTACAGAGGTTTTGGCTACTTTGGAGGATTCTGATACTACGTTAGTAGATATTCCAAAGAAATCTAATAAACTTAACAAATATTTTAATGTTCCCTCAGAGGTGGAGGTTTTTCCTGTTCCTGACTGTGCTTCTGAGATTATTGCACGGGAGTGGGAGAAGCCAGGGATTCCCTTTTCCCCTTCTCCTATTTTTAAGAAAATGTTTCCAATTGCTAATTCTGTTAGGGAGTCTTGGCAGACAGTCCCCAAGGTGGAGGGAGCGATTTCCACCTTGGCTAAGAGGACCACTATTCCCAGTGAGGATAGCTGTTCCTTTAAAGATACTATGGATAAGAAGTTGGAAGCGTTGAAGGATTTATGTTCACCAGGGTCTGGACTGACAGCCTGCGGTGTGTATTGCTACTGTTACCAGTGCCGCAGCATATTGGTTTGATGCTTTGTCTGATTCTATTCAGATGTAGACGCCTATGGAGGAGATCCACGGTAGGATTAAGGCTCTTAGGTTATCTAATTTATTTATCACGGATGCCTCTTTACAGGTCATCAGGTTGGGAGCAAGAATCTCTGGTTTTGCTGTTTTGGCTCGTAGGGCTTTATGGTTGAAGTCCTGGTCCGCGGATGTGTCGTCAAAATCTAAGCTTTTGTCTATTCCTTTCAAGAGTAAAACTTTGTTTGGGCCAGGATTAGCTGAAATTATTTCTGATATAACGGGAGGTAAGGGTCATTCTCTCCCTCAAGATAAGAGAAATAAGACCAAGGGTCGCCAGAGTAATTTTCGTTCTTTTCAAGATTTTTCAGGCAAACCTTCCCCTTCCTCTGCTAAGCAGGAACAGTCCAAGTCCAAGTCCTCCTGGAAGTCCAATCAGGCCTGGAACAAGGGGAATCAGTCTAAGAAGCCTGTCTCTGACTCAAAGTCAGCATGAGGAGTTTGCCCCCGGTCCGGGAGTGGATGCTGTGGGGCGCAGACTTTCCCTGTTCTCAGGCTTGGGTTCAGAATGTTTCGGATCCCTGGGCAGTGGATGTAGTAAATTGGAGCAGGTTCCATCTTTCAAGGTTATCTGTAAACCAGATAAAAAGAGAGGCATTTTTAAAATGTGTTCAGGATCTGTCCGACCAGGGATTAATAGTTCATGTTCCAATACAGGAACAAGGTCTGGGTTTTTATTCCAATCTGTTTGTGGTTCTCAAAAAAGAGGGAACTTTCCGACCAATTCTAGATCTCAAGAGTGTAAACAAATTCCTGAGTTCCGTCTTTCAAGATGGACACTATTCGCTCCATCCTTCCTCTGGTTCAGGAAGGTCAGTTCATGACTACTGTGGATTTAAAGGATGCGTATCTACATATTCCCATCCACAAAGATTATAACAAGTTTCTGAGGTTTGCGTTCCTAGACAAACATTTTCAATTTGTGGCCCTTCCTATTGGTCTGGCAACGGCTCCCAGAATTTTCTCAAAGTTCCTGGGAGAGTTGTTGGCTGTTCTCTGATTGCGAGGTGTTGCAGTAGAGCCTTATCTAGACGACATTCTGGTCCAGGCATCATCTTTTGAACAAGCAAACTCCCACACAGAGTTGTTGTTGTCTTTTCTGCGCTCCCACGGTTGGAAGGTGAATTTAGGAAAAAGTTTCTTGGTTCCATCTACTAGGGTGGTATTCTTGGGAACCATTATTGATTCACTAGAGATGAAGATTTTTCTGACAGAAGCCATAAAAACAGAGATCTTCAATTCTTGTCTTGCCCTTCAATCCTCTCCTCGGCCATCAGTGGCTCAGTGTATGGAGGTAATCGGTCTGACATCATTCCGTTTGCTCTGTTCCATCTCAGGCCTCTGCAGTTATGCATGCTCAGTCAATGGAACGGGGATTATGCGGATCTGTCTCCGCAAATTGTTCTGGATCAGGTGACAAGAGATTCTCTAATGTGGTGGTTGTCTCAGGAACATCTCACTCAGGGAACTTGCTTTCGCAGGCCTTCCTGGGTGATTGTGACCACGGATGCCAGGCTGCTAGGATGGGGAGCTGTCTGGGGCTTGTTAAAGGCTCAGGGTCTATGGACTCGGGAGGAAGCGTTTCTTCCCATAAACATCTTAGAGATGAGGGCAATCTTCAATGCTCTTCTGGCCTGGCCTCAGTTAGCTTCAACCCAGTTTATCAGGTTTCCGTCGGACAATATGACGTCAGTGGCTTACATCAATCATCAGGGAGGAACTCGGAGTTCCTTAGCCTGACAGAGGTAGCCAGGATTATTCAGTGGGCAGAGACCCAGAATTGCTGTCTGTCTGCAATCCACATTCCAGGGGTGGACAACTGGGAGACGGATTTTCTGAGCAGACAGATGTTTCATCCCGGGGAGTGGGAACTTCACCCCGAGGTGTTTGCCAACTTGGTTCGTAAGTGGGGGCAGCCAGAGCTGGATCTCATGGTATGCCAAGCTTCTGAGGTACGGGTCGAGGTTGAGAGATCCTCAAGCTGTGCTAATAGATGCGCTGGCAGTTCCTTGGGACTTCAGCCTAGCATATGTGTTTCCTCAGTTTGCTCTCCTTCCACGAGTCATTGCTCAAATCAGACAGGAGAGGGCGTCAGTGATTCTCATTGCTCCGGCCTGGCCTCGCAGAATCTGGTATGCGGATCTTTTGGAGATGTCATTTCTTCCACCTTGGAGTCTTCCGTTAAGGAAGGACCTTCTACTTCAGGGGCCCTTCCTTCATCCAAATCTTGTTTCTCTGAAGATGACTGCTTGGAGATTGAATGCTTTATTCTATCTAAGCGTGGGTTTTCAGAGTCTGTCATTGAGACTATGATTCAGGCTCGCAAGCCTGTTACTAGAAAGATTTAAAATAAGATATGGCGTAAATATCTTTATTGGTGTGAATCCAAAGGCAACTCTTGGAGTAGAGTTAGGATTCCTAGGATTTTGTCTTTTCTCCAGGAGGGTCTGGAGAAGGGTTTAGCTGCAAGTACCCTGAAGGGTTAAATTTCTGCTTTATCTATTTTGTTGCAAAAGTGTCTGGCAGATGTGCAGTCTTTTTGTCAGGCCCTGGTTAGAATCCGGCGTACGTTTAAGTTTGCTACTCCTCCATGGAGTCTTAATTTGTTTCTTAGAGTTCTTCAACAGGCTCCATATGAGCCTATGCATTCTTTGGATATTAAAATGTTAACCTGGAAGGTTTTGTTTTTGGTTGCTATCTCTTCGGCTAGAAGAGTTTCGGAGCTGTCAGCACTGCAGTGTGAATCTCCTTACCTTATTTTTCATTCTGATAAGGTGGTACTGCGTACTGCCTTAGGTTTCCTTCCAAAATTGGTTTCAGATAGGAATATTAATCAAGAAATTGTTGTTCCTTCTTTGTGTCCTAATCCTTCTTCTCAGAAGGAGCGTTTGTTGCACAACCTGGATGTGGTTCGTGCGTTGAAATATTATTTACAGGCGACTAAGGGTTGTCTTCTTCTTTGTTTGTTGTGTTTTCTGGAAAACGCAAGGGTCAGAAAGCTACGGCTACTTCTCTTTCTTTTTGGCTGAGTAGTGTTATTTGTTTGGCATATGAGACTGCTGGACAGTAGCCTACTAAGAAAATCACGGCTCATTCCACAAGGGCTGTTTCCTCATCTTGGGCCTCCAAAAATGAAGCTTCTGTGGAACAGATTTGCAAAGCTGCCACTTGGTCATCTTTACACACTTTATCTAAATTTTATAAGTTTGATACTTTTGCTTCAGCTGAGGCTTCTTTTGGGAGAAAGGTTCTTCAAGCAGTGGTGCCTTCTGTTTAAGGTTACCTGTCTTGTCCCTCCCTAATCATCCATGTCCTATGGCTTGGGTATTGGTTCCCAACAGTAATTAAGATGATCCGTGGACTCACTATATCTTAGGAAAGAAAACATAATTTATACTTACCTGATAAATTTATTTCCGGATATAGTGAGTCCACGGCCCGCCCTTATTTTCAGTTTATATTTTATGTAAACCTCAGGCACCTCTGCACCTTTTTGTCACTTCCTTGCTTCTGGTCGAATGACTGGAGGTTATGGATAAGGGGGTGGTTTTTAACAGCTTTGCTGTGGTGCTCTTTGCCGCCTCCTGCTGGACAGGAGTGATATCCCAACAGTAATTAAGATGATCCGTGGACTCACTATATCCGGAAATAAATAAATTTATCAGGTAAGCATAAATTAAGTTTTTTGGTAATTCCCCTTTATTATTAAGTAATTATAATTTTTACCTTACCCAGTGAATTTACAGTGTTACACTATTTCCATCCATAAGGCAGGGGGAGTCCACAACATCATTCCTTACTGTTGGGAAATACATCACCTGGCCACCAGGAGGTGGCAAAGACACCCCAGCCAAAGGCTTAAATATCCCTCCCACTTTCCCTATCCTCCCAGTCATTCTTTGCCTTTCATTACTATAGGAGGTGGCAGAGAAGTGTCAGAAGATTTTGGATAGTCCTGTAATAGGTGTGTTCCCTTCAAGAAAGGACTGGAGTTTTAAGTAATCATGTCAACCTCTCAGTGAGAGTATTGATAAAAGTTAGAGTCTGGAGATGCAGGGAATGTTTTTCTGCAAACCCATCCAGACTGTCGTCTAACAGCTCCTGAGCAATCAGTGTTAACGAGTTTCACCGCTTGCTGTTACACACTCAAGTCTATGTCAGAGCGTCGCTGCAAGACTGTCACACTTGAGAGGCTGTGCCTGTTCAACTGCATGGATCCTGGAGGGTGTTTATATATACACTTTTGCTATACAGGGTCACAGTGTGGCTCCTTTATGCCTCGATAGGATCATGGGTTAATATCTCCTGCAGAGAGATTATTTGAACAGCTAGGGGTTATTTACAACTACTTTAATTTAAAAGTTTTTGGGCTTTCGTTTTTGAGTGTTGTGCAGCTCATAATAGCTTTGTGTCCTTTTCATAGCAGGGGAAGTCCTGTCCTACGCACCACGTGACCGGGTGCAGTCCTTTTCATTTTCCTACAATCCTGCTGCAGACATCACTCTTAAGGAGAGAATTTTCACTGTTAGCTGTCTGGGTCTAGGAGGTGGTGAGTGCCCCAGCCATTGGGATATATAAAGGTGCCATTTTTTAAATAAAAGTGTGTCTTGTTTGTCCTTCTGTGGATCTATACTTAGCTATGGAGGACTCTGATACTACTTTAGAAGGCTCCGCTCCTTCTACACTGATTAATATTCCTGTTTATATTGTGAGGAGGCCGTGGTTTGCCCGCCTGCTCAATTCTGTTCCATTTGCCTAAGCACTGTTCTAAAGTCTAAGAAGGGCAACAAGCCTGCTAAAATTCATAGCGCTATTAGCCCCTCTGGGCCGTCTACCTCTCAGGAATCTATGTCCCGAGAGATAACTACCCTTAAAGCTACCCGCTCCACATGCAGTTTCCCATGGCTCAACTAATCCTCCATCTGGAAGGGTCTTTTTTCCTGCAGACTTTACCGTGCAGCTACAATCAGCGGTGTCTGCGTCTCTGAGTGCCGTACCTTCCTCTAGCAGGTGTAAGAAAAAGGTAAACCTAGTTCTCCTGACTTCATCTAAATATTTGACAGATTTAGCTACTATATCCCATCTATTCGAGGATGAGTTAACCTCTGTAGCTTCAAAGGGTGAACTTTCTGAATCGGAACCTTTTCTAAACCTCCTTCAAAAGAGGAACTCTCCTTCAGATTTAAAATTGAACATCAACATTTTTTATTAAAGGAGGTTTTGTCTACGCTAGAGGTTCCAGAGGCTAAACTGCCGGAGGAACCTAAGATCCCTATATAAGACAGGGTTTATGAAGACAGGACGGTCCCTCTGACTTTTCCTGTGCCAGTTAAAATGGCGAACATTATTAGTAACAAATATGAAAGAATTGGAATTTCTTTTTCCCCCTCGTCTACCGTTAAAAAAAATTATTCCCGGGACCTGACTCTCAATTGGATTTGTGGCGCATCATCCCTAAGGTGGATGGAGCTATTTCTACGCTTGCTAAGCATACTACTATTCCCCTGGAGGATAGTTCTTCTTTAAGAGAGCCTATGGATAAGAACATGGGAATCTTTCTGAGGAAAATGTTTTAACAAACAGGGTTTCTTTTACAAAGATATGACGAGTCCACAGATTTCATCCGTACTTGTGGGATATTAACCTCCTGCTAACAGGAAGTGGCAAAGAGCACCACAGCAGAGCTGTATATATAGCCCCTCCCTTCCCCTCCACCTCTAGTCATTCTCTTTGCCTGTGTTATACTAGGAAGACATGGTAAAGTGAGGTGTTAGTTTTAGTTTCTTCAATCAAGAAGTTTTTTATTTTAAATGGTACCAGTGCATACTATTTTCCTCAGGGGGATATGGAAGAAGATTTCTGCCCTGAGGTTGATGATCTTAGCAGTTGTAACTAAGATCCATGCTGGTTCCCACAAGACTTCTGAAGGTAACCATGAGACATCTTCAGTGTGGAGACCGGTTTCATGCTACAAGCAGCATTAAGGTATGTGCAGCCTTTTTTATTCTGAGGAGACTTGGTGTATTAGAACTGGCTGGCATTATTTCTCTGTATGGGAATGGGGTAAGCAGTAAATCCTATTTTATAAGAGGGGTATTACTTGAGTCCCTATATTATATTTTTCATTAGTTGACTTTATTTGGGCATTATGTGACATGGGAGACAATGAAAAAAACAATGTTTTACATTTTTTTTTTGGCATTTAAACTTGTTTGTTTTATGTTTGAGGGGTTGTATACTGTGTGTACATTAACTTTGGTGCAAAACCGCATTCCCATGCGGTTTTGTTTGGGCCTACTCCGACTTTGACCTTAAGGGGCGGGGCTTATTTTCGCACGCTCAGATGCGCACTTCCTTCAGGCTAAGCAGCAGCAAGCAGTAACTCGGTGGCTCCTGGACTGTGTAGCTGGTCTGAAGGGTTGGAAATTTGTTTCGAAGTACCCTGGGGGCAGGTAGGCACCACAGCAGAGGTGTGGCGAGGTGTAGAGAGTATTTTTAATCTATCTTTTGACTAGTTGTTGATATAAGTACTTTTGAGCCTTATTTCTGCCCTTACTTCTGGGTGCAGTAATTTTTGGATTAACCAACGATATTAAGTTAACTTTGGGGATAATTTAACGTTAATTGAGCATTTTGGAAAAATTGTTGGTATTACTAGTCTGTTCAACATGTCTGACATTGAGGTTTCTCATTGTTCTATGTGTTTAAAAGCTATTGTGCAATCCCCTCTAACATTGTGTAACTTTTGTACTGAAAGGGCCTTACAATGTAAAAAGCACATTTCTTTCATGTAATTAACAAGAGTCCATGAGCTAGTGACGTATGGGATATACATTCCTACCAGGAGGGGCAAAGTTTCCCAAACCTTAAAATGCCTATAAATACACCCCTCACCACACCCACAAATCAGTTTTACAAACTTTGCCTCCAAGGGAGGTGGTGAAGTAAGTTTGTGCTAGATTCTACGTTGATATGCGCTCCGCAGCAAGTTGGAGCCCGGTTTTCCTCTCAGCGTGCAGTGAATGTCAGAGGGATGTGAAGAGAGTATTGCCTATTGGATGCAGTGATCTCCTTCTACGGGGTCTATTTCATAAGGTTCTCTGTTATCGGTCGTAGAGATTCATCTCTTACCTCCCTTTTCAGATCGACGATATACTCTTATATTTACCATTACCTCTACTGATTCTCGTTTCAGTACTGGTTTGGCTTTCTACAAACATGTAGATGAGTGTCCTGGGGTAAGTAAGTCTTATTTTCTGTGACACTCTAAGCTATGGTTGGGCACTTTTATATAAAGTTCTAAATATATGTATTCAAACATTTATTTGCCTTGACTCAGAATGTTCAACTTTCCTTATTTTCAGACAGTCAGTTTCATATTTGGGATTATGCATTGAATTATCATATTTTTCTTACCTCAAAAATTTGACTTTTTCCCCTGTGGGCTGTTAGGCTCGCGGGGGCTGAAAATGCTTCATTTTATTGCGTCATTCTTGGCGCGGACTTTTTTGGCGCAAAAAATTCTTTTCCGTTTCCGGCGTCATACGTGTCGCCGGAAGTTGCGTCATTTTTTGACGTTATTTTGCGCCAAAAATGTCGGCGTTCCGGATGTGGCGTCATTTTTGGCGCCAAAAGCATTTAGGCGCCAAATAATGTGGGCGTCTTATTTGGCGCTAAAAAATATGGGCGTCGCTTTTGTCTCCACATTATTTCAGTCTCATTTTTTATTTGCTTCTGGTTGCTAGAAGCTTGATATTTGGCATTTTTTCCCATTCCTGAAACTGTCTTATAAGGAATTTGATCTATTTTGCTTTATATGTTGTTTTTTCTCTTACATATTGCAAGATGTCTCACGTTGCATCTGAGCCAGAAGATACTACAGGAAAACCACTGCCTGCTGGATCTACCAAAGCTAAGTGTATCTGCTGTAAACTTTTGGTAGCTATTCCTCCAGCTGTTGTTTGTAATAATTGTCATGACAAACTTGTTAAAGCAGATAATATTTCCTTTAGTGATGTACCATTGCCTGTTGCAGTTCCCTCAACATCTAAGGTGCAGAATGTTCCTGATAACATAAGAGATTTTGTTTCTGAATCCATAAAGAAGGCTTTGTCTGTTATTTCTCCTTCTAGTAAACGTAAAAAGTCTTTTAAATCTTCTCTCTCTACAGATGAATTTTTAAATGAACACCATCATTCTGATTCTTTGGACTCTTCTGGTTCAGAGGATTCTATCTCAGAGATTAATGCTGATAAATCTTCATATTTATTTAAGATGGAATTTATTCGCTCTTTACTTAAAGAAGTACTAATTGCTTTAGAAATAGAGGATTCTAGTCCTCTTGATACTAATTCTATACGTTTGGATAAGGTTTTTAAACCTCCTGCGGTTATTCCAGAAGTCTTTCCTGTTCCTAATGCTATTTCTGCAGTAATTTCCAAGGAATGGGATAAATTGGGTAATTCATTTACTCCTTCTAAACGTTTTAAGCAATTATATCCTGTTCCGCCTGACAGGTTAGAATTTTGGGACAAAATCCCTAAAGTTGATGGGGCTATTTCTACCCTTGCTAAACGTACTACCATTCCTACGTCAGATGGTACCTCGTTTAAGGATCCTTTAGATAGAAAAATTGAATCTTTTCTAAGAAAAGCTTATCTATGTTCAGGTAATCTTCTTAGACCTGCTATATCATTGGCTGATGTTGCTGCAGCTTCAACTTTTTGGTTGGAAACTCTAGCGCAACAAGTAACAAATCGTGATTCTCATGATATTATTATTCTTCTCCAGCATGCTAATAATTTTATCTGTGATGCCATTTTTGATATTATTAGAGTTGATGTTAGGTTTATGTCTCTGGCTATCTTAGCCAGAAGAGCTTTATGGCTTAAGACCTGGAATGCTGATATGGCTTCTAAATCAACTCTACTTTCCATTTCTTTCCAGGGAAACAAATTATTTGGTTCTCAGTTGGATTCTATTATTTCAACTGTTACTGGTGGGAAAGGAACTTTTTTACCACAGGATAAAAAATCTAAAGGTAAAAACAGGGCTAACAATCGTTTTCGTTCCTTTCGTTTCAACAAAGAACAAAAGCCTGATCCTTCGTCCTCAGGAGCAGTTTCAGTTTGGAAACCATCTCCAGTCTGGAATAAATCCAAGCCTGCTAGAAAGGCAAAGCCTGCTTCTAAGTTCACATGAAGGTACGGCCCTCATTCCAGTTCAGCTGGTAGGGGGCAGGTTACGTTTTTTCAAAGAAATTTGGATCAATTCTGTTCACAATCTTTGGATTCAGAACATTGTTTCAGAAGGGTACAGAATTGGTTTCAAGATGAGACCTCCTGCAAAGAGATTTTTTCTTTCCCGTGTCCCAGTAAATCCAGTGAAAGCTCAAGCATTTCTGAATTGTGTTTCAGATCTAGAGTTGGCTGGAGTAATTATGCCAGTTCCAGTTCTGGAACAGGGGATGGGGTTTTATTCAAATCTCTTCATTGTACCAAAGAAGGAGAATTCCTTCAGACCAGTTCTGGATCTAAAATTATTGAATCGTTATGTAAGGATACCAACGTTCAAGATGGTAACTGTAAGGACTATATTGCCTTTTGTTCAGCAAGGGAATTATATGTCCACAATAGATTTACAGGATGCATATCTGCATATTCCGATTCATCCAGATCATTATCAGTTCCTGAGATTCTCTTTTCTAGACAAGCATTACCAATTTGTGGCTCTACCGTTTGGCCTTGCTACAGCTCCAAGAATTTTCACAAAGATTCTCGGTGCCCTTCTGTCTGTAATCAGAGAACAGGGTATTGTGGTATTTCCTTATTTGGACGATATCTTGGTACTTGCTCAGTCTTTACATTTAGCAGAGTCTCATACGAATCGACTTGTGTTGTTTCTTCAAGATCATGGTGGGAGGATCAATTTACCAAAAAGTTCTTCAAACAAGATTCCTCAAACAAGGGTAACCTTTCTGGGTTTCCAGATAGATTCAGTGTCCATGACTCTGTCTTTAACAGACAAGAGACGTCTAAAATTGATTACAGCTTGTCGAAACCTTCAGTCTCAATCATTCCCTTCGGTAGCCTTATGCATGGAAATTCTAGGTCTTATGACTGCTGCATCGGACGCGATCCCCTTTGCTCGTTTTCACATGCGACCTCTTCAGCTCTGTATGCTGAACCAATGGTGCAGGGATTACACGAAGATATATCAATTAATATCTTTAAAACCGATTGTTCGACACTCTCTAACGTGGTGGACAGATCACCATCGTTTAGTTCAGGGGGCTTCTTTTGTTCTTCCGACCTGGACTGTAATTTCAACAGATGCAAGTCTCACAGGTTGGGGAGCTGTGTGGGTATCTCTGACGGCACAAGGAGTTTGGGAATCTCAGGAGGTGAGATTACCGATCAATATCTTGGAACTCCGTGCAATTTTCAGAGCTCTTCAGTTTTGGCCTCTTCTGAAGAGAGAATCGTTCATTTGTTTTCAGACAGACAATGTCACAACTGTGGCATACATCAATCATCAAGGAGGGACTCACAGTCCTCTGGCTATGAAAGAAGTATCTCGAATTTTGGTTTGGGCGGAATCCAGCTCCTGTCTAATCTCTGCGGTTCATATCCCAGGTGTAGACAATTGGGAAGCGGATTATCTCAGTCGCCAAACGTTGCATCCGGGCGAATGGTCTCTTCACCCAGAGGTATTTCTTCAGATTGTTCAAATGTGGGGGCTCCCAGAGATAGATCTGATGGCCTCTCATCTAAACAAGAAACTTCCCAGGTATCTGTCCAGATCCCGGGATCCTCAGGCGGAGGCAGTGGATGCATTATCACTTCCTTGGAAGTATCATCCTGCCTATATCTTTCCGCCTCTAGTTCTTCTTCCAAGAGTAATCTCCAAGATTCTGAGGGAATGCTCGTTTGTTCTGCTAATAGCTCCGGCATGGCCTCACAGGTTTTGGTATGCGGATCTTGTCCGGATGGCATCTTGCCAACCATGGACTCTTCCGTTAAGACCAGACCTTCTGTCGCAAGGTCCTTTTTTCCATCCGGATCTGAAATCCTTAAATTTAAAGGTATGGAGATTGAACGCTTGATTCTTGGTCAAAGAGGTTTCTCTGACTCCGTGATTAATACTATGTTACAGGCTCGTAAATCTGTATCTCGAGAGATATATTATAGAGTCTGGAAGACTTATATTTCTTGGTGTCTTTCTCATCATTTTTCTTGGCATTCTTTTAGAATACCGAGAATTTTACAGTTTCTTCAGGATGGTTTAGATAAGGGTTTGTCCGCAAGTTCTTTGAAAGGACAAATTTCCGCTCTTTCTGTTCTTTTTCACAGAAAGCTTGCTATTCTTCCTGATATTCATTGTTTTGTACAAGCTTTGGTTCGTATAAAACCTGTCATTAAGTCAATTTCTCCTCCTTGGAGTTTGAATTTGGTTCTGGGAGCTCTTCAAGCTCCTCCGTTTGAACCTATGCATTCATTGGACATTAAATTACTTTCTTGGAAAGTTTTGTTCCTTTTGGCCATCTCTTCTGCTAGAAGAGTTTCTGAATTATCTGCTCTTTCTTGTGAGTCTCCTTTTCTGATTTTTCATCAGGATAAGGTGGTGTTGCGAACTTCTTTTGAATTTTTACCTAAAGTTGTGAATTCCAACAACATTAGTAGAGAAATTGTGGTTCCTTCATTATGTCCTAATCCTAAGAATTCTAAGGAGAAATCGTTGCATTCTTTGGATGTTGTTAGAGCTTTGAAATATTATGTTGAAGCTACGAAATCTTTCCGTAAGACTTCTAGTCTATTTGTTATCTTTTCCGGTTCTAGGAAAGGCCAGAAAGCTTCTGCCATTTCTTTGGCATCTTGGTTGAAATCTTTAATTCATCTTGCCTATGTTGAGTCGGGTAAAATTCCGCCTCAGAGAATTACAGCTCATTCTACTAGGTCAGTATCTACTTCCTGGGCGTTTAGGAATGAAGCTTCAGTTGACCAGATCTGCAAAGCAGCAACTTGGTCCTCTTTGCATACTTTTACTAAATTCTACCATTTTGATGTCTTTTCTTCTTCTGAAGCAGTTTTTGGTAGAAAAGTTCTTCAGGCAGCGGTTTCAGTTTGAATCTTCTGCTTATGTTTTTTGTTAAACTTTATTTTTGGGTGTGGATTATTTTCAGCAGGAATTGGCTGTCTTTATTTTATCCCTCCCTCTCTAGTGACTCTTGTGTGGAAAGATCCACATCTTGGGTAGTCATTATCCCATACGTCACTAGCTCATGGACTCTTGTTAATTACATGAAAGAAAACATAATTTATGTAAGAACTTACCTGATAAATTCATTTCTTTCATATTAACAAGAGTCCATGAGGCCCACCCTTTTTTGTGGTGGTTATGATTTTTTTGTATAAAGCACAATTATTCCAATTCCTTATTTTATATGCTTCGCACTTTTTTTCTTATCACCCCACTTCTTGGCTATTCGTTAAACTGATTTGTGGGTGTGGTGAGGGGTGTATTTATAGGCATTTTAAGGTTTGGGAAACTTTGCCCCTCCTGGTAGGAATGTATATCCCATACGTCACTAGCTCATGGACTCTTGTTAATATGAAAGAAATGAATTTATCAGGTAAGTTCTTACATAAATTATGTTTTTATATAAAGAAAGTGTGCCTAAGGATGATTCTCAGTCTGAAGAGAATCAGGATATGCCATCCAATTCTCCCCAAGTGTTACAACCTTTAACGCCCACACAAGCGACGCCAAGTACTTCTAGTGCGTCTAATTCCTTTACTCTGCAGGAGATGGCTGCAGTTATGTCAACTACCCTACAGAGGTATTGTCTAAATTACCAGTGTTGCAGGGTAAACGCAGTAGGTCAGGTATTATTGTAAATACTGAATCCTTTGATGCTTTATTAGCTATTTCCGATGTTCCCTCACAGTGCTCTGAGTTGGGGATCAGGGAATTACTGTCTGAGGGTGAAATTTCTGATTCAGGGAATGTTTTGCTCAGACAGATTCGGATGCTATGTCATTGAAATTTAAGCTTGAACACCTCCGCCTGTTACTTAGGGAGGTTTTAGCGACTCTGGATGATTGTGATCCTATTGTGATTCCTCGAGAGAAATTGTGTAAAATGGATGTTTTTCCAGTTCCTAGAGAATTTCGGAAATTATTAGAAAGGAATGGGATAGACCAGATATACCATTTTCTCCCCCTCCTAATTTTAAGAAAATGTTTCCCATATCAGATACCATTCGGGACTCATGTCAAATGGTCCCCAAGTAGAGGGAGCTATATCTACCCTAGCTAAGCGTACTACTATACCCATTGAGGATAGCTGGGCTTTCAATGACCCTATGGATAAGAAAATAGAGGGTCTACTAAAAGAAATTATTTGTTAACCTTTTACAACCTACGGCTTGCATTGTTCCAGTAACTACTGCAGCAGCTTTTTGGTTTGAGGCTCTAGAAGAGTCTCTTAAGGTTGAGACTCCATTAGATGACATCTTAGATATAATTAAGGCTCTCAAGCTAGCTAATTCTTTTATTACTGATGCCGCTTTTCAAATTGCTAAATTAGCGTCAAAAAATGCAGGATTTGCTATTTTAGCACGTAGAGCATTATGGCTCAAATCTTGGTCTGCTGATGTGTCATCAAAACATAAGCTTTTAGCTATTCCCTTTAAAGGTAAGACCCTTTTCGGGCCAGAATTGAAGGAAATCATTTCTGATATTACAGGAGATAAAGGCCATGCCCTACCTCAGGATAAGTCGGTTAAAATGAGGGGTAAACAGAATAATTTTCGTTCCTTTCTGAACTTCTTCCACAAAGCAGGAAGGGAATTTTACCCAATCTAAGTCAGTCTGGAGACCCAATCATAACTGGAATAAGGGTAAACAATCCAAAAAGCCCACTGCTGGTCCTAAGAGAGCATGAAGGGATGGCCCCCGATCCGGGACCAAATCTAGTAGGGGGCCGACTCTCTTTCTTTACTCAGGCTTGGGCAAGAGATGTTCAGGATTCCTGGGCACTAGAAATAGTGACCCACAGTTATCAATTGGAATTCAAGGATTTTCTTCCAAGAGGGAGATTTCATCTTTCAAAATTATCTGCAAACCAGATAAAAAGAGAGGCGTTCTTACGCTGTGTAAAAGACCTTTCTACTATGGGAGTAATTTGTCCAGCTCCAAAATTGGAACAGGGACAGGGGTTTTACTCAAACCTATTTGTGGTTCCCAAAAAAGTGGGAACGTTTAGACCCATTTTAGATCTCAAGTGTCTAAACAAATTTCTAAGAGTTCCATCATTCAAGATGGAGACAATTCAAACAATTTTACCAATGATCCAGGAGGGTCAATATATGACTACAGTTGATTTGAAGGATGCTTACCTTCATATTCCAATCCACAAAGATCAAACATTATCAGTTTGTGGCTCTTCCTTTCGGGTTGGCCACAGCACCCAGAATCTTCACAAAGGTTCTAGGGTCTCTTTTGGAGGTGGTGCCTTATCTGGACGATATTCTGATTCAGGCGTCAACATATCATCTGACAAAATCTCACACGGACACAGTGTTGTATTTTCTGAGAACTCACGGCTGGAAGGTGAACATAGAGAAAAGTTCACTTGTCCCACAGACAAGGGTTCCTTTCTTGGAAACCCTGATAGACTAGGTGGCCATGAAAATATTTCTGACGGAGGTCAGAAAATCAAGGATTCTGAATACTTGCCGATCACTTCAGTCCATTCCTCGGCCGTCAGTGGCTCAGTGTATGGAGGTAATTGGATTAATGGTAGCGGTAATGGACATCATTCCGTTTTCCTCGCTTTCATCTCAGACCACTGCAGCTGTGCATGCTCGGACAGTGGAATGGGGATTATGCAGATTTATCTCCTCAGATAAATCTGGATCAAGAGACCAGAAATTCTCTTCTTTGGTGGTTGTCGCCGGATCATCTGTCCCAGGGGACTTGTTTCCGCAGACCATTGTGGGTGATAGTGAATACAGATGCCAGCCTTCTGGGCTGGGGTGCAGTTTGGAACTCCCTGAAGGCTCAGGGTGTTTGGACTTAAGTGGAGTCTCAACTTCCAATCAATATTCTGGAACTGAGAGTATTATTCAATGCGCTTCTGGCGTGGCCTCAGTTGGCTTCGGCCAAATTCATCAGATTCCAGTTGGACAACATCACAACTGTGGCATATGTCAATCATCAGGGGGGAACAAGGAGTTCCTTAGCGATGATAGAGGTATCCAAGATAATCAGTTGGGCAGAGGCCCACTCTTGTCATCTGTCAGCGATCTACATCCCAGGAGTAGAGAACTGGGAAGCAGATTTTCTAAGTCGACAGGCTTTTCATCCGGAAGAGTGGGAACTTCACCCGGAGGTATTTGCCTCATTGATTCTCAGATGGGGCAGACCGGAATTGGATTTGATGGCTTCTCGACAGAATGCCAAGCTTCCAAGATACGGATCCCGGTCAAGGGATCCTCAGGCCGAACTGATAGATGCCTTGGCAGTGCCTTGGTTGTTCAGCCTAGCTTATGTGTTTCTGCCGTTTCCTCTCCTCCCACGCGTGATTGCTTGAATCAAACAGGAGAGAGCTTCAGTGATCCTGATAGCGCCTGTGTGGGCACGCAGGACTTGGTATGCGGATCTATAGGACATGTCCTCTCTGCCACCGTGGAAACTTCCAGTGAGACAGGACCTTCTCATTTAAGGGTCTTCCCAACATCCAAATCTAATTTCTCTGCAGCTGACTGAGTGGAGATTGAAAGCTTGATTTTATCGAAGCGAGGATTCTCTGATTCAGTTATCAATACTTTGATACAGGCTCGAAAGCCTGTCACTAGAATAATCTATCATAAGATATGGCATAAATATCTTTAGTGGTGTGAATCCAAGGGTTACTCATGGAGTAAGGTTAGGATTCCTAGGATTCTGTCTTTTCTCCAAGAAGGATTGGAGAAAGGGTTATCAGCAAGTTCCTTAAAGGGACAAATTTCAGCTTTGTCAATTCTGTTTCACAACCGTTTGGCAAATGTACCAGATGTTCAGTCTTTTTGTCAGGCTCTATCTAGAATTAAACCTCTATTTAGACCTATTACTCCTCCCTGGAGTTTGAATTTAGTTCTTCGAGTTCTTCAAGGGGTTCCGTTTGAACCTATGCATTCTATAGATATTAAACTGTTATCTTGGAAAGTTCTGTTTCTGGTTGCTATTTCTTCTGCTCGAAGAGTTTCTGAGCTTTCAGCGTTACAGTGTGATTCGCCTTATTTCATTTTTCATTCTGTTAAGGTGGTTTTACGTACCAAACCTGGTTTTCTTCCTAAGGTTGTTTCAAATAAGAATATTAATCAGGAAATTGTTGTTCCTTCCTTGTGTCCTAATCCTTCTTCTAAGAAGGAACGTCTGTTACATAACTTGGATGTGGTCCGTGCCTTAAAGTTTTACTTACAGGCAACTAAGGATTTCCGTCAATCATCTTCATTATTCATTGTTTATTCTGGAAAGCGTAGGGGTCAGAAAGCTACGGCTACCTCTCTTTCTTTTTGGCTGAGGAGTATCATCCGCCTGGCATATAAGACTGCTGGACAGCAGCCTCCTGAAAGAATTACGGCTCATTCTACTAGGGCTGTGGCTTCCACATGGGCTTTTAAAAACGATGCATCTGTTGAACAGATTTGTAAGGCTGTGACTTGATCGTCCCTTCACACTTTTTCCAAATGTTTCAAATTTGACACTTTTGCTTCTTCTGAGGCTGTTTTTGGGAGAAAGGTTCTTCAAGCAGTGGTGACTTCCGTTTAGGTTCCTGTCTTGTCCCTCCCTTTCATCCGTGTCCTATTGCTTTGGTATTGGTTTCCCCCAAGTAAGGATGAATCCGTGGACTCATCATATCTTTGTAAAAGAAAAGTAAATTTATGCTTACCTGATAAATTAATTTATTTTACAATATGACAAGTCCACGGCCCACCCTGTTATTTTAAGACAGATTTATTTTATTTTTTGAAAACTTCAGTCACCTCTGCACCTTTTTAACCTTTCCTTTTCTCTTCCTATAACCTTCAGCCGAATGACTGGTGGGGAAGGGAGGGGCTATATATACAGCTCTGCAGGAGGTTAATATCCCACAAGTAAAGATGAAATCCGTGGACTCGTCATATCGTAAAAGAAATTAATTTATCAGGTAAGCATAAATTTACTTTTTTATTTTAACCAGTGCCAGCTGTTGCCGCAGTTGCTGGAGCAGCTACCTATTGGTGCAACACTCTATCTGAGCTTATTGAGGTGGAAACTCCCCTCGAGAATATTCAGGAGAGAATTATAGCTCTGAGAATTATAGCTCTGAGAATTGCTAACTCCTTCATCTGTGACGCAAATCTGCAGATTATTCGCCTAAATGCAAAGGCTTCTGACGTCCTAGCCCGGTGGGCTCTCTGGTTGAAGTCTTGGTCTGCGGATATGACTTCTAAATCCAGACTCCTTTCTCTTCCCTTTAAGGTGAAGATTTTATTTGGTCCAGGGCTGGACTCCATTATTTCTAAGGTTACCGGAGGGAAAGGTGCCTTCCTACCGCAGGATAAGAAGTGTAGACCTATGGGACGGCAGTCATCTAATTTTCGTTCCTTTTGTTATGACAAATCACGACAGCAATCCTCATCCAAGTTCCTGAAATACATCTAAACAGACTAAGAAGCCTGCCAAGAATGAAACGGCATGAAGGGGCAGCCCCCGATCAGGGATCAGATCAAGTAGGGGGCAGACTGTCTCTCAGAAAAGAGGGCTGCCTTTTTAGCTTGCGTACAGGATCTCTCCTCTCTAGGAGTAATTGTCCCTGTACCTACAGCAAAAAGAGGTTTGGGGTTTTATTCAAACTTTTTTGTGGTTCCAAAAAAGGAGGTGACTTTCCGTCCAATTCTGGACTTAAAGTGCCTAAACAAGTTTGAGTGTTCCCTCTTTCAAGAGGGAGACAATACGGTCAATTCTTCCTCTGGTTCAGGAAGGACAGTTTATGACCACCATAGACTTGAAGGATGCATACCTTCACGTTCCGATACACAGGGAACATTATCAGTTCCTGAGGTTTGCTTTTCTGGACCAGCACTTCCAGTTCATAGCTCTTCCGTTTGGCCTAGCTACTGCTGCAATATTTACAAAGGTTCTTGGGGCTCATGTAGCCGTTGCCAGAACACAAGGTATTGCAGTAGCGCCTTACCTGGACGACATCTTGGTACAGACACCGTCTTTTTGTCTAGCGGGAGAACACTCAGAATCCCTTCTCAGTCTTCTTCGATCACATGATCACAGATAAACTTGGAAAATAGTTATCTTACTCCAAATACCAGGGTGAATTTACTGGGGACAATAATAGACTCAATATCTATGAGAATATTTCAGATAAGAGACGTTGCAAGCTAACTTCCGCATGTCTTGCCCTCTAGGCCTCCTTGAGACCCTCAGTGGCTCAGTGTATGGAGGTGATTAAACTCATGGTGTCCTGTATGGACATCATTCCTTTTGCCAGATTCCATCTCAGACCCTTACAAATATGCATGCTGAAACAATGGAACTGCGACCATTCAGATCTGTCTCAACAAATTGTGTTAGACAACCTGTCAAGAGGATTGCTCTCTTGGTGGCTCTGTCCAGATCATCTGTCCCAAGGCACGTGCTTCTTGAGACCGTCCTGGGAGATTATGACTACGGACGCAAGCCTTTCTGGCTGGGGAGACATTTGGGGTGCCAAGAAGGCAAAAGGGCTGTGGACTCAGGAGGAGTCCTCCCTTCCGATCAATATAGAGCTCCGGGCAATCTTCAATGCTCTGAAGGCTTGGCCCCTTCTGGGTTCATCCCAGTTTATCAGATTCCAATCAGACAATATAACTTTGGTTGCCTACATCAACCATCAGGGGGGAATTAAGTTCTTTGGCGATGAGGTAAGTATCTTAGATATTAGAGTGGGCGGAGACTCACAGCTGTACACAGGAGAATGGTCTCTCCACCCCGAGGTGTTTGCATAGATATGCAGCGAGTGGGGGACGCCGGACATAGATCTCATGGCATCCCGCCTGAAATACCAAGCTACCTAGGTACAGGTTGAGGGCTCCTCAGGCGGAACTGATAGATGCCCTATCAGTACCATGGAGGTTCAGACTCATATATCTTTTTCCTCCATTACCGATTCTCCCTCGTGTGGTGGCTCTCATCAAGCAGGAGCGAGCATTAGTGATTCTGATTGCTACATCGTGTCTGGGAAGGACGTTGTTTGCGGATCTGGTGGGGATGTCCTCATCTCCTCAGTGGAGGTTACTTTGTCGCAGAGATCTGCTGATACAGGGTCCCTTCGTACATCAAAATCTAGATTCTCTGAGGCTGACTGGGTGGAGATTGTATGTTTAGTTTTATCCAAGAGAGGGTTTTCTGAGAGTGTTACTGACTCTCTGATTCAAGCTTGTAAGCCAGTTACTCGTCGTATCTATCATAAAGTGTGGAGAACTTACTTGTACTGGTGTGAAGTGAGTGGTTTTTCCTGGAATAAGGTTACCAGAATTTTATCTATTCTTCAGGAGGGTCGGGAAAAGGGTCTATCTGCTAGTTCCCTGAAGGGACAGATATCAGTTCTGTCGTTGTTATTGCACAGAAGATCGGCCGAGCTTCCGGATGTTCAGTCCTTTGTTAAGGCTCTGACTAGGAGCAGACCTGTGTTTAGATCTGGGGCTCTGCCTTGGAGCCTCAATCTTGTTCTTTGTGTTTTACAGCAGGCCCCGTTTGAGCCCATTCTGTTGACATTAACTTATTATCTTGGTTCTTGGTTCTTATTATGAAGGTTCTTTTTTTTGCTGGCTATTGCCTCTGTGTGCAGAGTTTCTGAGATTTCTGCTTTGCAGTGTGACCCCCCTTACCTTGTTTTCCATGCTGATAAGGCAGTTTTACATACTAAATTAGGGTTCTTTCCTAAGGTAGTGTCTGATCGTACCATTAATCAAGAGATGTGTCTTAATCCTTCTTCAGCGAAGGAACGTTTGCTTCATAATCTAGATGTGGTTTGGGCCTTGAAGTTTTATCTTCAGGCTACTAAGGAGTTCAGTAATTGAAAAATAGTGTAATCTAAGTTACACTAAATTCGTAGCTGTAGCTCTCTGTGAGGAGCTTAATAAGAGCAGTTTCCGACTAGTTCTAATATATAAATATTTGAATATACAAAGAGTTAATTGTTTAAAACATCATAATGTGCACAAATGCGGAGTACATATAAATTCTCCTAAAAGCAATACATCAACAATCATATAAAAACAATCATATAGAAACAAACAAAAATAAAAACAAAATAGAATCAAAATAGAAATCTTCTATAAACAATGAGCTCAATATAATATATCGCTGAAGATATGAGCCAGGAGGATTATACAGAGCAGCTGGTATTGTTAAAGCTAAACAGAGATTCCGGGATGCCTGCAATGAGACAGGAAATCCTTGTAACCAAGTAAAAAGTTGAAATTGAAAGGTATTAATGCTTACTTACACCGGAATGGTGTCTTGTGTTCTCATGCAGGTCGCTCAGCTTAGGACGAATCCCCTGTAGATATAACGTTACTATGTAACGTGTTGACCTCAAATTCAGTCAGTAGGGATCTTTTCTTTCATGTAATTAGCAAGAGTCCATGAGCTAGTGACGTATGGGATATACATTCCTACCAGGAGGGGCAAAGTTTCCCAAACCTCAAAATGCCTATAAATACACCCCTCACCACACCCACAATTCAGTTTTACAAACTTTGCCTCCCGTGGAGGTGGTGAAGTAAGTTTGTGCTAGATTCTACGTTGATATGCGCTTCGCAGCAGGCTGGAGCCCGGTTTTCCTCTCAGAGTGCAGTGAATGTAAGAGGGATGTGAAGAGAGTATTGCCTATTTGAATTCAATGGTCTCTTTCTACGGGATCTATTTCATAGGTTCTCTGTTATCGGTCGTAGACATTCATCTCTTACCTCCCTTTTCAGATCGACGATATACTCTTATATACCATTACCTCTACTGATTCTCGTTTCAGTACTGGTTTGGCTATCTACTATATGTAGATGAGTGTCCTGGGGTAAGTAAGTCTTATTTTTTGTGACACTCTAAGCTATGGTTGGGCACTTTATATATAAAGTTCTAAATATATGTCTTTAAACTTATATTTGCCATGATTCAGGATGATCAATATTCCTTATTTCAGACAGTCAGTTTCATTATTTGGGATTATGCATATGAATAATCAATTTTTTTCTTACCTTAAAAATTGTTTCAATTGACTTTTTTCCCTGTGGGCTGTTAGGCTCGCGGGGGCTGAAAATGCTTCAATTTATTGCATCATTCTTGGCGCAGACTTTTTTGGCGCAAAAATTTTTTTTTGTCATTTCCGGCGTCATACTTGACGCTGGAAATTGTTCGTGATTACGTAATTTTTTTGACGTTTTGCGCCAAAAATGTCGGCGTCACCGGATGTGGCGTCATTCTTGGCGCCAAAGAATTTAAGGCGCCAATAATGTGGGCGTCTTTTTTGGCGCTAAAAAATGTGGGCGTCATTCTTGTCTCCACCTTTTTTTCACATTATTTCAGTCTCATTTTTCATTGCTTCTGGTTGCTAGAGGCTTGTTCATTGGCATTTTTTTCCCATTCCTGAAACTGTCATTTAAGGAATTTGATAAATTTTGCTTTATATGTTGTTTTTCTTTTACATATTGCAAGATGTCTCAAATTGACCCTGGATCAGAATCTAATTCTGGAAAGACGCTGCCTGATGCTGGTTCTACCAAAGTTAAGTGCATTTGTTTTAAACTTGTGGTATCTGTTCCTCCGGCTGTAGTTTGTGATGAATGTCATGATAAACTTGCTAATGCAGATAGTATTTCCATTAGTAATATACCATTACCTGTTGCTGTTCCCTCAACATCTAATACTCAGGATGTTCCTGTTAATATAAAAGAATTTGTTTCTAAATCTACAGGGAGTGCAGAATTATTAGGCAAATGAGTATTTTGACCACATCATCCTCTTTATGCATGTAGTCTTACTCCAAGCTGTATAGGCTCAAAAGCCTACTACCAATTAAGCATATTAGGTGATGTGCATCTCTGTAATGAGAAGGGGTGTGGTCTAATGACATCAACACCCTATATCAGGTGTGCATAATTATTAGGCAACTTCCTTTCCTTTGGCAAAATAGGTCAAAAGAAGGACTTGACAGGCTCAGAAAAGTCAAAAATAGTGAGATATCTTGCAGAGGGATGCAGCACTCTTAAAATTGCAAAGCTTCTGAAGCGTGATAATCGAACAATCAAGCATTTCATTCAAAATAGTCAACAGGGTCGCAAGAAGCGTATGGAATAACCAAGGCGCAAAATAACTGCCCATGAACTGAGAAAAGTCAAGCGTGCAGCTGCCAAGATGCCACTTGCCACCAGTTTGGCCATATTTCAGAGCTGCAACATCACTGGAGTGCCCAAAAGCACAAGGTGTGCAATACTCAGAGACATGGCCAAGGTAAGAAAGGCTGAAAGACGGCCACCACTGAACAAGACACACAAGCTGAAACGTCAAGACTGGGCCAAGAAATATCTCAAGACTTATTTTTCTAAGGTTTTATGGACTGATGAAATGAGAGTGAGTCTTGATGGGCCAGATGGATGGGCCCGTGGCTGGATTGGTAAAGGGCAGAGAGCTCCAGTCCGACTCAGACGCCAGCAAGGTGGAGGTGGAGTACTGGTTTGGGCTGGTATCATCAAAGATGAGCTTGTGGGGCCTTTTCGGGTTGAGGATGGAGTCAATCTCAACTCCCAGTCCTACTGCCAGTTTCTGGAAGACACCTTCTTCAAGCAGTGGTACAGGAAGAAGTCTGCATCCTTCAAGAAAAACATGATTTTCATGCAGGACAATGCTCCATCACACGCGTCCAAGTACTCCACAGCGTGGCTGCCAAGAAAGGGTATAAAAGAAGAAAATCTAATGACATGGCCTCCTTGTTCACCTGATCTGAACCCCATTGAGAACCTGTGGTCCATCATCAAATGTGAGATTGACAAGGAGGGAAAACAGTACACCTCTCTGAACAGTGTCTGGGAGGCTGTGGTTGCTGCTGCACGCAATGTTTATGGTGAACAGATCAAAACACTGACAGAATCCATGGATGGCAGGCTTTTGAGTGTCCTTGCAAAGAAAGGTGGCTATATTGGTCACTGATTTGTTTTTGTTTTGTTTTTGAATGTCAGAAATGTATATTTGTGAATGTTGAGATGTTATATTGGTTTCACTGGTAAAAATAAATAATTGAAATGGGTATATATTTGTTTTTTGTTAAGTTGCCTAATAATTATGCACAGTAATAGTCACCTGCACACACAGATATCCCCCTAAAATAGCTAAAACTAAAAACAAACTAAAAACTACTTCCAAAACTATTCAGCTTTGATATTAATGAGTTTTTTGGGTTCATTGAGAACATGGTTGTTGTTCAATAATAAAATTAATCCTCAAAAATACAACTTGCCTAATAATTCTGCACTCCCTGTATTAGGAAGGCTATGTCTGTTATTCCTCCTTCCAGTAAACGTAAAAGGTCTTTTAAAACTTCTCATTTTTCAGATGAATTTTTAAATGACCGTCATCATTCTGATTTGTCTGTTTCTGATGAGGATTTTTCTGGTTCAGAGGATACTGTCTCAGATATTGACACTGATAAATCTTCATATTTTTTTAAAATGGAATTTATTCGCTCTTTACTTAAAGAAGTTTTAATCGCATTAGAGATTCAGGAATCTAGTCCTCTTGATACTAAATCTACTAAGCGTTTAAATTCAGTTTTTAAACCTCCTATAGTTATTCCAGAAGTTTTTCCTGTCCCTGATGCTATTTCTGAAGTAATTTCTAGGGAATGGAATAATCTGGGTACTTCATTTACTCCTTCTCAAAGGTTTAAGAAATTGTATCCTGTGCCATCTGACAGATTAGAGTTTTGGGACAAAATCCCTAAAGTTGATGGGGCTATCTCTACTCTTGCTAAACGTACTACTATTCCTACGGCAGATAGTACTTCCTTTAAGGATCCTTTAGATAGGAAGATTGAATCCTTTCTAAGGAAAGCTTATTTATGTTCAGGTAATCTTCTTAGGCCTGCTATTTCTTTGGCTGATGTTGCTGCTGCTTCCACTTTTTGGTTGGAGGCTTTAGCACAACAAGTATCAGACCATAATACTCATAGCATTGTTAAACTTCTTCAACATGCTAATAACTTTATTTGTGATGCCATCTTTTATATCATTAGAGTTGATGTCAGGTATATGTCTTTAGCTATTTTAGCTAGAAGAGCTTTATGGCTTAAAACTTGTAATGCAGATGTCTTCTAAGTCAACTTTGCTTTCTCTTTCTTTCCAAGGTAATAAATTATTTGGTTCCCAGTTGGATTCTATTATTTCAACTGTTACTGGGGGGAAAGGAACTTTTTTGCCTCAGGACAAAAAATCTAAAGGTAAATATAGGGCTGCTAATCGTTTTCGTTCCTTTCGTCAGAATAAGGAACAGAAGCCTGACCCTTCCCGTAAAGGAATGGTTTCTGTTTGGAAACCTTCTCCAATCTGGAATAAATCCAAGCCTTTTAGAAAGTCAAAACCAGCTCCCAAGTCCACATGAAGGGGCGGCCCTGATTCCAGCACAGCTGGTAGGGGGCAGGTTACGATTTTTCAAAGACATTTGGATCAATTCGATTCACAGTCTTTGGATTCAGAACATTGTTTCACAAGGGTACAGAATAGGTTTCAAGGTAAGGCCGTCTGCGAAGAGATTTTTTCTCTCTCGCATTCCAATAAACCCAGTGAAGGCTCAGGCATTTCTGAAATGTGTTTCAGATCTAGAGTTGGCTGGAGTAATTGTGCCAGTTCCAGTTCTGGAACAGGGTCTGGGGTTTTACTCAAATCTATTCATTGTACCAAAGAAGGAGAATTCCTTCAGACCAGTTCTGGATCTAAAGATATTGAATCGTTATGTAAGGATACCAACATTCAAAATGGTAACTATAAGGACTATTCTGCCTTTTTGTTCAGCAAGGGCATTATATGTCCACAATAGATTTACAGGATGCATATCTTCATATTCCGATTCATCCAGATCACTTTCAGTTTCTGAGATTCTCTTTTCTAGACAAGCATTACCAGTTTGTGGCCCTTCCGTTTGGCCTAGCAACAGCTCCAAGGATCTTTTCAAAGGTTCTCGGTGCCCTTCTCTCTGTAATCAGAGAACAGGGTATTGCGGTATTTCCTTATTTGGACGATATCTTGGTACTTGCTCAGTCTTCACATTCTGCAGAATTTCATACGAATCAACTTGTGTTGTTTCTTCAAAGACATGGTTGGAGGATCAATTTATCAAAGAGTTCATTGATTCCTCAGACTCAGGTAACCTTTTTGGGTTTTCAAATAGATTCAGTGTCCATATCCTTGTCTCTAACAGAAAAGAGACGTCTGAAATTGGTTTCAGCCTGTCGAAACCTTCAGTCTCTATCGTTCCCTTCGGTAGCTTTATGCATGGAAATTCTAGGTCTCATGACTGCTGCATCGGACGCGATCCCCTTTGCTCGTTTTCACATGCGACCTCTTCAGCTTTGTATGCTGAACCAATGGTGCAGGGATTATACAAAGATATCACAATTAATATCCTTAAATCCCAATGTACGACACTCTCTGACGTGGTGGATAGATCACCATCGTTTAGTCCAAGGGGCTTCTTTTGTTCGTCCAACCTGGACTGTGATCTCAACAGATGCTAGTCTGTCAGGTTGGGGAGCTGTATGGGGATCTCTGACAGCGCAGGGGGTTTGGGAATCTCAGGAGGCGAGATTACCAATCAACATTTTGGAACTCCGTGCGATTTTCAGAGCTCTTCTGTTCTGGCCTCTTCTGAAGAGAGAATCGTTTATTTGTTTTCAGAAAGACAATGTCACAACCGTGGCATATGTCAATCATCAGGTTGGGACTCACAGTCCTCAGGCTATGAAAGAAGTATCTCGGATACTTGTATGGGCGGAATCCAGCTCCTGTCTAATCTCTGCGGTTCACATCCCAGGTGTAGACAATTGGGAAGCGGATTATCTCAGTCGCCAGACGTTACATCCGGGCGAATGGTCCCTTCACCCAGAGGTATTTCTTCAGATTGTTCAAATCTGGGGACTTCCAGAAATACAGGGAGTGCAGAATTATTAGGCAAATGAGTATATTGACCACATCATCCTCTTTATGCATGTTGTCTTACTCCAAGCTGTATAGGCTCGAAAGCCTACTACCAATTAAGCATATTAGGTGATGTGCATCTCTGTAATGAGAAGGGGTGTGGTCTACTGACATCAACACCCTATATCAGGTGTGCATAATTATTAGGCAACTTCCTTTCCTTTGGCAAAATGGGTCAAAAGAAGGACTTGACAGGCTCAGAAAAGTCAAAAATAGTGAGATATCTTGCAGAGGGAAGCAGCACTCTTAAAATTGCAAAGCTTCTGAAGCGTGATCATCGAACAATCAAGCGTTTCATTCAAAATAGTCAACAGGGTCGCAAGAAGCGTGTGGAAAAACCAAGGCGCAAATAAAAACTGCCCATGAACTGAGAAAAGTCAAGCGTGCAGCTGCCAAGATGCCACTTGCCACCAGTTTGACCATATTTCAGAGTTGCAACATCACTGGAGTGCCCAAAAGCACAAGGTGTGCAATACTCAGAGACATGGCCAAGGTAAGAAAGGCTGAAAGACGACCACCACTGAACAAGACACACAAGCTGAAACGTCAAGACTGGGCCAAGAAATATCTCAAGACTGATTTTTCTAAGGTTTTATGGACTGATGAAATGAGAGTGAGTCTTGATGGGCCAGATGGATGGGCCCGTGGCTGGATTGGTAAAGGGCAGAGAGCTCCAGTCTGACTCAGACGCCAGAAAGGTGGAGGTGGAGTACTGGTTTGGGCTGGTATCATCAAAGATGAGCTTGTGGGGCCTTTTCGGGTTGAGGATGGAGTCAAGCTCAACTCCCAGTCCTACTGCCAGTTTCTGGAAGACACCTTCTTCAAGCAGTGGTACAGGAAGAAGTCTGCATCCTTCAAGAAAAACATGATTTTCATGCAGGACAATGCTCCATCACACGCGTCCAAGTACTCCACAGCGTGGCTGGCAAGAAAGGGTATAAAAGAAGAAAATCTAATGACATGGCCTCCTTGTTCACCTGATCTGAACCCCATTGAGAACCTGTGGTCCATCATCAAATGTGAGATTTACAAGGAGGGAAAACAATACACCTCTCTGAACAGTGTCTGGGAGGCTGTGGTTGCTGCTGCACGCAATGTTGATGGTGAACAGATCAAAACACTGACAGAATCCATGGATGGAAGGCTTTTGAGTGTCCTTGCAAAGAAAGGTGGCTATATTGGTCACTGATTTGTTTTTGTTTTGATTTTGAATGTCAGAAATGTATATTTGTGAATGTTGAGATGTTATATTGGTTTCACTGGTAAAAATAAATAATTGAAATGGGTATATATTTGTTTTTTGTTAAGTTGCCTAATAATTATGCACAGTAATAGTCACCTACACACACAGATATCCCCCTAAAATAGCTATAACTAAAAACAAACTAAAAACTACTTCCAAAACTATTCAGCTTTGATATTAATGAGTTTTTTGGGTTCATTGAGAACATGGTTGTTGTTCAATAATAAAATTAATCCTCAAAAATATAACTTGCCTAATAATTTTGCACTCCCTGTAGATCTGATGGCCTCTCATCTAAACAAGAAACTTCCCAGGTATCTGTCCAGATCCAGGGATCCTCAGGCGGAGGCAGTGGACGCGTTGTCGCTTCCTTGGAATTATCATCCTGCCTATATCTTTCCGCCTCTAGTTCTTCTTCCAAAAGTGATTTCCAAAATTCTAATGAAACGTTCGTTTGTACTGCTGGTGGCTCCAGCATGGCCTCACAGGTTTTGGTATGCGGATCTCATTTGGATGGCCAGTTGCCAACCTTGGACTCTTCCGTTAAGACCAGACCTTCTATCTCAAGGCCCTTTTTTCCATCAGGATCTCAAATCATTAAATTTGAAGGTATGGAAATTGAACGCTTGATTCTTAGTCATAAAGGTTTCTCTGACTCAGTAATTAATACTATGTTACAGGCTCGTAAATCTGTGTCTAGGAGGATTTATTATCGAGTCTGGAAGACTTACATTTCTTGGTGTTCTTCTCATAAATTCTCCTGGCATTCTTTTAGAATTCCTAGAATTTTACAGTTTCTTCAGGATGGTTTGGATAAAGGTTTGTCTGCAAGTTCCTTGAAAGGACAAATCTCTGCTCTTTCTGTTCTTTTTCACAGAAAGATTGCTAATCTTCCTGATATTCATTGTTTTGTACAGGCTTTGGTTCGTATCAAACCTGTCATTAAGTCAATCTCTCCTCCTTGGAGTCTTAATTTGGTTCTGAGGGCTTTACAAGCTCCTCCGTTTGAACCTATGCATTCTCTGGACATTAAATTACTTTCTTGGAAAGTTCTGTTCCTTTTGGCCATCTCTTCTGCTAGAAGAGTTTCTGAGTTATCTGCTCTTTCTTGTGAATCTCCTTTTCTGATTTTTCATCAGGATAAGGCAGTGTTGCGGACTTCCAATCAGACAATATAACTTTGGTTGTCTACATCAACCATCAGGAGGGAATTAAGTTCTTTGGCGATGAGATAAGTATCTTAGATACTACAGTGGGCGGAGACTCACAGCTGTACACTGTCAGCAATCCACATTCTGGGTGTGCACAACTGGGAAGCGGACTTCCTCAGCAGGCAATCCTTTCATCCAGGAGAATGGTCTCTCCACCCCGAGGCATCCCGCCTCAATACCAAGCTACCTAGGTACAGGTTGAGGGCTCCTCAGGCCCTATCAGTACCATGGAGGTTCAGACTCATATATCTTTTTCCTCCATTACCGCTTCTCCCTCGTGTGGTGGCTCGCATCAAGCAATAGCGAGCATTAGTGATTCTGATTGCTACATCGTGTCTGGGAAGGACGTTGTTTGCGGATCTGGTGGGGATGTCCTCATCTCCTCAGTGGAGGTTTAGTTTTATCCAAGAGAGGGTTTTCTGAGAGTGTTACTGACACTCTGATTCAAGCTTGTAAGCCAGTTACTCGTCGTATCTATCATAAAGTGTGGATAACTTACTTGTACTGGTGTGAAGTGAGTGGTTTTTCCTGGAATAAGGTTACCAGAATTTTATCTTTTCTTCAGGAGGGTCGGGAAAAGGGTCTATCTGCTAGTTCCCTGAAGGGACAGATATCAGTTCTGTCGTTGTTATTGCAGAGAAGATTGGCCGAGCTTCCGGATGTTCAGTCCTTTGTTAAGGCTCTGACTAGGAGCAGACCTGTGTTTAGATCTGGGGCTCTGCCTTGGAGCCTCAATCTTGTTCTTTGTGTTTTACAGCAGGCCCCGTTTGAGCCCATTCTGTTGACATTAACTTATTATCTTGGAAGGTTCTTTTTTTTGCTGGCTATTGCCTCTGTGTGCAGAGTTTCTGAGATTTCTGCTTTGCAGTGTGACCCCCCTTACCTTGTTTTCCATGCTGATAAGGCAGTTTTACGTACTAAATTAGGGTTCTTTCCTAAGGTAGTGTCTGATCGTACCATTAATCAAGAGATGTGTCCTAATCCTTCTTCAGCGAAGGAACGTTTGCTTCATAATCTAGATGTGGTTTGGGCCTTGAAGTTTTATCTTCAGGCTACTAAGGAGTTCAGTAATTGAAAAATAGTGTAATCTAAGTTACACTAAATTCGTAGCTGTAGCTCTCTGTGAGGAGCTTAATAAGAGCAGTTTCCGACTAGTTCTAATATATAAATATTTGAATATACAAAGAGTTAATTGTTTAAAACATCATAATGTGCACAAATGCGGAGTACATATAAATTCTCCTAAAAGCAATACATCAACAATCATATAAAAACAATCATATAGAAACAAACAAAAATAAAAACAAAATAGAATCAAAATAGAAATCTTCTATAAACAATGAGCTCAATATAATATATCGCTGAAGATATGAGCCAGGAGGATTATACAGAGCAGCTGGTATTGTTAAAGCTGCACAGAGATTCCGGGATGCCTGCAATGAGACAGGAAATCCTTGTAACCAAGTAAAAAGTTGAAATTGAAAGGTATTAATGCTTACTTACACCGGAATGGTGTCTTGTGTTCTCATGCAGGTCGCTCAGCTTAGGACGAATCCCCTGTAGATATAACGTTACTATGTAACGTGTTGACCTCAAATTCAGTCAGTAGGGATCTTTTCTTTCATGTAATTAGCAAGAGTCCATGAGCTAGTGACGTATGGGATATACATTCCTACCAGGAGGGGCAAAGTTTCCCAAACCTCAAAATGCCTATAAATACACCCCTCACCACACCCACAATTCAGTTTTACAAACTTTGCCTCCCGTGGAGGTGGTGAAGTAAGTTTGTGCTAGATTCTACGTTGATATGCGCTTCGCAGCAGGCTGGAGCCCGGTTTTCCTCTCAGAGTGCAGTGAATGTCAGAGGGATGTGAAGAGAGTATTGCCTATTTGAATTCAATGGTCTCTTTCTACAGGATCTATTTCATAGGTTCTCTGTTATCGGTCGTAGAGATTCATCTCTTACCTCCCTTTTCAGATCGACGATATACTCTTATATACCATTACCTCTACTGATTCTCATTTCAGTACTGGTTTGGCTATCTACTATATGTAGATGAGTGTCCTGGGGTAAGTAAGTCTTATTTTTTGTGACACTCTAAGCTATGGTTGGGCACTTTATATATAAAGTTCTAAATATATGTCTTTAAACTTATATTTGCCATGATTCAGGATGATCAATATTCCTTATTTCAGACAGTCAGTTTCATTATTTGGGATTATGCATATGAATAATCAATTTTTTTCTTACCTTAAAAATTGTTTCAATTGACTTTTTTCCCTGTGGGCTGTTAGGCTCGCGGGGGCTGAAAATGCTTTAATTTATTGCTTCATTCTTGGCGTGGACTTTTTTGGCGCAAAATTTTTTTTTTGTCATTTCCGGCGTCATACTTGACGCTGGAAATTGTTCGTGATTACGTAATTTTTTTGACGTTTTGCGCCAAAAATGTCGGCGTCACCGGATGTGGCGTCATTCTTGGTGCCAATGAATTTAAGGCGCCAATAATGTGGGCGTCTTTTTTGGCGCTAAAAAATGTGGGCGTCATTCTTGTCTCCACCTTTTTTTCACATTATTTCAGTCTCATTTTTCATTGCTTCTGGTTGCTAGAGGCTTGTTCATTGGCATTTTTTTCCCATTCCTGAAACTGTCATTTAAGGAATTTGATAAATTTTGCTTTATATGTTGTTTTTCTTTTACATATTGCAAGATGTCTCAAATTGACCCTGGATCAGAATCTAATTCTGGAAAGACGCTGCCTGATGCTGGTTCTACCAAAGTTAAGTGCATTTGTTGTAAACTTGTGGTATCTGTTCCTCCGGCTGTAGTTTGTGATGAATGTCATGATAAACTTGCTAATGCAGATAGTATTTCCATTAGTAATATACCATTACCTGTTGCTGTTCCCTCAACATCTAATACTCAGGATGTTCCTGTTAATATAAAATAAATTGTTTCTAAATCTATTAGGAAGGCTATGTCTGTTATTCCTCCTTCCAGTAAACGTAAAAGGTCTTTTAAAACTTCTAATTTTTCAGATGAATTTTTAAATGACCGTCATCATTCTGATTTGTCTGTTTCTGATGAGGATTTTTCTGGTTCAGATGATTCTGTCTCAGATATTGACACTGATAAATCTTCATATTTATTTAAAATTGAATTTATTCGCTCTTTACTTAAAGAAGTTTTAATCGCATTAGAGATGGAGGAATCTAGTCCTCTTGATACTAAATCTACTAAGCGTTTAAATTCAGTTTTTAAACCTCCTATAGTTATTCCAGAAGTTTTTCCTGTCCCTGATGCTATTTCTGAAGTAATTTCTAGGGAATGGAATAATCTGGGTACTTCATTTACTCCTTCTCAAAGGTTTAAGAAATTGTATCCTGTGCCATCTGACAGATTAGAGTTTTGGGACAAAATCCCTAAAGTTGATGGGGCTATCTCTACTCTTGCTAAACGTACTACTATTCCTACGGCAGATAGTACTTCCTTTAAGGATCCTTTAGATAGGAAGATTGAATCCTTTCTAAGGAAAGATTATTTATGTTCAGGTAATCTTCTTAGGCCTGCTATTTCTTTGGCTGATGTTGCTGCCGCTTCCACTTTTTGGTTGGAGGCTTTAGCACAACAAGTATCAGACCATAATACTCATAGCATTGTTAAACTTCTTCAACATGCTAATAACTTTATTTGTGATGCCATCTTTGATATCATTAGAGTTGATGTCAGGTATATGTCTTTAGCTATTTTAGCTAGAAGAGCTTTATGGCTTAAAACTTGTAATGCAGATATGTCTTCTAAGTCAACTTTGCTTTCTCTTTCTTTCCAAGGTAATAAATTATTTGGTTCCCAGTTGGATTCTATTATTTCAACTGTTACTGGGGGGGAAAGGAACTTTTTTGCCTCAGGACAAAAAATCTAAAGGTAAATATAGGGCTGCTAATAGTTTTCGTTCCTTTCGTCAGAATAAGGAACAGAAGCCTGACCCTTCCCCTAAAGGAACGGTTTCTGTTTGGAAACCTTCTCCAATCTGGAATAAATCCAAGCCTTTTAGAAAGTCAAAACCAGCTCCCAAGTCCACATGAAGGTGCGGCCCTCATTCCAGCACAGCTGGTAGGGAGCAGGTTACGATTTTTCAAAGACATTTGGATCAATTCGATTCACAGTCTTTGGATTCAGAACATTGTTTCACAAGGGTACAGAATAGGTTTCAAGGTAAGGCCGCCTGCGAAGAGATTTTTTTCTCTCTCGCATTCCAATAAACCCAGTGAAGGCTCAGGCATTTCTGAAATGTGTTTCAGATCTAGAGTTGGCTGGAGTAATTGTGCCAGTTCCAGTTCTGGAAGAGGGTCTGGGGTTTTACTCAAATCTATTCATTGTACCAAAGAAGGAGAATTCCTTCAGACCAGTTCTGGATCTAAAGATATTGAATCGTTATGTAAGGATACCAACATTCAAAATGGTAACTATAAGGACTATTCTGCCTTTTTGTTCAGCAAGGGCATTATATGTCCACAATAGATTTACAGGATGCATATCTTCATATTCCGATTCATCCAGATCACTTTCAGTTTCTGAGATTCTCTTTTCTAGACAAGCATTACCAGTTTGTGGCCCTTCCGTTTGGCCTAGCAACAGCTCCAAGGATCTTTTCAAAGGTTCTCGGTGCCCTTCTCTCTGTAATCAGAGAACAGGGTATTGCGGCATTTCCTTATTTGGACGATATCTTGGTACTTGCTCAGTCTTCACATTCTGCAGAATCTCATACGAATCAACTTGTGTCGTTTCTTCAAAGACATGTTTGGAAGATCAATTTATCAAAGAGTTCATTGATTCCTCAGACTCAGGTAACCTTTTTGGGTTTTCAAATAGATTCAGTGTCCATGACCTTGTCTCTAACAGAAAAGAGACGTTTGAAATTGGTTTCAGCCTGTCGAAACCTTGAGTCTCTATCGTTCCCTTCGGTAGCTTTATGCATGGAAATTCTAGGTCTCATGACTGCTGCATCGGACGCGATCCCCTTTGCTCGTTTTCACATGCGACCTCTTCAGCTTTGTATGCTGAACCAATGGTGCAGGGATTATACAAAGATATCACAATTAATATCCTTAAATCCCAATGTACGACACTCTCTGACGTGGTGGATAGACCACCATCGTTTAGTCCAAGGGGCTTCTTTTGTTCGTCCAACCTGGACTGTGATCTCAACAGATGCGAGTCTGTCAGGTTGGGGAGCTGTATGGGGATCTCTGACAGCGCAGGGGGTTTGGGAATCTCAGGAGGCGAGATTACCAATCAACATTTTGGAACTCTGTGCGATTTTCAGAGCTCTTCTGTTCTGGCCTCTTCTGAAGAGAGAATCGTTTATTTGTTTTCAGACAGACAATGTCACAACAGTGGCATATGTCAATCATCAGGGTGGGACTCACAGTCCTCAGGCTATGAAAGAAGTATCTCAGATACTTGTATGGGCGGAATCCAGCTCCTGTCTAATCTCTGCGGTTCACATCCCAGGTGTAGACAATTGGGAAGCGGATTATCTCAGTCGCCAGACATTACATCCGGGCGAATGGTCCCTTCACCCAGAGGTATTTCTTCAGATTGTTCAAATCTGGGGACTTCCAGAAATAGATCTGATGGCCTCTCATCTAAACAAGAAACTTCCCAGGTATCTGTCCAGATCCAGGGATCCTCAGGCGGAGGCAGTGGACGCGTTGTCGCTTCCTTGGAATTATCATCCTGCCTATATCTTTCCGCCTCTAGTTCTTCTTCCAGAAGTGATTTCCAAAATTCTAATGGAACGTTCGTTTGTACTGCTGGTGGCTCCAGCATGGCCTCACAGGTTTTGGTATGCGGATCTCATTCGGATGGCCAGTTGCCAACCTTGGACTCTTCCGTTAAGACCAGACCTTCTATCTCAAGGCCCTTATTTCCATCAGGATCTCAAATCATTAAATTTGAAGGTATGGAAATTGAACGCTTGATTCTTAGTCATAGAGGTTTCTCTGACTCAGTAATTAATACTATGTTACAGGCTCGTAAATCTGTGTCTAGGAGGATTTATTATTGAGTCTGGAAGACTTACATTTCTTGGTGTTCTTCTCATAAATTCTCCTGGCATTCTTTTAGAATTCCTAGAATTTTACAGTTTCTTCAGGATGGTTTGGATAAAGGTTTGTCTGCAAGTTCCTTGAAAGGACAAATCTCTGCTCTTTCTGTTCTTTTTCACAGAAAGATTGCTAATCTTCCTGATATTCATTGTTTTGTACAGGCTTTGGTTCGTATCAAACCTGTCATTAAGTCAATCTCTCCTCCTTGGAGTCTTAATTTGGTTCTGAGGGCTTTACAAGCTCCTCCGTTTGAACCTATGCATTCTCTGGACATTAAATTACTTTCTTGGAAAGTTCTGTTCCTTTTGGCCATCTCTTCTGCTAGAAGAGTTTCTGAGTTATCTGCTCTTTCTTGTGAATCTCCTTTTCTGATTTTTCATCAGGATAAGGCAGTGTTGTGGACTTCATTTAAATTTTTACCTAAGGTTGTGAATTCTAACAACATTAGTAGAGAAATTGTTGTTCCTTCATTGTGTCCTAATCCTAAGAATTCAAAGGAGAGATCTTTACATTCTTTGGATGTAGTAAGAGCTTTGAAATATTATGTTGAAGCTACTAAAAATTTTAGAAAGACTTCTAGTCTATTTGTTATCTTTTCTGGGTCCAGAAAAGGTCAGAAGGCCTCCGCCATTTCTTTGGCGTCTTGGTTAAAGTCTTTGATTCATCATGCTTATGTAGAGTCGGGTAAGTCCCCGCCTCAAAGAATTACGGCTCATTCTACTAGGTCAGTTTCTACTTCCTGGGCGTTTAGGAATGAAGCTTCTGTTGATCAGATTTGCAAAGCAGCAACTTGGTCTTCTTTACATACTTTTACTAAATTCTACCATTTTGATGTGTTTTCTTCTTCTGAAGCAGTTTTTGGTAGAAAAGTACTTCAGGCAGCTGTTTCAGTTTGATTCTTCTGCTTATAATTTCAGTTTTTTTCATTATTGAGATTAAAACTTTTGTTTTGGGTTGTGGATTATTATTTTTCACTGGAATTGGCTGTCTTTATTTTATCCCTCCCTCTCTAGTGACTCTTGCGTGGAAGTTCCACATCTTGGGTATTTATTATCCCATACGTCACTAGCTCATGGACTCTTGCTAATTACATGAAAGAAAACATAATTTATGTAAGAACTTACCTGATAAATTCATTTCTTTCATATTAGCAAGAGTCCATGAGGCCCACCCTTTTTTGTGGTGGTTATGATTTTTTTGTATAAAGCACAATTATTCCAATTCCTTATTTTGATGCTTTCGCTCCTTTCTTATCACCCCACTTCTTGGCTATTCGTTAAACTGAATTGTGGGTGTGGTGAGGGGTGTATTTATAGGCATTTTGAGGTTTGGGAAACTTTGCCCCTCCTGGTAGGAATGTATATCCCATACGTCACTAGCTCATGGACTCTTGCTAATATGAAAGAAATGAATTTATCAGGTAAGTTCTTACATAAATTATGTTTTTGTGAAATCTTTGTAGAGTGCCGTTATCAGGCAAACAGTCTTTCAAAAAAGATATCGCTACTTTGTAGCGGCTTGAACTGTTCAAACTCAGAACTCAGGTGTGTGGTCTTTGACACAGTCTTTGTGGCTACAGAAGCCGGTTCAGGACAAAAAAGCAACGCGTTTCGGCAGGGTGCCTTTCTCAAGCTCTACATTTGATAGTCTGTGCGGTCTATTTGTACCCTCAAACTTATTGAGATGTCCGCCCATATTATTTGCATAATAGACATGTTAATAACTATATAAATTACAGATCGCATATATGAATTGCACAAATAACTGCGCTTAGATTCGATTATTATGTTAGACTTGTAACGGAACTAATATACGTATCTTTATGCACAAAAAAACATAAAGCACATAGAAAATTCTTAGGTTACCATAATTATATTCATTATATGCCGGATACATATATCTAAAAAAACATATATATATTAACAATAAAAGATAAAAAAACATATATGAGCTAAATATTGCAAATTACATCTTGATGCTTAAGAGCTAATATGCAAGGCTATATTAAGACTTTGATGATAAAACTCAATTCATTACACTAGAAGCATATTAATATTCGTAAAGAAATTATTACATCAAGATCGATCTTAATAAAGCGTAATAATTTTATATCTACATCTCTATATGGGAAGTGCATTAGATCAAATTAAAGGATTGAAGCTTAAAGAATTAATGAATTACCCGGACTATTAAAATGGTTACTGACACTGGTTAAGTGTGTTACCGAAAACAGTGCAACAAAAACAGAAGTGGAATATTTTATTGTATTTTTTAGTTTTTTAGTTTTTTGTTCAATTTATTTTACAAAGATGTTAACTTGACTGCTATTAAGGGGACAACTTTTGTCCCTTCTTACGAAAATCTTTTTATGGACAATTCTGAGGGGAAGCATATATGGAATAATAATCCTTTCACGGATAACATCGTGAGGTATCACAGGTATATTGATGATGTAATTTTTCTTTGGAGGGGTTCTGAAGCGAAACTCCAAGAATTCATCAATAACAACAATTTTAACCTAAAATTTAATGGAAACAGTTCCAATAACTCTATAGAATTTTTAGACATCCGGTTACTAGTGGATTCTCTCAAAAATAAGGTCATAGCTTTGTGGACGCAAGAAGTACCCACTTACCTAGCTGGAAAAATAATATTCCTACAAGTCAATATATACGGGTTAGGCGAAATTGTACCCATGTTTCTGATTTCAATACAGAGGCCTTATTTCTAGATGAAAACATATCTAAAAAGGGATATAACAATGAACATTTGATTAAAGCAAAACAGAGAGCTTTAGACTGTGACAGGAATAATTTATTAAGCAAAAAACATAGAGTTAATCAAGAAAAGGATAAAAAGGAAGTTTTTGAACAACCATGTTTTATCACCAGATATAATGAAGGGGCCCCTATTATAAAAAAGGTTTAAGTAAACACTGGGGAATTTAAAAAAAATGATTCTATTCTAGGTAAAATTATTTCTGATAAATCAATTATCACTTTTAAGAAAAATACCAATCTAAAAAATATTCTGGCACCAAGCAAGTTACAGTCTAGTGAGCCTCATAAAACAATAAATAATGGAGGTCTTTGTACTTGGTTATCTGCCCCCCGAGGGACTTTTAAATTTAATAAACCAAAATGTACTATGTGTTCTTTTGTTAAAAGAGGTGACATGTTTTTTTAATTACAATGGTTCTGTTCAATATAATATGAGGCACAGATGCAATTGTCAAACTACATATACACTCTACCTATTGTCCTGTAAGTGTGATCTAATTTATATTGGGCGCACTAAGAGAAAGACAAGCAAAAGATTTAGTGAACATTTATATAACATCAAAACAGGTTTTGACAAACACAGTGTCCATTCTACTAATATACATGGGAGTGATCCTGGAGGTCTGAACATCCAGATCATAGATTGGATTCCTCCAGGGACAAGCAACAGGTTACTCCAACTCCGTAAGCGTGAGACTGAATGGATTTTTAGGCTCAAAAGCCTCTCTCCCTTAGAACTCAATGTAGATCTGGATGTTCAGGCATTTATATAATCTATTGCATTTCTAATCTTTTAATTATTCAACGTTTTGTAATGGAATCATTTAATGTTTTCTTATTACATCTAATATATTTATGTATATATTTTGTTATCTATGTAATTCATTGTGTATTATTGTGTATGATTAATTTTGATATTGCATGAATTGTTATGATTTGTTTTTTTTCTAATGTGGTCATTGAACGAGTATATGTAATTTAATTGATCAGCCAATACCTATCCTCTTATGGCTATATATTCGGACACTCTCCAAGTAAGTGTATTCACTCTTGAGAAAGCCGGGGCACTCTACCGGCGAAACTCGCTGAGTTTAACATTGTCCTTGTATAGGATCCGTAGTAAGGTGCTGTGACGTCAGCTTCATTGGAATCTCCATCGGCTGAGATTTTGAAATAGATCCGCTTTGCTGAGCTCTAACAGAGAACTTTTACCTGTACGATTTCCGTGCATCTCAGATTCATCAACATCTATGGGCATATTGTGTTTTTTTGTCTAGTGAGTATAATACTTGCGTGACTTTTATCCATTTGGAATAAATACTACCTTGAATTGAGGATTGCGCTGTCTTCCTTGTATCATTTCAGCTTTAACGTTTTTCCTATCGGTGGACAAGAAACCCACGGATTACTGCACAGCTGCATCCTACACTAATTGAATTGATCGATTCACTACCATCCACATGGTTTCTATCATACTCCAAGATATACTTTGGTAACTGTTATTAGCACTGCAATATTTCTTTTGTATTTCAGAAGAAAGTGGATCGTCGCGTTGATGGATATGCTCCCAATGACTTCCGATTTCTTCTATATACCTGCCTAGCTGAATGCTAGGACCCCGTTTCCTCTGGAACCAGTTGTGGGATGTCTGGACTTACCAGAGACCTTGTTTTTCTTTCATTTAATTAGCAAGAGTCCATGAGCTAGTGACGTATGGGATATACATTCCTACCAGGAGGGGCAAAGTTTCCCAAACCTCAAAATGCCTACAAATACAACCCTCACCACACCCACAAATCAGTTTTACAAACTTTGCCTCCTGTGGAGGTGGTGAAGTAAGTTTGTGCTAGATTCTACGTTGATATGCGCTTCGCAGCAGGCTGGAGCCCGGTTTTCCTCTCAGAGTGCAGTGAATGTCAGAGGGATGTGAGGAGAGTATTGCCTATTTGAATTCAATGGTCTCCTTCTACGGGATCTATTTCATAGGTTCTCTGTTATCGGTCGTAGAGATTCATCTCTTACCTCCCTTTTCAGATCGACGATATACTCTTATATACCATTACCTCTACTGATTCTCGTTTCAGTACTGGTTTGGCTTTCTACTACATGTAGATGAGTGTCCTGGGGTAAGTAAGTCTTATTTTTTGTGACACTCTAAGCTATGGTTGGGCACTTTTATGTAAAAGTTCTAAATATATGTGTTTAAACATTTATTTGCCTTTATTCAGGATTATCAATATTCCTTATTTCAGACAGTCAGTTTCATTATTTGGGATAATGCATATGAATTTTCAATTTTTTCTTACCTTTAAATTGACCTTTTTCTCTGTGGGCTGTTAGGCTCGCGGGGGCTGAAAATGCTTCATTTTATTGCGTCATTCTTGGCGCTGACTTTTTTGGCGCAAAAAATTTCTTTGTCATTTCTGGCGTCATTCTTGACGGAAGTTGTTCGTGATTGCGTCATTTTTTTTTTGACGTTTTGTGCCAAAAATTTCGGCGTCACCGGATGTGGCGTCATTCTTGGCGCCAAAAGCATTTAGGCGCCAATAATGTGGGCGTCTTTTTGGGCGCTAAAAAATGTGGGCGTCATTTTTGTCTCCACCTTTTTTTCACATTATTTAAGTCTCTTTTTTCTTTTCCTTCTGGTTACTAGAGGCTTGTTCATTGGCATTTTTTCCCATTCCTGAAACTGTCATTTAAGGAATTTGATAGATTTTGCTTTATATGTTGTTTTTTCTCTTACATATTGCAAGATGTCTCAGATTGACCCTGGATCAGAAGCTACTTCTGGAAAAACGCTGCCTGATGCTGGTTCTACCAAAGTTAAGTGCATTTGTTGTAAACTTGTGGTAACTGTTCCTCCGGCTGTAGTTTGTGATGAGTGTCATGATTAACTTGCTAATGCAGATAAAATTTCCATTAGTAATATTCCATTACCTGTTGCTGTTCCATCAACATCTAATACTCAGGATGTTCCTGTTAATATAAGAGATTTTGTTTCTAAATCTATTAGGAAGGCTATGTCTGTTATTCCTCCTTCCAGTAAGCGTAAAAGGTCTTTTAAAACTTCTCATTTCTCAGATGAATTTTTAAATGAACATCATCATTCTGATTTGTCTGTTTCTGATGAGGATTTTTCTGGTTCAGAGGATTCTGTCTCAGATATTGACACTGATAAATCTTCATATTTATTTAAAATGGAATTTATTCGTTCTTTACTTAAAGAAGTTTTAATCGCATTAGAAATGGAGGAATCTAGTCCTCTTGATATTAAATCTACTAAGCGTTTAAATTCGGTTTTTAAACCTCCTATAGTTATTCCGGAAGTTTTTCCTGTCCCTGATGCTATTTCTGAAGTAATTTCTAGGGAATGGAATAATCTGGGTAATTCTTTTACTCCTTCTAAAAGGTTTAAGAAATTGTATCCTGTGCCATCTGACAGATTAGAGTTTTGGGACAAAATCCCTAAAGTTGATGGGGCTATCTCTACTCTTGCTAAGCGTACTACTATTCCTACGGCAGATAGTACATCCTTTAAGGATCCTTTAGATAGGAAGATTGAATCCTTTCTAAGAAAAGCTTATTTATGTTCAGGTAATCTTCTTAGGCCTGCTATTTCTTTGGCTGATGTTGCTGCAGCTTCCACTTTTTGGTTGGAGGCTTTGGCACAACAAGTGTCAGATCATAATACTCATAGCATTGTTAAACTTCTTCAACATGCTAATAACTTTATTTGTGATGCCATCTTTGATATCATTAGAGTTGATGTCAGGTATATATCTTTAGCTATTTTAGCTAGAAGAGCTTTATGGCTTACAACTTGGAATGCTGATATGTCTTCTAAGTCAACTTTGCTTTCCCTTTCTTTCCAAGGTAATAAATTGTTTGGTTCCCAGTTGGATTCTATTATTTCAACTGTTACTGGGGGGAAAGGAACTTTTTTACCTCAGGATAAAAAATCTAAAGGTAAATATAGGGCTGAAAATCGTTTTCGTTCCTTTCGTCAGAATAAGGAACAGAAGCCTGATCCTTCCCCTAAAGGAACGGTTTCTGTTTGGAAACCGTCTCCAGTCTGGAATAAATCCAAGCCTTTTAGAAAGCCAAAGCCAGCTCCCAAGTCCACATGAAGGTGCGGCCCTCATTCCAGCGCAGCTGGTAGGGGGCAGATTAAGTTTTTTCAGACATTTGGATCAATTCGATTCACAGTCTTTGGATTCAGAACATTGTTTCACAAGGGTACAGAATAGGTTTCAAGGTAAGGCCGTCTGCAAGAAGATTTTTTCTTTCTCGCATTCCAATAAATCCAGTGAAGGCTCAGGCGTTTCTGAAATGTGTTTCAGATCTAGAGTTGGCTGGAGTAATTGTGCCAGTTCCAGTTCTGGAACAGGGTCTGGGGTTTTACTCAAATCTATTCATTGTACCAAAGAAGGAGAATTCCTTCAGACCAGTTCTAGATTTAAAAATATTGAATCGTTATGTAAGGATACCAACATTCAAAATGGTAACTATAAGGACTATTCTGCCTTTTGTTCAGCATTATATGTCCACAATAGATTTACAGGATGCATATCTGCATATTCCGATTCATCCAGATCACTATCAGTTTCTGAGATTCTCTTTTCTAGACAAGCATTACCAATTTGTGGCTCTGCCGTTCGGCCTAGCAACGGCTCCAATGATTTTTTCAAAGGTTCTCGTGCCATTCTTCTATCTGTAATCAGAGAACAGGGTATTGTGGTATTTCCTTATTTGGACGATATCTTGGTACTTGCTCAGTCTTCACATTTAGCAGAATCTCATACGAATCAACTTGTGTCGTTTCTTCAAGAACATGGTTGAAGGATCAATTTACCAAAGAGTTCATTGATTCCTCAGACAAGGGTAACCTTTTAGGTTTCCAAATAGATTCAGTGTCCATGACTTTGTTGCTGACGGACAAGAGACATCTGAAATTGATTTCAGCTTGTCAAAACCTTCAGTTTCAATCATTCCCTTCGGTAGCCTTATGCATGGAAATTCTAGGTCTTATGACTGCTGCATCGGACGCGATCCCCTTTGCTCGTTTTCACATGCGACCTCTTCAGCTCTGTATGCTGAACCAGTGGTGCAGGGATTATACAAAGATATCACAGTTAATATCTTTAAATCCGATTGTACGACACTCTGACGTGGTGGACAGATCACCATCGTTTAGTTCTAGGGGCTTCTTTTGTTCTTTCAACCTGGACTGTGATCTCAACAGATGCGAGTCTGACAGGTTGGGGAGCTGTATGGGGGTCTCTGACAGCGCAGGGGGTTTGGGAATCTCAGGAGGCGAGATTACCAATCAACATTTTGGAACTCCGTGCGATTTTCAGAGCTCTTCAGTCGTGGCCTCTTCTGAAGAGAGAATCGTTCATTTGTTTTCAGACGGACAATGTCACAACCATGGCATATGTCAATCATCAAGGGGGGACTCACAGTCCTCTGGCTATGAAAGAAGTATCTCGGATACTTGTATGGGCGGAATCCAGCTCCTGTCTAATTCCTGCGGTTCACATCCCAGGTATAGACAATTGGGAAGCGGATTATCTCAGTCACCAGACGATACATCCGGGCGAATGGTCTCTTCACCCAGAGGTATTTCTACAGATTGTTCAAATCTGGGGTCTTCCAGAAATAGATCTGATGGCTTCTCATCTAAACAAGAAACTTCCCAGTTATCTGTCCAGATCCAGGGATCCTCAGGCGGAGGCAGTGGATGCATTGTCGCTTCCTTGGAAGTATCATCCTGCCTATATCTTTCCGCCTCTAGTTCTTCTTCCAAGAGTGATTTCCAAGATTCTAAAGGAGCGTTCGTTTGTACTGCTGGTGGCCCCAGCATGGCCTCACAGGTTTTGGTATGCGGATCTTGTTCGGTTAGCTTCTTGCCAACCTTGGACTCTTCCGTTAAGACCAGACCTTCTATCTCAAGGCCCATTTTTCCATCAGGATCTCAAATCATTAAATTTGAAGGTATGGAGATTGAACGCTTGATTCTCAGTCATAGAGGTTTCTCTGACTCCGTAATTAATACTATGTTACAGGCTCGTAAATCTGTGTCTAGGAAGATATATTATCGAGTCTGGAAGACTTACATTTCTTGGTGTTCTTCTCATCAATTTTCCTGGCATTCTTTTAGAATTCCTAGAATTTTACAGTTTCTTCAGGATGGTCTGGATAAAGGTTTGTCTGCAAGTTCCTTGAAAGGACAAATTTCTGCTCTTTCTGTGCTGTTTCACAGAAAGATTGCTAATCTTCCTGATATTCATTGTTTTGTACAGGCTTTGGTTCGTATCAAACCTGTCATTAAGTCAATTTCTCCTCCTTGGAGTTTGAATTTGGTTCTGGGAGCTCTACAAGCTCCTCCTTTTGAACCTATGCATTCTCTGGATATTAAATTACTTTCTTGGAAAGTTTTGTTTCTTTTGGCCATCTCTTCTGCTAGAAGAGTTTCTGAGTTATCTGCTCTTTCTTGTGAATCTCCTTTTCTGATTTTTCATCAGGATAAGGCAGTGTTGCGAACTTCTTTTAAATTTTTACCTAAGGTTGTGAATTCTAACAACATTAGTAGAGAAATGGTGGTTCCTTCATTGTGTCCTAATCCTAAGAATTCTAAGGAAAGATCGTTACATTCTTTGGATGTAGTAAGAGCTTTGAAATATTATGTTGAAGCTACTAAAGATTTCCGAAAGACTTCTAGTCTATTTGTTATCTTTTCTGGTTCTAGGAAAGGTCAGAAGGCCTCTGCCATTTCTTTGGCGTCTTGGTTAAAGTCTTTGATTCATCATGCTTATGTTGAGTCGGGTAGAACTCCGCCTCAAAGGATTACAGCTCATTCTACTACGTCAGTTTCTACTTCCTGGGCGTTTAGGAATGAAGCTTCGGTTGATCAGATTTGCAAAGCAGCAATTTGGTCTTCTTTGCATACTTTTACTAAATTCTACCATTTTGATGTGTTTTCTTCTTCTGAAGCAGTTTTTGGTAGAAAAGTACTTCAGGCAGCTGTTTCAGTTTGATTCTTCTGCTTATAATTTCAGTTTTTTTCATTATAAAATTTAAACTTTGTTTTGGGGTGTGGATTATTTTCAGCGGAATTGGCTGTCTTTATTTTATCCCTCCCTCTCTAGTGACTCTTGCGTGGAAGTTCCACATCTTGGGTATTTATTATCCCATACGTCACTAGCTCATGGACTCTTGCTAATTACATGAAAGAAAACATAATTTATGTAAGAACTTACCTGATAAATTCATTTCTTTCATATTAGCAAGAGTCCATGAGACCCACCCTTTTTTTGTGGTGATTATGATTTTTTTGTATAAAGCACAACTATTCCAATTCCTTATTTTTGATGCTTTCGCACTTTTTCTTATCACCCCACTTCTTGGCTATTCGTTAAACTGATTTGTGGGTGTGGTGAGGGGTGTATTTGTAGGCATTTTGAGGTTTGGGAAACTTTGCCCCTCCTGGTAGGAATGTATATCCCATACGTCACCAGCTCATGGACTCTTGCTAATATGAAAGAAATGAATTTATCAGGTAAGTTCTTACATAAATTATGTTTTTCCCCTTTTTCTTTCCCCACTGGTGCCCTTGTGACACAAGGTTCGAGTCGGAGTGGAGGAGAGATTGGGGAACAAGACCTGGTAGTATGATGTTTAAGATGTGTTAGTAATGGTTGTGTGACTGGTGCTGAGTTGACGGTTGTGTTCAACAAGTATATTAAGATGAGCAATGTTTAATCCATCTCCTTGTTACAAATCAATGTCTTTTTGCCATATAGGGTGTTTCTGCAATTAACTCCCTATTGCCTTCACAGCTAGCATTTTGTCAGGTTAGGTTGTGTTCTGCCCTTATTTAGTTGTATAGCGGGATGGGTGAATTTATTCTGTTGCCCGCTAACACAACAGGCCCCATGCTTCTACCCTGTAATAGTGCTAGGCCCCACACAGTTAACTGTGATTACAATTTTTGGGGCCAAAGGTACTTGAGTGGAACTTGTACTTATAATAACCTTAAGCTATGACATTCATTGACCCTCTATAGTGAGATAGCCTTACCACTTCTCTCTTTATTATTATAGAAAGATAAGGTTGACCTGGGCCTTTAGAGGTGGTATAAGATGACCTTTCCTCCCTGACTGTTATGGTGCGGGGTCCCCTCTTGTCCTTCCTCTCTCTCCTCGGACTAAATAGTTCACAACCACCATGACAAACATAGGACTATACTGCTGTCCCCTCCCTGTTACAACTAGCAAATTTCTAACACGATAGTTAGCTAGGCTGCATTTCTCCCCCTTTAGTACGGTGTATTTCAGTATGAATACACCTATTACAAATGTTATTGTTAATTTTGTTTCTTGCTTGTTTTTTATTGTTGATATGTTCATTAATTGTTATGTCATATGTCTGTCTCTAAATTTCTGCCTAGCTATAGACAATAGACTATTGTACGGTTATATGCATGGTTTAGTAGCCTCTACCAGCTATCGAATAAATTCTCCCAAAACTCATGGATAACACTCTGACAAATATTAAGATTATTTCCCACATGTAAAAGGTCTCAATGCTCCCTTGAAAAGGTCGATGGCCCTTAGAGATTATAAAAGAAGTAATGGAAACATTTTGTTTCTCCAGGAGACCCACTTTAAAAGGGGTTTTGAACCTAAACCAGCTCTGAAGAAATTTGGAATGGTTTACTTGTCTTCCCACACCACTAAGCATAATGGAGTAGGAGTATTGATTAGCAAAAAACTCCCCTTTTGTGATACCTCAATCTATAAAGATAAGGAAGGAAGGTATAATATTGTTGGAATTCTTTTCCACAAACCTACAACCCTGGTTAATGTCTACGCCCCAAATACTGGCCCTTCCCCTTTTTTCCATCAGCTCTGTAAAAAAAATATTAGAGGTCTCCAGAGGTAGTTTGATTGTAGGGGGGAGATTTTAACCTTGCCTTCGATCCGGCCCTAGACTGCTCCTCAGGCTCAACCTCTGTGCCTAATAAGACACTTAAACAGACTAAATTAGCCCTTTCTCAACTGGCAATCCATGATACTTGGAGACTCCAGCACCCCTCCACAAAAGATTTTAAGTTCTACTCTAACCCCCATCATTCATATTCTAGAATTGATTACCTATTCACTGACGTCACTAGCTTATCATACATCACAAACACTGATATTTTCCCCATAACGTGGTCGGACCATGCTAAAATTAGCCGACAGCCCACTTCTTGCCTCCCCAATATCAATTGGAAGTTTGATGATTTGTTACTTAGGGACCCTCTGATCTACCTCCAGATACATAAAACCTTAATTGACTACTTTCAAATAAATCACACTCCCGGCATTGATATCCAACATATCTGGAACGCCCACAAGTGTGTAATTAGGGGAGAACTCATCGCTTTAAAAGCTGCCAAATTGAAACAAAAGAATGCATATCTGAATTCTCTCTTAGAAGATTTAGCTAAGCTACAAGATATACATAAAATGCATCCCAAGAATTCCTCACTAATAGAGAGCATAACACATAAATGCAGTCAGCTCCGCCTCCTATTGGGAACTGAGGCTAAAAATAAGGCCCTATTTCTTAAAAAGATCTATTATGAAGGGGCTAATAAACAGGGGAAAATGCTGGCACGGCAGCTTAAAAGAAGAACACAGAATTTATTATGGGTATTCGTGGGACCTCTGGTGGATTGAAATGCTCCACCAATGATATTGCATTGGCCTTTAAGGAATACTATGACAAATTATACAACATAAGGAACACAACCGCAGACCCCCAACCCTGACGATATAGCAGACTATCTATCCCAATCAACCCTTCCCAAGTTAACAACAGATCAAATTAGAGAATTGGATGCCCCTTATTCAGAAGAGGAACTTTTAGATATCTCCTCACTTTCTCCGGGGAAAGCTCCGGGTCCAGATGGGTTCTGAAACTCCTATTACTCCCAATTCAAAGAAATATTAGCCCCTCACCTCCTTAGGTATTTTCAGAGTATAGACGACAACAGGTCTTTCCCCCTGTCGGCACTCCATGCACATATTTTGGTTCTACTTAAGCCCAACAAACCTCCAGACCAAGTCTCTAATTACAGCCCGATTTCCCTCATCAACACTGATATAAAAATCTTCTCTAAAATAATGACGATCCGAATCAATAGATTTCTTCCTAGCTTAATCCATAGAGACCAAGTTGGATTTGGCCCGGGTCGGGAAGCGAGGGACAACACTGTCCGTAATATTTATTTAATTTGGCACGTCAATAATGATAATATCCCATCCGTGTTTATTTCAACGGATGCAGAAAAGGCATTTGACCGTGTTAACTGGTTCTTCCTGAGACCCTCCCTGGAGGTCTTCGGCTTTGGCACTACCACCCTAAATTGCATCATTGAGCTTTACGCGTCCCCCAGCGCTCGCATTATTATTAATGGCACCTTATCTCCACCGATTGAAATTAGGAACGTAAACTCGCCAGGGCTGCCCTCTTTTCGCCCCTACTTTTCGCGTGCCTCATTGAGACCTTAGCTTCTAAAATTAGGAAAAATATAGAAATAACAGGGATTTCATCGGGACGGGATGTATACAAGCTCTCTTTGTTTGCAGACCTTTTACACTGACGAACCCGGAAAAGTCCTTGCCCCAACTCCTGGCTGAACTTTCCACCTTTAATACTCTCTCGAACTTCTTGGTTAACCAGAATAAATCTGAAATGTTGGGCTTCAACCTGCCAGAGCACACGATTAGTTCACTTAAAAATAGTTGCCCTTTTAAGTGGTGTAGTGGGGCAATGAAATACCTATGCATACACCTGCCCGACTCTTGATAATTTATTCCAAACAAATTACCTCCCGATTAAAGCTGTAATTATACGTGACCTATCCTCTTGGGGCTCAAAGAAACTTTCCTGGCTTAGGCGCATAAACACTTTAAAAGTGAAAATTTTTCTAAGACTTCTCTATATTATGGAACCACTGCCAATCCCTCTGCCCCCCAGGTACCTCCCCCAGATTCAGAGCATATTTTGTTCCTTTGTATGGCAGAGGAAGCCACCCAGAATAAATAAAGTCACCATGTCCCTTCCTAGGAATCTGGGTGGCTTAGGTTTACCCGATTTGGAGGTTTATAGAACCTCCATATTTTTGCAGAGGATATTGGACTGGAGGGCGGGTGGGGAGCAGAAGAGGTGGGTCCGGCTGGAGGAGAGCATAGGTTCGGAGCTCCCACTTGTTAGCCTATGTTGGAGACCTGACTTTCTCGTAAGGTCTAGGATGATTTCCAATCCAAATCACGTAGACTGTTTCCCAATGGGAGGGAGCTTTTAAGCGTTACCCCTGCCTTTTGTCTAGACCGGGCCCACTGACTTCTCTAATTCACAACCCGGATTTCTCAATAGCCTCCTTTTATACATCACTCCCTGGATATACCCATTAGAGATATTCTTGTTCATCACATAACTACTAACGATCTCATATGCACACAAGACCAACTGATTGGCAAGGGGTATGACTGGGCTAGGAATTTTTTTTCCTACAGGAGACTACATAACTATATCACCACTCACGAGCATAGACGCAACTTAACCCGTTCCCCCACCAAATATTGAGAAACTTTATCTAGATCCCCGGTGAGGCATTCCCTCTCTATTATATACCAAATTTTGATACAGCCCCTACCAGGCAATCTCCCATACGCCATTGAAATATGGGAAAGAGAACTGGGAATAATTATCCTCCCACAAACAGCGATAAATATGTTCTCTAACACCAAAAAGTCCTCTACCTCAGCTTCCATCCAGGAAATAAATTACAAGATATTACATTGTTGGTACCTAACCCCCAGAAAATTGCACTGACTGTTCCCCAAAACTAGTAATCGATGCTGGAGGTGTGGCCATGTAGGGAGTGGTATGGGACACATGTGGTGGTGGTGCTCACAAATTAATCACTATTGGTACAATGTCACTCGTGAGGTTGAACATATTTTGCGGGTAACTATCCCCCCAGATTTGGTTGTTAAATAAATCTGTTCAATTGCCCTCTAAATACCTGCAACCCTTACTCCGGATTTTTATTAAGTGTCAAAGTCCTCATTGCATAGACATGGAAGTCTAAGGACATCCCACCCATGGCAATGTGGAGAAACAAAGTCGTGGAGCTGTTAGAGCTGGACGAATATACTGCATATAAGAATGGTAACATATAATGCTTTCTCAGGCTACAAGCATTGTGGGATGAACACATTAAAAACCTATGAGCTTTTCAAACATTATCGAGTGTTAGCTGGTGATCCTCTGGAGAAATAATTAAATACTAAACTAAAGATAACAATGGTAGAGAACTGATGCACTGTTAGGTAGCTATAATATTCATACATAACATTAAGGTATATATTAAGAGACATGACACTTGCTGAAAACCGAGGTGCCTTTGTAGTGATATTCTGTTTACTTTGTTTTATTTAAAAATCTGAGAGTCTGTACCAATGTTTTATATTTGTTTTCCTGTAAGTTTCATGACGGTATAATTGCAAAAGAGTGTTGTAAAATATTAACAGATTCCTTTCAATAAAAAAAGATTTAACAAAAAAAAAAAAAAGTAGAAAGGTCTACAGAATCAACAACATGGAGAGAGATGCATTTAAAATTAATATATAGAACATATTATACCCCCCAAAAAAGGTGCGCTTTTGGGCAATAATTAATTTAATAAATGTCCAAAATGTAGTTTTTATGCTACAGATTTAATGCATCTTATATGCGAGTGTCCATTAATAAGACAATTTTGGCGTAAAGTGGAATTTTGGGTTAATGAAATTATAAAAAAAAAAGTCTCTAGCGCTTGATTTAGGACAAATGATATTCCTGAATAATGAGTCAGACAAAGAGTGGAAATTTGTAAATATGGCTATACTAGCGGCTAAAAACTATTATACTTAGAAATTGGAAAAATAAGGAAAAACCCAATTTTAATGAGTGGAAATTTTTTATTTTGAAGCAACTAATCTTAGACCAATATGCTACACAACTATATCTGGATAATGAAATAAAGAAGTTTTTTGGGAAATGGTCCAGGTTTATAAAATCCCTACCGGAAACCTCATTGAATCAATTCTTGTATTCTCTTAAGAATACAGATTATTACCTTTTTTTGATGACCGATTATTTTAATTTTTTGAGGGGGGGGGGGGGATATAGTGGATGTAGGAATGTTGAGTGAATGAGGAATAAAAAAGTATAAAATACCGCTGTACAGAAATACAACATAGGGTTAAAATTATATATCAAGGCTGATATATGGATTGAATATTAATGCTATTTAATATTTAAAGGAATTGTATAAATCTGTCAATTAAGATATTGACTATATTTTGATTTTTTGTTATGTGTCGGAATATTGTAAACCGCATAATGTCATCTAAAGTATGATGTATTGGTGGATAGGAACTAGGATGTAAACACAACCATGTGGGAGCTTTTTGTTATTTATGTAGTGTTAATTTTTTCTGTACAGCGGAGAATAAATAAAGAATTAAAAAAAAAAAAAAAAAAACATTACACTTTGCCATATCTAGTTCTTGATTTTTATTTTTTTTAGAAATCCACATGTAAAAAATAATTAATCTGCCTTCCTTTTGTAAATCTAAAAAAGAAAAAAAAAAAAACTTTTCAGCTTGGATGTTGTCAGATGTCTACTTATTTATATTAAGAACAGTGGATACAAGGAATTGAAAACAAATTCAACCTTATTCAAAATCAAGTTGCTTGCCAAAAAAATGTTAAACAGATGACATATGGCCACCAGCTATTCAAAACTTACCTCTATACAGCAGCAGTGTCACATCTAGCTGAGGTTCAACTACCACACTTCCCAAATGTGTTCTGTTGTAGGAAGCAAATCTTGCACTTGTGCAGTCAGTATAGTTGGAGTAGTTATTAAAAATAGCTGACAGGACAGTGCAACCACTATGCAACTCTGTTACTAACTGTAGGTAATAAGTTCTCCAGCCTTTTGGTGGTGGATTAGAATTATACACATGTACTTCACCCATTCAGTGCCTTAACTCCTTCAGTGACTTGACACCGTAGTGTTCCTTTAACAATTTCACTGATGGAAGCATTACACAAACCAGGTATGTTTTCTCCTTATGTGGATATTAGGTACAGCTGTAATTCTGGGCAATATTCTTAGTTCACACAACACACAAACTCAGCCAACCCACGTAGCTACTGGCTCATCTACTCTAACCTCCAAAGACGTGCAAGTAAAATATGCCTATGTCTTGGCCTGTATTGTTGTACAATAAAGGTCCACTCAATAGATTTCTAATGGATCTTCAAAGATCATCTATAGGTAATATGTTTGTTAATCTTCTCAGCATACCATGAGATGAAAAATCTAGAGATACATGGACAATAACTTCTACTGATGACCTTTGCAAAGCTGTTATTTTAGTCATCTCCTTACAATTTCTTATAACAGTATAAAGTTGGATATTTGGGTTGGAGTGCCAGTAGCACTCATCAAGCTTGGTTTTAAGGTTTTGGGTTCCTGTCCTGGTCCATTTAATGAATTATTTTCACTGGTTAGTGCTACTTCGTGGAAGACCAGTTACAGAAATTACAGATTAAGTTTAATTTGTTTGTTTTTTCTTAGCAAAACATCTCTCTAACTTTAATGGGGGATATCTTGCCACATTCATCTCCTTGGTATAAGCAGCCCCACACAGCTTACAGGAACATGTGACTCCTTTGTGTCATTTGAGTGACAGATTCTACCAAAATATACGTTATCATTTCCACTAGTCCTCTAGTCCCAGACTAAAAAGCCGCCACCGACAAGAAAGAAATGAGGCGGTTTCCTAAGATTGATTTAACTTTTTCCCATGACTATAACTCTTTTCCATCCCTGCATAAGGCCCAATAATATAATATAATATAATATATATATATTTTACATTGGGTAAATTAGAAATGTGTATTTCCCTGCTTTTAAACCAAGTGCTTTTATGTTATTGAGAAAAAAAAACAATAAAGCTGGGATAGAGCTCGAAGACCCAGAAAGATAGCCTCATAGTTGAAGAGCTTCGCTGCCGTCAACAAAGATAAGCCAAAAAAAAAATCAAATAAGTAATCAGCAAAATAATTTGCACCTCTTCGCTGAGACCACAAAGCTGGGAGAATATATGAGAGCAGCTTGCCCACTGCCTGACGGGCTTCATTATCATCATACGGCACTGCTAGCAGCTCCAGGTTCAACACTTAACTTGTGTCCTACTCTCCAGCAGTGTGCTCATCACCCCAAGCAGGGAAGTCACAAAAAACATCAGAAGCACGGTCGACTTTGCTGTGGTGGAAGGTGCTATGGACCTGCTAATTTACTGCCCTTCCAGGTAGATATTCTTCTACCCTCATCATCTATACACCCACTGAGGTACCTGCTGCAGAGGTTGGGGAAAAGATAAAAAGGCAACAATGCCATAATTCAGACCAATTCCATCTGTGTGTCTATCACCACACCAGATTGCGTTCATATTTTATTTATTTTGAAAATGTGTTTTTCTTTTGAAAGTGGCCTTCTTCAACTCATAAATTGTATAGCAACATAGCACAATTACAGCTTACCAGTATATTCAGCTCACTCATTGATACTAGGGTACAAATAAATACCATCTTGGACACTATCTTAGGATGCTTGATTGAGCAATGTCCTATTTTAGAATATATATGCCGATCAATGTACTTGCCCACCAATGTTTATGCTATCTACAATATGCACCTATCACCAGTACTTCCAACCTAATGGTACACTACATTTTCAACTTGGTTGGGAAAAGAACCTCTTTGTTATATCATATCTCCTCCTTATGAATACCTTCCACTGATTGAACGGCTTCTGCTCAGTTCATCTGTTTCTATCAAATTTGGGTATGTTTATTAATCTTAATACTAGCAAGAATTGTCCATGGCTATTTTGCCCTTTCTGATAATGGTTCAAGGGTGCCTTAATCCAGAAGGTTAGATGTGACTGCACCCACTTTTTAGATGTTCCACATCAAACTTTTCTTCTTCTTTTTTTTTTTAGCTAAAATTCAAGTGTTTGATCCTTGATACCAGTAATTTATATACATTATGCTACAACTCTTTATAGTAAGAGTGTGATCAATGCTACTGAAAAAATGTAGGCTATTGAGTAACAAGGTGTACTCCAAATAAATATCTGGCAACCATAAATAAAGAAAAGAGTATGTTTATCACATGATAATTCAACTTCTAATTACTTGCAAACCTACTATAAAATAAACATTCCACCACACCAGGTGACAGTTCAGTTTTTATATTTAAGATGGCGTTTCATGGTTCTTTTGTCAGCGCTCAGTATCACAGATTATATCATTGAGGTGATATGGTGGATACGTATCTCACTCAGAAAATTTTGACTTGTTTAATACAGTTATTCACTACCTGGGCCAGTAAAAATGACATTAATTCAGTTAAAAAAAATACAATATTTGTTCATTTTTAAATGCTAAATAAAATACCATTTATAAAAAAAAAAAATCCTTTGTTTGCTGTATTTCAAAGCATCAAATGCACACCTGACAGTGTTTTCTACAGTTTTCAAAGGTGAGTTCTTGCGAGTTACCCTTGCATCTGTTCCGGATTATTCCGAAGGCAGTGCAAAGTGATGGCGATAGCAAGAGCATCGGCACTCTGAAATGCAGCAAAGGAAATGTTTCTTCAGACATAAATGGTGAATTTAGCATTTTAAAATCTACACTTTAAAGTTGTGCATTTTTTTGGTTACAGAGTTTCCATAAACAATGATCATATTGATTTCACACAACACTAGGATACGTCTGATTCATTTTATCACAAGTTTTTTTTTTTTCTTAATTCCACAGGAATTTTTTTTTTAATTTCCAATGATCAAGTCAAAAACATTATTTTTCTTATTGAAAAGGACACTTCATGTTGTCAAACTAATTCAAAACAAGCAACTGTATTCTACCTTTGCTAATAAATATTATGACAAGATCTCAGTTTGAAGCAGCTGCCTCTTGATCAACTGAAAGATGCATGAAGAGATCTCCAAGATCTTCCACATTATCGTCAGTGTGAGGGAAGCTTCTGTTTTCACGATCTTCAATAAAATCCCAGAGCCGGACAGAATTAAAGAACTGCAATAAAATCAGAACTATGTGTCAGAACATTAAAAAAAAAGCAAACATTAACTCCTGCCAGTCAAATAAGAATCAGATTAAAAGGGATAAATATAGAAAGAAGTCTTAAAGGGACAGTCTAGTCAAAAAAAATTAAATTGCTTGCCCTATCTAAAATCATGAAAGTTTAACAACCTTCCAATTTACTTTTTCATCAAATTTGCTTTGTTTTCTTGGTATTCTTTGTTTTAAGCTAAACCTAGGTAGGCTCATATGCTTAATTTTAGGCCTTTGAATGCCGCCTCTTATCTCAGTGCATTTTGACAGTTTTTCACACCTAGAGAGCACTAGTTCATGTGTGCCATATAGATAACGTGCACATTGTGCACACTCCCATGGAGTTATTTATGATTGGCTAAAATTTAGGTCTGTCAAAAGAACTGAAATAACATAAATTATGCTTACCTGATAATTTCATTTCCATCTGTGGTAAGAGAGTCCACTGCTTCATTCATTACTTGTGGGAATTAAGAACCTGGCCACCAGGAGGAGGCAAAGACACCCCAGCCAAAGGCCTAAATACCTCCCCCACTCCCCTCATCCCCTAGTCATTCTGCCAAGGGAACAAGCAACAGTAGGAGAAATATCAGAGTATAAATGGTGCCAGAAGATTAAAATTAAATTTAGGACCAACCACCGGAGAAACGGGCAGGGGCAGTGGACTCTCCTCCCACAGATGGAAATGAAATGATCAGGTAAGCACCATTTATGTTTTCCATCTTAATGGGATGAGAGTCCACTGCTTCATTCATTACTTGTGGGAACAAATACCCAAGCTCTAGAGGACACTGAATGAAAAAACAGGAGGGCAAAAGGAGACAGCCCCTAAACTGAGGACACCACAGCCTGCAGAACCTTTCTCCCAAAATCTGCTTCTGCCAAAGCAAAAACGTCAAATTTATAAAATTTTGCAAAAGTATGTAAGGAAGACCAAGTGGCCGCCTTACAAATCTGCTGCATAGAGGCCTCATTCTTAAAGGCCCAAGAAGAGGCCACAGCTCTAGTTGAGTGTGCCGTAACCCTCTGAAGAGGTTTGTGTCCCACTGTCTCATATGCCAGACAGATCATACTCCTCAACCAAAAGGATAGGGATGTGGCAGAGGTTCTTTGCCCCCTGCGCTTCCCTGAATACAAAACAAATAAAGGACGAAGTCTGTCTGAACTCCTTCGTGGCCTGAAGATAAAACTTCAAAGCCCGAACCACGTCCAGATTATGAAGTAACCTCTTTTTTGAAGAAGAATGGTTAAGACACAAAGAAAGAACTACTATTTCCCGATTGATGTTACGGCTTGACACCACCTTGGGAAGGAATCTCAATCCTATGCGAAGAACAGCCTTATCGGCGTGAAAAACTAAGTATGGAGGCTCACATTGCAAGGCTGCCAACTCAGAGACTCTGCGTGCCGATGCAATAGCCAGGAGGAATAGGACTTTCCATGAAAGAATCTTAATGTCAAGTGCATGCATAGGCTCAATCGGAGCCCTCTGCAAAATCTTAAGAACCAAGTTTAAGCTACAAGGAAGAGCCAAATTCCTAAAGACAGGCCTTATCCTAACCAGAGCCTGAACAAAGGACTGAATGTCTGGAAGCTCCGCAAGCTTCTTATGCAACAGTACAGATAAAGCCGAGATCTGTCCCCTTAGGGAACTGGCGGCAAGACCCTTATCCAGACCGTTCTGGAAAAAGGCCAAAATCCTGGATACCCTGATCTCATGCCAGGGGTATCCTGGTTCCTCACACCAAGAAAAGTAGATCTTCCACACCTTGTGGTAGATGCGTCGAGTAACCGGCTTCCTGGCCTGAATGAGAGTATTAATCACTCTTTATGAAAATCCTCTCTTGGCTAAGACTAGATGTTCAATCACCACGCAGTCAGCCTCAGAGAATCTAGATTTTGATGTAGAAAATGACCTTGAACCAGCAGATCCCTGCAACAAGGTAACCTCCACGGAGGAGATGATGACATCTCCACCAGATCCGCAAAGCACATCCTCTGCAGCCACGACGGAGCAATCAGAATAGCCGAAGCTTGCTCCTGCTTGATGCGAGCCACTACACGAGGTAGAATAGGCAACAGTGGAAATATGTAAATTAGGTTGAAGTCCCAGGGCACCGCCAAGGCATCTATCAGTTCCGCCTGGGGATCCCTGGACCGCGACCCGTATCAGAGTAGCATGTAATTGAGTCTGGACGCCATGAGATCTATTTCCGGCGTCCCCCATTTGTTGCAGATCTCCACGAACACCTCGGGATGGAGAGACCATTCCCCTGGATGAAACGTAGGTCTGCTCAGAAAATCCGCTTTCCAGTTGTCCACACCCGGAATGTGGAACGCTGAGAGCGAACAATTGTGAGTCTCTGCCCATTCCAGAATACAAGATATTTCCCTCATGGTTAGGGAGCTTCTTGTTCCCCCCTGATGGTTTATGTAAGCCACTGAGGTAATGTTGTTCGAGTGGAATCTGATGAATCAGGACGACCCCAGGAGGGGCCAAGCCCTCAGAGCATTGAATATCACTCGAAGTTCCAGAATATTTATAGGTAGACGACTCCTCTCAAGTCCATCTGCCCTGTGCCTTTCTGGCACCCCAAACATCTGTGGTCACAATCTCCCAGGATATTCTCAAGAAGGATGTCTTGTGAAAGCTGCCCCGGTCGGGTCCACCAAGATAGTGACTCCTTCACCGTTCTTTCCAGAGATATCTGTTCGGACAGATCTGAATGATCACCGTTCTATTGTCTCAGCATGCACAGCTGAAGAGGTCTGAGATGGTACCTGGCGAATGGAATGACATCTGTGCTGGATAACATGAGCCCGATCATCTATATACGCCTGGCTACAGATGTCCTGGAAGATGTCTGGAGAGTTGGACGCGAGCTTGTAACGTCTCTGATCTGTCAAGAATATCTTCATGACTGAAGAATCTATTATCATACCCAGGAATTCCACCCTGTTGCTGGGGACCAGTGAACTCTTTCCTTCGTTTATCTTCTACCCTTAAGACCGAAGGAGAAGAGCCCTCAAGTGATCCTCCGCAAGACTGTAGGACGGAGCCTGGACCAAGATATCATCCAGATAAGGTGCCACTGCAATCTCTCTGGCTCTCGCTACCGCAAGTAGAGCTCCCGGAACCTTTGTAAAGACTCTTGGTGCAGTCGCCAGACCAAAGTGCTGGTCCAGGAAGGCGAATCTTAAAAACCTGAAGTGATCCTTGTGGATTGGAACGTGAAGGCAAGTGTCCTTCAGGTCTATAGTCGTCATGAATTGCCCCTCTTGAACCAGGGGGAAAAAATCACCTGATCGTCTCCATTTTCAACGATAGAACTGACAAAAACTGGTTTAGGGCCTTTAAGTCCAGAATTGGACGAAACGTGCCTTCCTTCTTTGGAACCACGAAAAGGTTTGAATAATACCCCAGACCTCTTTCTGCCGGAGGGACTGGGACAATTACTCAGAGAGATCTCTCACACACCCCAGGAAGGTGCCTCTCTTCTCTGGTCTTGAAGATATGTTTGACAGGAGGAACCTGCCTCTGGGCGGATATGACTTGGTTCAAATCAATAGATTGTACATAGCACCTTACAACTATATCATCTAGTAATTCACTAGGAAGGAAATACCTAATTCCCTCCTGGCTGTGGCTATCAATAATTATATTCCCTTTTTTACCCTTCAGTAGTGCCTTTGGGCTCCTTTTTTCATGACTTGAATCCTATCCTGTAACCCTGGGCTATGACCTCCAGAACCCAAGGGTCTATAACGTCTCTTCTCCAGGCCTCCGCAAAAAGTGATAGTCTGCCCCCAACATGATCCGAGAACGTATCGGGGGCCGCCCCTTCATGCCGACTTTGACTCAGCGGGCTTCTTGTCTGCTTGGACTTGTTCCAAGAGTTAGCTGGCTTCCAAGATCCCTTGGAATGCTCAGACTTTGCGGCAGGCTGCTGGCACTGAGACTTGTCCGCACGAAAGGGACGAAAAGTAGACCCCTTAGGTTTAGTCTTCTTATCCTGAGGCAAGAAGGCCCCCTTGCTACCCGTGACCGTAGATATGATGGAATCCAGGCCCGGGCCAAACAAAACTTTCCCCTTTAACGGGAGGGAAAGCAAGCGAGACTTGGAAGTCCTGTCAGCAGACCACGACTTTAACCACAGAGCCCTGCGGGCTAAAACAGAAAAACCTGATGTCTTAGCATTCAGGCGAATAATCTGCATGTTCGCATCGCAAATGAACGAATGCGCTACCCTTAAGGCCTTAATTTGTTCTTGAATCTCTTTGAGGGGAGTCTCCACCTCGACCATCGCTGACAGAGCGTCACACCAGTAGGTAGCCGCACCAGCCACCACAGAGACCACCGCCGACGGTTGGAAAACGAACCCTGTGAGTTGGAGCATCTTTTGCAACATGGACTCCATCTTTTTATCCATGGGTTCCTTGAAAGACAAGCTATCCTCAAGCGGAATAGTCGTTCTCTTAGCGAGCGAGGAGATAGCACTATCCACCTTAGGTAAGTTTCCTCACAGCTCATGCTGCGAGTCCGGAACGGGGAATAGCTTTTTAAAAGAAGTAGAGGGGGAAAAGAACGAGCCAAGTTTCCCCCATTCATTCTTAATAATATTAGCCATTTTGATGGGAACCGAGAAGGCCTGAGGCACTACCCTGTCCTCGTAAACCCTATCAAGTTTAGGGATCGAAGGTTCCCCCCGCGGACGGAGGCCTAGAAGTAGCCGATACCGACCCAGAAGCGACATCCTCCGATAAGTCGGAGTTGTCCTTCTCAGCGGATAATCTGAGACATCCAGCAGAAATAAAGACCCCTGAGACTGATAGCTGTGCCGTACCTTCCACTTGCGCTCAGTAGGGCGGGGCATCGCATTAATGGCCTATTTTTGGCCCAGTTCGGCCCTGACGTTGGCTGCTGTTAGAAGGTTAAACTAATGCACCAACTGTCACTATCCAGGAATTGATACACATTGTTTTGGTACAGATGTGGTCATAAATACATTGTCATGATAAAATGAAAAGGAAAGATTTATGCTTATTCCATTTCTTTATATGCCAAGTGATGAAGTATAAAAGACCACTCTTGATACCTTTACCGAGTGTCTTGAGTACTGTACTTATCTTTTCTACAAAGTTACAGCATCAGGATGCCGATTGAAAAGAAAAGATCTAATTGGCAAAAAACAGAATTTATGCTTACCTGATAAATTACTCTTTCTTGTGGTGTATCCAGTCCACGGATTCATCCTTTACTTATGGGATATTCTCCTTCCCTACAGGAAGTGGCAAAGAGAGCACACAGCAGAGCTGTCCATATAGCTCCCCTTCTAGCTCCACCCCCCAGTAATTCGACCAAAGGTTAGGAAGAAAAAGGAGAAACCATAGGGTGCAGTGGTGACTGTAGTTTAAACAAAAAATTTTTTACCTGACTCAATTGCCAGGGCAGGCCGTGGACTGGATACACCACAAGAGAAAGTAATTTATCAGGTAAGCATAAATTCTGTTTTCTCTTGTAAGGTGTATCCAGTCCACGGATTAATCCTTTACTTGTGGGATACCAATACCAAAGCTTTAGGACACGGATGAAGGGAGGGAACAAGACAGGTACCTTAAACGGAAGGCACCACTGCTTGCAAAACCTTTCTCCCAAAAATAGCCTCCGAAGAAGCAAAAGTATCGAATTTGTAAAATTTGGAAAAAGTATGCAGTGAAGACCAAGTCGCTGCCTTACAAATCTGTTCAACAGAAGCCTCATTTTTAAAAGCCCATGTGGAAGCCACTGTTCTGGTAGAATGAGCATTAACAGTTTCAGGAGGCTGCTGGCCAGCAGTCTCATAGGCCAAATGGATGATGCTTTTCAGCCAAAAGGAAAGAGAGGTAGCAGTCGCTTTCTGACCTCTCCTCTTACCAGAATAGATAACAAACAAGGAAGATGTTTGTCTGAAATCCTTAGTTGCTTGTAAATAGAACTTTAAAGCACGAACTACATCAAGATTGTGTAACAGACGTTCCTTCTTCGAAGAAGGATTAGGACACAGAGAAGGAACAACTATTTCCTGGTTAATATTCTTGTTAGAAACAACTTTAGGAAGAAAACCAGGTTTGGTACGCAAAACTACCTTATCTGCGTGGAACACCAGATAAGGTGAATCACACTGCAAGGCAGATAATTCTGAGACTCTTCGAGCAGAAGAGATGGCTACCAAAAACAAAACTTTCCAAGATAACAACTTAATATCTATGGAATGTAAGGGTTCAAACGGAACCCCTTGAAGAACTGAAAGAACTAGATTTAGACTCCATGGCGGAGCCACAGGTTTATAAAAAGGCTTGATTCTGACTAAAGCATGAGTAAACGCTTGAACGTCTGGTACCTCTGCCAGACGCTTGTGTAAAAGGATAGACAGAGCAGATATCTGTCCTTTTAAGGAACTAGCAGACAATCCTTTCTCCAATCCTTCTTGGAGGAAAGACAATATCCTGGGAATCCTAATCTTACTCCATGAGTAACCCTTGGATTCACACCAACAAAGATATTTCCGCCATATCTTATGGTAGATTTTCCTGGTGACAGGCATTCTAACCTGAATCAGAGTATCTATAACTGACTCAGAAAAACCACGCTTTGATAAAATTAAGCATTCAATCTCCAAGCAGTCAGACGCAGAGAAATTAGATTTGGATGCTTGAACGGACCCTGTATTAGAAGATCCTGCCTCATTAGCAATGTCCATGGTGGGACAGATGACATGTCCACTAGGTCTGCATACCAAGTCTTACGTGGCCACGCAGGCGCTATCAGAAACACCGAAGCCTTCTCCTGCTTCTGGCGACCAGACGAGGGAGAAGAGGAAACGGTGGAAAAACATAAGCCAGATTGAAGGACCAAGGCGCTGCTAGAGCTGGGATGTGAATTGCTGAGAGATGGCAGGAGTGATCCTCCGCCCACCTGATTATTTTGGTTACTTCCGTCATCGCTAGGGAACTCTTTGTTCCCCCCTGATGATTGACGTAAGCTACAGTCGTGATGTTGTCCGACTGAAATCTGATGAATTTGGCCGCAGCTAGTTGAGGCCATGCCTGAAGAGCGTTGAATATTGCCCTCAGTTCCAGAATGTTTATCGGAAGAAGAGTTTCTTCCCGAGACCATAAACCCTGAGCTTTCAGGGAGTCCCAGACCGCACCCTAGCCTAACAGACTGGCGTCGGTCGTTACAAAGATCCACTCTGGCCTGCGGAAACATATTCCCTGAGACAGGTGATCCTGAGACAACCACCAGAGAAGAGAATCTCTGGTCTCCTGGTCCAACTGAATTTGAGGAGACAAATCTGCTTAATCCCCATTCCACTGTTTGAGCATGCATAGTTGCAGTGGTCTGAGGTGTATCCGAGCAAAAGGGACTATGTCCATTGCTGCTACCATTAATCCGATTGTCTCCATGCACTGAGCTACAGATGGCCGGGGAATGGAATGAAGAGCTCGGCAAGTAGTTAAGAGTTTTAATTTTCTGACCTCCGTCAGAAATATTTTCATTTCTACCGAGTCTATTAGAGTCCCTAGGAAGGGAACCCTTGTGAGAGGGGAAAGAGAACTCTTTATGATGTTCACCTTCCACCCATGAGACCTCAGAAAGGCCAATACAATCTCCGTGTGAGACTTGGCTCTTTGGAAAGACGGCGCCTGAATTAAGATGTTGTCTAGGTAAGGCGCCACTGCTATGCCCCACGGTCTTAGGACCGCCAGGAGGGACCCTAGCACCTTTGTGAAAATTCTGGGAGCAGTGGCTAAGCCGAAGGGAAGAGCCACAAACTGGTAATGCTTGTCCAGAAAAGCAAACCTGAGAAACTGGTGATGATCTTTGTGGATAGGAATGTGTAGGTATGCATCCTTTAGATCCACGGTAGTCATATATTGACCTTCCTGGATCATTGGTAAGATTGTCCGAATGGTCTCCATTTTGAATGATGGGACTCTGAGGAATCTGTTTAGAATTTTTAGATCCAGGATGGGTATGAAAGTTCCCTCTTTTTTGGGAACCACAAACAGGTTTGAGTAAAAACCCAACCCTTGTTCCGCAATTGGAACTGGGTGGATCACTCCCATTGTATGCAGATCTTCTACACAGCGTAAAAACGCCTCTTTCTTTGTCTGATCTGTAGACAGACGAGAAATGTGGAACCTTCCCCTTGGAGGAGAGTCCTTGAATTCTAGAAGATATCCCTGGGATAAAATCTCTAATGCCCAAGGATCGTGTACATCTCTTGCCCAGGCCTGAGCGAAGAGAGAGAGTCTGCCACCTACTAGATCCAGTCCCGGATCGGGGGCTACCCCTTCATGCTGTCTTGGTGGCAGCTGCAAGCTTTTTGGCCTGTTTACCCTTGTTCCAGCCCTGGTAAGGTTTCCAGGTTGCCTTGGGCTGTGAAGCGTTAACCTCTTGCTTTGCAGCCGGAGAGGATGAAGCGGGGCCTTTCCTGAAATTACGAAAGGAACGAAAATTAGCTTTGTTCTTTGTCTTAAAGGGCTTGTCCTGAGGAAGAGCATGGCCTTTTCCCCCGGTGATTTCTGAAATAATCTCTTTCAATTCAGGCCCGAAGAGGGTCTTTCCTTTGAAAGGAATGTTCAAAAGCTTGGATTTAGACGACACATCGGCCGACCAGGACTTTAGCCATAGCGTCCTGCACGCCACAATGGCGAAACCTGAATTTTTCGCCGCTAACTTAGCTATTTGGAAAGCAGCGTCAGTGATAAAAGAATTAGCTAGCTTTAGAGCCTTAATTCTATCCATAATTTCCTCATATGAGGTCTCCGTCTGGAGCGAGTCTTCCAGCGCCTCAAACCAGAAAGCAGCTGCAGTAGTTACAGGAATAATGCAGACAATAGGTTGGAGAAGAAAACCTTGTTGAACAAAAATTTTCGTAAGTAAACCCTCTAATTTTTTATCCATAGGGTCTTTAAAAGCACAACTGTCTTCAATTGGTATGGTTGTGCGTTTAGCAAGTGTAGAAACAGCCCCCTCCACCTTAGGGACCATCTGCCACGAGTCCCGCATGGGGTCAGATATGGGGAACATTTTCTTAAAAACAGGAGGGGGAACAAAAGGGACACCTGGTCTATCCCACTCCCTAGTAACGATATCCGCAATCCTCTTAGGGACCGGAAACGCATCAGTGTAAACAGGGACCTCTAAGTACTTGTCCATTTTACACAATTTCTCTGCGACCTCCAAAGGGTCGCAGTCATCCAGAGTAGCTAATACCTCCCTGAGCAAAACGCGGAGGTGTTCTAGTTTAAATTTAAAAGCCAATGTATCTGAATCTGTCTGAGGAGGAACCCTTCCTGAATCAGAGACTTCTCCCTCAGACATCAAATCCCTCGCTCCCACTTCAGAGCGTTGTGAGGCTATATTAGATACAGCTACCAAAGCGTCAGAGTGCTCATAATCTGTTCTTAAAACGGAGCTATCACGCTTTGCAGGTAACACGGGCAGTTTAGATAAGAAAGCTGCAAGAGAATTATCCATGACTGCCGCTAAGTCTTGTAATGTAAAAGGGTTAGACGCACTAGAGGTACTAGGCGTCGCTTGAGCGGGCGTAACTGGTTGTGACACTTGGGGAGAGGCAGACGGGCTACCCTCGTTACCTTCAGTCTGAGAATCATCTTGGGCCACATTCTTAAGTGCAACAATATGATCTTTAAAGTGTATAGACATATCAGTACAAGTGGGACACATTCTGAGAGGGGGTTCCACCATGGCTTCTAAACACATTGAACAAGGATTTTCCTTAGTGTCAGACATGTTTAAACAGACTAGTAGTATACACAGACAGGCTTGGAAATCCCTTTAATCAAATAAAAAACACAATTTGAAAAAACGTTACTGTGCCTTTAAGAGATAAAAAAGGCACACAATTTTGCAAAACAGTGAAAAATGCAGTAATCCTTTTGAAATTTTCACAGTATGTACCTAGAGCCTTAGTAAGATTGCGCCACTAGTAGCAAAACGATTAACCACTTAATGCCCAAACCGGAGCAGCCTAAAACCAACACCCGGTTAAAATTACTACAGCACCTTGCCACAGCACTGCTGTGGCCCTACCTGCCCTTAGGGACCAGATTTGGGGGAATATAGCTTCCTTTAGGCCCTCAAACAGCAGCAGGACCCTCCATATGAAGCAGCATGAACTTCTGCGTAATTCTAACTGCGCATCTGAGGGGCGAAATTAGGCCCCTCCCACTCTACTCCGGAGCTGTGAGGCCTAAGAAATCACTCCAAAGTGAATAAAAAATAGCCATGTGGGTAATAACCCCAGAAAGAACCCAAAAGGACTTTCAAAGTGTCTTTTCTCCTAATAAAATAATTGATTGCCCTGAATTAGTGTCAACCAGCATAATTAGCCCTGTTATGTAAGCATTCACTTCCTTACTAAGTCTCTGAACATAGCTTACCCTCCCCTCATGGGGATATTGTCAGTCTCTTCTAGCATTATCTCAGTCTTGTCTAGAAATAAATGACTGAACATACCTTATTGCAGTTCCCCTGCAAACTGTTCCCCCCAACTGAAGTTTTCTGGTACTCCTCAGTTCTGTGTGGGAACAGCAGTGGATTTTAGTTACAACATGCTAAAATCATTTTCCTCTCAGCAGAAATCTTCATCACTTTTCTGCTAGAGAGTAAATAGTACAAACCGGTACCATTTAAAATAACAAACTTTTGATTGAAGATAATAAAAACTACAATTCTAACACCACATTCACTTTACCCTCCCGAGAGAGACCCTAGTGCTTAGAGCCGGCAAAGAGAATGACTGGGGGGTTTTTAAAAAAAAGAGAATAAACCAAAAAGTGATATATGTAGCCCTGGGCACGAACAGGAATAATCATCTCACTCTCACCTTTTCCATATTTAGGATCTCTGTAATAATTAGGATCTGCTAACAATTATAGAAACATAAGACAAACATGGCACTTGTAATTTAGAAATGGTGTCCTTTACTACAGCAATTATTGTAAGAATAAAGGACATACGAATCCCTTGTACAAGAAAAGAAAATGGAGCACTCCTGTTTCAAATGATAGTAGAATATAGAACAATGAAGTTCTCAGTGAGTTCCCCACTTTCACATCAGGTGATTAATTTGTACTGTTTTTCTCTTTGTACTCTGAACTCTGCACCTGCTGCCAGATAGGTGGTCCACAAAGCCACTTGGAAACTGACCAACACTACAGCAATATTACTTTGTTACCTTCATGTGCTGTCCCCTCTTACGTAATTAAAACACCACTGGGAACTGAAGATTATCAGGCAGCTAGTGCTACATTTTCAACAAGTTTCTTGCCTGTTAGTTGATTACAGAGTTATATCTACAGTGGACACTTTACATTAAGAGATTAAAAATTAGACTTTCATGATTCAGATAGGCATGTCATTTTATACAACTTTCCAATTTACTTTATCATAAAATATGCTTTGTACTTTAGGTATTCTTTGTTGAAAGTAAGCTCATATGTTACTTTCTAAGCCCTTGAAGCTGCCTCTTATCTGCATTTTGACAGTTTTTCACAGCTAGACAGTGCCATATAGATAACATGAGTCAGCACTGATTGGCTAAACTGCAAGTCTGTCAAAAGAACTGAGATAAGGGGGCAGTCTGCAGAAGCTTAGATACAAAATAATCACAGAGGTAAAAAGTGTATTAATATAACTGTGTTGGTTAAGCAATACTGGGGAATGGGTAATAAAGGGATTATCTATCTAGTTAAACAATAAACATTCTGAAGAAGACTGTTCCTTTAAAGGGATAGATTACAAGTGGAGCAAATAAAACAAAATTACAGATATGGTTCATTGGTTTAAACAGAGTACACAAAACACTGTTTTAAAGTAAAAGGGACATGAAAGTAAAAATTAAACCTTCATGATTCAGATAGAGATACAATTTTGAAAAGCATACTTAGGTACGCTCAGGAGCAGCAGTGCACTACTAGGAGTTAGCTGCTGATTGGTTCTTGCACATATATGCTTCTTGTTATTGGCTCACCAGGCTTTCAGATAGCTCCCAGTACAACATTACTGCTCTGGAGTTGAACTTAAAGTGCTATAAAAGATGTTGAAATCTGTGCATATCCTAAAAGGGCTAATTAAAGGGACACTCAGGTCAAATTAAATGTTCATGAATCAGATACAGTATGTAATTTTAAACAACTTTCCAATTTACTTCCATTAAAAAAAATGTGCACAGTCCTTTATATTTACACGCTTTGAGTCACCAGCTCCTACTGAGCATGTGCAAGAAGTCACAGACTATACCTATATGCATTTATGACTGGCTGATTGCTATCACATGGTACAGGGGGAGTGGAAATAGATATAACTTTGAAATTTGTTAGAAACAAATCTACTACTTATTTGAAATTCAGAGTAAATGCTATTGCATTGTTTTGTTATCTTGCATTTGTTGATTATGCAAATCTACTGTGTTTACTGGCCCTTTAAGTAAAAACAGTTTGCATAATTTAAAAAAAAAAAAAAAATTGCAGGCAAGTATTTTAAAATAATTTTCCAAACTAAGCAAAATTAGTTACATAGCCATGCTTTCTGGAGAAGTCTGATCCACCCCCCTTATCAGTGTTTAGCATCAGAAACACAGGCATTGTATTTTAACCGAGTTCACAGCAGCTTATTTGCTTCTAGGCATGCTCCAGCAGATAATGACTGTTAGAGTCGTGTGTACTACCAAAGCAAAGGTAAATATAGATACAGCCATAGAAGGAATTGGGTGGGGGGGGAGTTAGAGCAGTACAATTCAGAAACTTAAAAGAAAGGGTTAACGGCGAGGCACTGCAGTATAAATTTGCAGGTAAAGTAATTAAAGAACATATTATATTTTGTCTCTATCCCAACTTGTTTTATGTCCCTTTACTATGTATTTAACCACTTTGCAGGAACAGAAAATGATATGCAAGCGACAGCACAATAATACAGTGCTCTAATACAGAACAGCATTTTCTTTCTACATTTTTATTGTCACTTTAAAGAAATGTGTTGTATTAACCTTACATTAAAAATGACAAATGATTATTGTAGCATTACAGCGTCTTACCCGAACAGTACCCTCTGATCCAAGCTGTTTCCGAGGTTTCTCTGGTTCTGCCCGGGTCCCATCAGGATAAGCGTGCAAGTAAAGGCATTTCCCTCCAAATGGGCACGTTCCTCTACCCTGATCAAAGTACTTGCAAGACTTTTTCCTGAAATACATTGCACAGTTAAAGGGACACTAAAGCCAATTTTAAACTTTCATGATTCAGATAAAATATGAAGTTTTAAGAGACATTTCAATTTACTAAAATTATCAAATTAATCAGTTTTTATATGCACAGGCACCAGCTACTACTGAGCATGTGCAAGAGTTTACAGTGTGTACATATGTGAGTCTGTGATTGGCTCATGGCTGTCACATGATACAGGGAGTTGGCAAACTGAAGTATATTTTGAAATTTGCCAGAAAAATATATCTACTGCTCATTTAAAATTCAGAGTACGTGCTATTGCATTGTCTTTTTATTATGCACTTGGTTATTATACAATTCTACTGTATTTAAGGGCCGTTTAATATAGGATTGTCCTGCTTATTAAGAAAGCCTGAAATGTTTTGCATATTGTGTCTGGGTAAACAACACTACATATGTAAAATAGCTGCACACAATTGTTCAAAGTGCAATAAGCTTTCCAATTCCTGTTCAAAGTGGAAGTGCAAACTGCAGACATAACACTACTAGATTGGGCCGCCCCTTTTACTTAACCCTACCTCAAAACTGGCAAGTATCATGTACTAGTCTGATTTTACAAAAAAATATTTCAAATCTGTATCACCCTTCTGTCGCTGTATTTTGTATATTGGTTGACATTAAATAGTAAAAACAAAAACAGAAGTTCACATTTAAAAAGATGAACTGGTCATTGCTCATCAGTCTGTTTAGTCAAAGTTGGCTAATCAGGACTAAATTAAAAAAATATATATATTTTGTGGCTTAAAAGGGACAGTCTAGTCAAAATTCAACTTTCCAAGTTACTTTTATCATCAATTTTGCTTTGTTCTCTTGGTATTCTTTGTTAAAAGATACACCTAGTTAGGCTCATATGCTAATTTTCAAGCAACTGAAGACTGTCTCTTGTCAGTGCATTTTGACATGTTTTCGCAGCTTGACAGCGCTAGTTCATGTGTGCCATATAGATAACATTGTGCTCACTCCCGTGGAGTTATTTATGAGTCAGCATTGATTGGCTAAAATGCAAGTCTGTCAAAAGAACTGAAATAAGGAGTAAGTCTGAAGAGGCTTAGATACAAGGTAATCACAGAGGTAAAGCGTATATTAAAATAACCGTGTTAGATGTGCAAACTGGGGAATCGGTAATAAAGGGATTATCTATCTTTTTAATCAATACAAATTAAAGATTACAAGTGGCAGGCTAACAGTTGTGCCCAATTGAAAATGGTATTATCGCGGCGCTTTGTGCGTGTTGTAAGTAGTGAGAGTTTTACAGGTTGAAAGTAAACGCATTCCCTAAAGTGCAATTAAAATTAACACGCGTTGAGATAGTGTGATTTCAGAGCTCTGATTAACTGTTACACCCGACTAAAATGTTGCACAAAAAAACATTAAAAATACATTTACACTCATGATACCACTATCTAATAAAAATATTAAAAAAAATATTGCACAAAAATTATAAGGGCTCAAAGATATGCAAATGGATTTAACATAGATACACATTCATATATACCGGTATGTTTATATGTGTGTACTTTTGTATTTATATGTTGGTTTATGTATTTACAGACATATATACACACACACACAACACATTGGAGCCATTTTTAAGTCAAGTAGATTATTAAATATAAATATTGCAAAAATATTTGTCTTTTTTCAAGTGCTTGTGTATTTACTGTCAATATTTCAAATTCCAATGTTCTGCATATATGAGAATATGTTGTATTTTTAAAAAGATATTCCAATATATAGGTATAGATATATATTTTACCAAAAAAAACATATTATATAAATAATTGTGTGTATATATATATAGTCAGGTTTCTGTGATGAAAAAAAAATTAGACAAAGATAAATAATTTCAGAACTTTTTTCACTTTTAATGTGACCTATAAACTACACAACTCAATTGAAAAACAAACTGAAATCTTTTTTCTTAGTCGCGTCCTACACAAAAGCCATGGTCCGCAGAGAGCTTCCAAAGCATCAGAGGGATCTCATTGTTAAAAGGTATCAGTCAGGAGAAGGGTACAAAAGAATTTCCAAGGCATTAGATATACCATGGAACACAGTGAAGACAGTCATCAAGTGGAGAAAATATGGCACAACAATGATATTACCAAGAACTGGACGTCCCTCCAAAATTGATGAAAAGACAAGAAGAAAACTGGTCTGGGAGGCTAGCAAGACGCCTAGAGCAACATTAAAGGAGCTGCAGGAATATCTGGCAGGTACTGGCTGTGTGGTACATGTGACAACAATCTCACATATTCTTCATATGTCTGGGCTATGGGGTAGAGTGGCAAGATGAAAGCCTTTTCTTACGAAGAAAAACATCCAAGCCAGGCTACATTTTGCAAAAACACATCTGAAGTCTCCCAAAAGCATGTGGGAAAAGGTGTTCTGGTCTGATGAAACCAAGGTTGAACTTTTTGGCCATAATTCCAAAAGATATGTTTGGTGCAAAAACAACACTGCACATCACCAAAAGAACACCATACCCACAGTGAAGCATGGTGGTGGCAGCATCATGCTTTGGGGCTGTTTTTCTTCAGCTGGAGCTGGGGCCTTAGTAAAGGTAGAGGGAATTATGAACAGTTGCAAATACCAGTCAATATTGGCACAAAACCTTCAGGCTTCTGCTAGAAAGCTGAACATGAAGAGGGACTTCATCTTTCAGCATCACAACGACCCAAAGCATACATCTAAATCAACAAAGGAATGGCTTCACCAGAAGATTAAAGTTTTGGAATTGCCCAGCCAGAGCCCAGACCTGAATCTGATTGAAAATCTGTGGGGTGATCTGAAGAGGGCTGTGCACAGGAGATGCCCTCTCAATCTGACAAGATTTGGAGTGTTTTTGCAAAGAAGAGTGGGCAAATCTTGCCAAGTCAAAATGTGCCATGCTGATAGACTCATACCCAAAAAGACTGAGTGCTGTAATAAAATCAAAAGGTGCTTCAACAAAGTATTAGTTTAAGTGTGTGCACACTTATGCAACCATATTATTTTTCTTCTGTTATGTGTGATCAGTCCACGGGTCATCATTACTTCTGGGATATAACTCCTCCCCAACAGGAAATGCAAGAGGATTCACCCAGCAGAGCTGCATATAGCTCCTCCCCTCTACGTCACTCCCAGTCATTCTCTTGCACCCAACGACTAGATAGGATGTGTGAGAGGACTATGGTGATTATACTTAGTTTTTATAACTTCAATCAAAAGTTTGTTATTTTACAATAGCACCGGAGCGTGTTATTGCCTCTCTGGCAGAGTTTGAAGAAGAATCTACCAGAGTTTTTACTATGATTTTAACCGGAGTAGTTAAGATCATATTGCTGTTTCTCGGCCATCTGAGGGAGGTAAAAGCTTCAGATCAGGGGACAGCGGGCAGATGAATCTGCATTGAGGTATGTAGCAGTTTTTATTTTCTGAATGGAATTGATGAGAAAATCCTGCCATACCGTTATAATGACATGTATGTATACTCTACACTTCAGTATTCTGGGGATGGTACTTCACTGGAATTACTCTGTAAAAAGTACATTAAACCTTTTAATAGGTATTTATTATGTTAAACGTTTTTGCTGGAATGTAGAATCGTTTGCATTTTCTGAGGTACTGAGTGAATAAATGTTTGGGCATTATTTTTCCACTTGGCAGTTGCTTGTTTTAATTGTGACAGTTTCGTTTCTCTCTCACTGCTGTGTGTGAGGGGGAGGGGCTGTTTTTGGCGCTCTTTGCTACGCATCAAAAATTTCCAGTCAGTTACTCTTGTATTTCCTGCATGATCCGGTTCATCTCTAACAGAACTCAGGGGTCTTCAAACTTCTTTGAAGGGAGGTAGATTCTCTCAGCAGAGCTGTGAGACTTATATATTGACTGTGATTAAAAACGTTGCTCTGTAATTTTTACGTTTCAAATTTAATTATTGTTACTTTACTAATGGGAACAAACCTTTGCTAAAAGTTGTGTTGTTTTCAAGGATTGATGCTATAACAGTTTTTCAGTTCATTATTTCAACTGTCATTTAATCGTTTAGTGCTTCTTTGAGGCACAGTACGTTTTTGTTAAATAAGATTGTAACCAAGTTGCAAGTTTATTTGCTAGTGTGTTAAACATGTCTGATTCAGAGGAAGATACCTGTGTCATTTGTTCCAATGCCAAGGTGGAGCCCAATAGAAATTTATGTACTAACTGTATTGATGCTACTTTAAATAAAAGCCAATCTGTACAAATTGAACAAATTTCACCAAACAGCGAGGGGAGAGTTAAGCCGACTAACTCGCCTCACGTGTCAGTACCTGCATCTCCCGCCCGGGAGGTGCGTGATATTGTGACGCCTAGTACATCTGGGCGGCCATTACAGATAACATTACAAGATATGGCTACTGTTATGACTGAAGTTTTGGCTAAATTACCAGAACTAAGGGGCAAGCGTGATCACTCTGGGGTGAGAACAGAGTGCGCTGATAATACTAGAGCCATGTCTGATACTGCGTCACAGCTTGCAGAGCATGAGGACGGAGAGCTTCATTCTGTGGGTGACGGTTCTGATCCAAACAGATTGGATTCAGATATTTCAAATTTTAAATTTAAATTGGAGAACCTCCGTGTATTACTAGGGGAGGTTTTAGCGGCTCTTAATGATTGTAACACTGTTGCAATACCAGAGAAATTGTGTAGGTTGGATAAATACTTTGCGGTACCGGCGAGTACTGACGTTTTTCCTATACCTAAGAGACTAACTGAAATTGTTACTAAGGAGTGGGATAGACCCGGTGTGCCGTTCTCACCCCCTCCAATATTTAGAAAGATGTTTCCAATAGACGCCACCACACGGGACTTATGGCAAACGGTCCCTAAGGTGGAGGGAGCAGTTTCTACTTTAGCTAAGCGTACCACTATCCCGGTGGAGGATAGCTGTGCCTTTTCAGATCCAATGGATAAAAAATTAGAGGGTTACCTTAAGAAAATGTTTGTTCAACAAGGTTTTATATTGCAACCCCTTGCATGCATCGCGCCGATTACGGCTGCGGCAGCATTTTGGATGGAGTCTCTGGAAGAGAACCTTAGTTCAGCTACGCTGGACGACATTACGGACAGGCTTAGAGTCCTTAAACTAGCTAATTCATTCATTTCGGAGGCCGTAGTACATTTAACCAAACTTACGGCTAAGAACTCAGGATTCGCCATTCAGGCACGTAGGGCGCTGTGGCTAAAATCCTGGTCAGCTGATGTAACTTCTAAGTCCAAATTACTTAATATACCTTTCAAAGGGCAAACTTTATTTGGGCCCGGTTTGAAAGAAATTATCGCTGACATTACAGGAGGTAAGGGCCACGCCCTGCCTCAAGACAAAGCCAAAGCTAAGGCTAGACAGTCTAATTTTCGTCCCTTTCGGAATTTCAAAGCAGGAGCAGCACCAACTTCCACTGCACCAAAACAGGAAGGAGCCGTTGCTCGTTACAGACAAGGCTGGAAACCTAACCAGTCCTGGAACAAGGGCAAGCAGGCCAGGAAACCTGCTGCTGCCCCTAAGACAGCATGAATCGAGGGCCCCCGATCCGGGACCGGATCTAGTGGGGGGCAGACTCTCTCTCTTCGCCCAGGCTTGGGCAAGAGATGTTCAGGATCCCTGGGCGCTAGAGATCATATCTCAGGGATACCTTCTAGACTTCAAATTCTCTCCCCCAAGAGGGAGATTTCATCTGTCAAGGTTGTCAACAAACCAGATAAAGAAAGAAGCGTTTCTACGCTGTGTACAAGATCTGTTATTAATGGGAGTGATCCATCCGGTTCCGCGGTCGGAACAAGGACAAGGGTTTTACTCAAACCTGTTTGTGGTTCCCAAAAAAGAGGGAACTTTCAGGCCAATCTTGGATTTAAAGATCCTAAACAAATTCCTAAGAGTTCCATCGTTCAAAATGGAAACTATTCGGACAATCTTACCCATGATCCAAAAGGGTCAGTACATGACCACAGTGGATTTAAAGGATGCTTACCTTCACATACCGATTCACAAAGATCCTTACCGGTATCTAAGGTTTGCCTTCTTAGACAGGCATTACCAGTTTGTAGCTCTTCCATTCGGATTGGCTACGGCTCCAAGAATCTTCACAAAGGTTCTGGGTGCCCTTCTGGCGGTACTAAGACCGCGAGGAATTTCGGTAGCTCCGTACCTAGACGACATTCTGATACAAGCTTCAAGCTTTCAAACTGCCAAGTCTCATACAGAGTTAGTTCTGGCATTTCTAAGGTCGCATGGATGGAAAGTGAACGAAAAGAAGAGTTCTCTCTTTCCTCTCACAAGAGTTCCATTCTTGGGGACTCTTATAGATTCTGTAGAAATGAAGATTTATCTGACAGAAGACAGATTAACAAAGCTTCTAAATGCATGCCGTGTCCTTCATTCCATTCAACTCCCGTCAGTAGCTCAATGCATGGAGGTGATCGGCTTAATGGTAGCAGCAATGGACATAGTACCCTTTGCACGTCTACATCTCAGACCGCTGCAATTGTGCATGCTGAGTCAGTGGAATGGGGATTACTCAGACTTGTCCCCTACTCTGAATCTGGATCAAGAGACCAGAAACTCTCTTCTATGGTGGCTTTCTCGGCCACATCTGTCCAGGGGGATGCCATTCAGCAGGCCGGACTGGACAATTGTAACAACAGACGCCAGCCTACTAGGTTGGGGCGCTGTCTGGAATTCTCTGAAGGCTCAGGGACAATGGAATCAGGAGGAAAGTCTCCTACCAATAAACATTCTGGAATTGAGAGCAGTTCTCAATGCCCTTCTGGCTTGGCCCCAGTTAAAAACTCGGGGGTTCATCAGGTTTCAGTCGGACAACATCACGACTGTAGCTTACATCAACCATCAAGGAGGGACAAGAAGCTCCCTAGCAATGATGGAAGTATCAAAGATAATTCGCTGGGCAGAGTCTCACTCTTGCCACCTGTCAGCAATCCACATCCCGGGAGTGGAGAACTGGGAGGCGGATTTCTTGAGTCGCCAGACTTTTCATCCGGGGGAGTGGGAACTTCATCCGGAGGTCTTTGCCCAAATACTTCGACGTTGGGGCAAACCAGAGATAGATCTCATGGCGTCTCGCCAGAACGCCAAACTTCCTCGCTACGGATCCAGATCCAGGGATCCGGGAGCGGTTCTGATAGATGCTTTGACAGCACCTTGGAACTTCGGGATGGCTTATGTGTTTCCACCCTTCCCGCTGCTTCCTCGATTGATTGCCAAAATCAAACAGGAGAGAGCATCAGTGATTCTAATAGCGCCTGCATGGCCACGCAGGACTTGGTATGCAGATCTAGTGGACATGTCATCCTGTCCGCCTTGGTCTCTACCTCTAAGACAGGACCTTCTGATACAGGGTCCATTCAAACATCAAAATCTAACTTCTCTGAAGCTGACTGCTTGGAAATTGAACGCTTGATTTTATCAAAACGTGGTTTTTCTGAGTCGGTTATTGATACCCTGATACAGGCTAGGAAGCCTGTTACCAGAAGGATTTACCATAAGATATGGCGTAAATACCTATACTGGTGCGAATCCAAAGGTTACTCCTGGAGTAAGGTTAGGATTCCTAGGATATTGTCCTTTCTACAAGAAGGTTTAGAAAAGGGTTTATCGGCTAGTTCATTAAAGGGACAGATCTCAGCTCTGTCCATCTTGTTGCACAGGCGTCTGTCAGAAAATCCAGACGTCCAGGCCTTTTGTCAGGCTTTAGCTAGAATCAAGCCTGTGTTTAAAACTGTTGCTCCGCCATGGAGTTTAAACCTTGTTCTTAACGTTCTACAAGGAGTTCCGTTTGAACCCCTTCATTCCATTGATATAAAGTTGTTATCTTGGAAAGTGTTATTTTTAATGGCTATTTCTTCGGCTCGGAGAGTCTCTGAGTTATCAGCTTTACATTGTGATTCTCCTTATTTGATTTTTCATTCAGATAAGGTAGTTCTGCGTACTAAACCTGGGTTCTTACCTAAGGTAGTCACTAACAGGAACATCAATCAAGAGATCGTGGTTCCTTCCCTGTGCCCGAATCCTTCTTCAAAGAAGGAACGTCTTCTACACAATCTGGATGTAGTTCGTGCCCTCAAGTTCTACTTGCAGGCAACTAAGGATTTTCGACAAACGTCTTCCCTGTTTGTCGTGTACTCTGGTCAGAGGAGAGGTCATAAGGCTTCGGCTACCTCTCTCTCCTTCTGGCTTCGTAGCATAATTCGTTTAGCCTATGAGACTGCTGGACAGCAGCCTCCTGAAAGAATTACAGCTCATTCTACTAGAGCTGTGGCTTCCACTTGGGCCTTTAAGAATGAGGCCTCTGTTGAACAGATTTGCAAGGCTGCAACTTGGTCTTCGCTTCATACTTTTTCCAAATTTTACAAATTTGACACTTTTGCTTCTTCGGAGGCTATTTTTGGGAGAAAGGTTCTTCAGGCAGTGGTTCCTTCTGTATAATGAGCCTGCCTATCCCTCCCGTCATCCGTGTACTTTTGCTTTGGTATTGGTATCCCAGAAGTAATGATGACCCGTGGACTGATCACACATAACAGAAGAAAACATAATTTATGCTTACCTGATAAATTCCTTTCTTCTGTTGTGTGATCAGTCCACAGCCCGCCCTGTTTTTTAAGGCAGGTAGATATTTTTTAAATTATACTCCAGTCACCACTTCACCCTTGGTTTCTCCTTTCTCGTTGATTCTTGGTCGAATGACTGGGAGTGACGTAGAGGGGAGGAGCTATATGCAGCTCTGCTGGGTGAATCCTCTTGCATTTCCTGTTGGGGAGGAGTTATATCCCAGAAGTAATGATGACCCGTGGACTGATCACACAACAGAAGAAAGGAATTTATCAGGTAAGCATAAATTATGTTTTTTTCTTCCCTCTACCTAAAAGATTTCAGTTTGTTTTTCAATTGAGTTTTACAGTTTAGAGGTCACATTAAAGGTGGAAAACAGAATTTATGCTTACCTGATAAATTACTTTCTCCAACGGTGTGTCCGGTCCACGGCGTCATCCTTACTTGTGGGATATTCTCTTCCCCAACAGGAAATGGCAAAGAGTCCCAGCAAAGCTGGCCATATAGTCCCTCCTAGGCTCCGCCCACCCCAGTCATTCGACCGAAGGACAGGAGGAAATATATATAGGAGAAACCATATGGTACCGTGGTGACTGTAGTTAGAGAAAATAATTCATCAGACCTGATTAAAAAACCAGGGCGGGCCGTGGACCGGACACACCGTTGGAGAAAGTAATTTATCAGGTAAGCATAAATTCTGTTTTCTCCAACATTGGTGTGTCCGGTCCACGGCGTCATCCTAACTTGTGGGAACCAATACCAAAGCTTTAGGACACGGATGAAGGGAGGGAGCAAATCAGGTTACCTAAACGGAAGGCACCACAGCTTGCAAAACCTTTCTCCCAAAAATAGCCTCCGAAGAAGCAAAAGTATCAAATTTGTAAAATTTGGCAAAAGTGTGCAGTGAAGACCAAGTCGCTGCCTTACATATCTGGTCAACAGAAGCCTCGTTCTTGAAGGCCCATGTGGAAGCCACAGCCCTAGTGGAGTGAGCTGTGATTCTTTCAGGAGGCTGCCGTCCGGCAGTCTCATAAGCCAATCGGATGATGCTTTTAAGCCAAAAGGAAAGAGAGGTAGAAGTCGCTTTTTGACCTCTCCTTTTACCAGAATAAACAACAAACAAGGAAGATGTTTGTCTGAAATCTTTTGTAGCCTCTAAATAGAATTTTAGAGCACGGACTACGTCCAAATTGTGTAACAAACGTTCCTTCTTTGAAACTGGATTCGGACACAAAGAAGGTACAACTATCTCCTGGTTAATATTTTTGTTAGAAACAACCTTAGGAAGAAAACCAGGCTTAGTACGCAAAACCACCTTATCTGCATGGAACACCAGATAGGGCGGAGAACACTGCAGAGCAGATAACTCTGAAACTCTTCTAGCAGAAGAAATTGCAACCAAAAACAAAACTTTCCAAGATAGTAACTTAATATCTATGGAATGTAAAGGTTCAAACGGAACCCCTTGAAGAACTGAAAGAACTAGATTTAGACTCCAGGGAGGAGTCAAAGGTCTGTAAACAGGCTTGATCCTAACCAGAGCCTGAACAAATGCTTGAACATCTGGCACAGCTGCCAGTCTTTTGTGTAGTAAGACAGATAAAGCAGAGATCTGTCCCTTTAGAGAACGTGCAGATAATCCTTTCTCCAAACCTTCTTGTAAAAAGGAGAGAATCTTAGGGATTTTTATCTTATTCCATGGGAATCCTTTGGATTCACACCAACAGATATATCTTTTCCATATTTTATGGTAAATCTTTCTAGTTACCGGTTTTCTGGCCTGAACCAGAGTATCTATCACAGAATCTGAAAACCCACGCTTCGATAGAATCAAGCGTTCAATCTCCAAGCCATCAGCTGGAGGGAGACCAGATTTGGATGTTCGAATGGACCCTGAACAAGAAGGTCCTGTCTCAAAGGTAGCTTCCATGGTGGAGCCGATGACATATTCACCAGGTCTGCATACCAAGTCCTGCGTGGCCACGCAGGAGCTATCAAGATCACTGAGGCCCTCTCCTGATTGATCCTGGCTACCAGCCTGGGAATGAGAGGAAACGGTGGAAATACATAAGCTAGGTTGAAGGTCCAAGGTGCTACTAGTGCATCTACTAGAGTCGCCTTGGGATCCCTGGATCTGGACCCGTAGCAAGGAACCTTGAAGTTCTGACGAGACGCCATCAGATCCATGTCTGGAATGCCCCATAATTGAGTTATTTGGGCAAAGATCTCCGGATGGAGTCCCCACTCCCCCGGATGGAATGTCTGACGACTCAGAAAATCCGACTCCCAGTTTTCCACACCTGGGATGTGGATCGCAGACAGGTGGCAGGAGTGATCCTCCGCCCATTGAATTATTTTGGTCACTTCTTTCATCGCCAGGGAACTCCTTGTTCCCCCCTGATGATTGATATACGCAACGGTCGTCATGTTGTCTGATTGGAACCTTATGAATCTGGCCTTTGCTAGCTGAGGCCAAGCCCTGAGAGCATTGAATATCGCTCTCAGTTCCAGAATGTTTATCGGAAGAAGAGACTCTTCCCGAGACCATAGACCCTGAGCTTTCAGGGATTCCCAGACCGCGCCCCAGCCCACTAGACTGGCGTCGGTCGTGACAATGACCCACTCTGGTCTGCGGAAGCTCATTCCCTGGGACAGATGGTCCAGGGTCAGCCACCAACGGAGTGAATCTCTGGTCTTCTGATCTACTTGAATCATTGGAGACAAGTCTGTATAGTCCCCATTCCACTGTTTGAGCATGCACAGTTGTAATGGTCTTAGATGAATTCGTGCAAAAGGAACTATGTCCATTGCTGCAACCATCAACCCTACTACTTCCATGCACTGCGCTATGGAAGGACGAGGAACAGAATGAAGCACTTGACAAGAGCTTAGAATTTTTGATTTTCTGACCTCTGCCAGAAAAATCCTCATTTCTAAGGAATCTATTATTGTTCCCAAGAAGGGAACTCTTGTCGACGGAGACAGAGAACTTTTTTCTATGTTCACTTTCCATCCGTGTGATCTGAGAAAGGCTAGAATGTCGTCTGTATGAGCCTTTGCTTTTGACAGGGACGACGCTTGTATTAGAATGTCGTCCAAGTAAGGTACTACTGCAATGCCCCTCGGTCTTAGAACCGCTAGAAGGGACCCTAGCACCTTTGTGAAAATCCTTGGAGCAGTGGCTAACCCGAATGGGAGGGCCACAAACTGGTAATGCTTGTCCATGTCCAGAAAAGCGAACCTTAGGAACTGATGATGTTCTTTGTGGATAGGAATATGTAGGTACGCATCCTTTAGATCCACGGTAGTCATAAATTGACTTTCCTGGATAGTGGGTAGAATCGTTCGAATGGTTTCCATCTTGAACGATGGTACCCTGAGAAATTTGTTTAGGATCTTCAAATCCAAAATTGGTCTGAAAGTTCCCTCTTTTTTGGGAACTACGAACAGATTGGAATAAAATCCCATTCCTTGTTCCTTTATTGGAACTGGGTGTATCACTCCCATCTTTAACAGGTCTTCTACACAATGTAAGAATGCCTGTCTCTTTATTTGGTTTGAGGATAAGTGAGACATGTGGAACCTTCCCCTTGGGGGTAGTTCCTTGAATTCCAGGAGATAACCTTGAGAAACTATTTCTAGCGCCCAGGGATCCTGAACATCTCTTGCCCAAGCCTGAGCAAAGAGAGAGAGTCTGCCCCCCACTAGAGCAGGCCAAGAAGCGGCAGGCTTCTTGGCCTGCTTACCCTTGTTCCAGCCTTGCATCGGTTTCCAGGCTGGTTTGGGTTGTGAGGCATTACCCTCTTGCTTAGAGGATGCAGAATTAGAGGCCGGTCCGTTCCTGAAATTGCGAAAGGAACGAAAATTAGACTTATTTTTAGTCTTGAAAAACCTATCTTGTGGAAGGGCGTGGCCCTTTCCCCCAGTGATGTCTGAAATAATCTCTTTCAATTCTGGTCCAAATAGAGTTTTACCTTTGAAAGGGATGTTAAGCAATTTTGTCTTGGATGACACATCCGCTGACCAAGACTTTAGCCAAAGCGCTCTGCGCGCCACGATAGCAAACCCTGAATTTTTCGCCGCTAATCTAGCTAATTGCAAAGCGGCATCTAAAATAAAAGAGTTAGCCAATTTAAGTGCGTGAACTCTGTCCATAACCTCCTCATATGGAGTCTCTCTACTGAGCGACTTTTCTAGTTCCTCGAACCAGAACCACGCTGCTGTAGTGACAGGAACAATGCACGAAATTGGTTGTAGAAGGTAACCTTGCTGTACAAAAATCTTTTTAAGCAAACCTTCCAATTTTTTATCCATAGGATCTTTGAAAGCACAACTATCTTCGATAGGAATAGTAGTGCGTTTGTTTAGAGTAGAAACTGCCCCCTCGACCTTAGGGACTGTCTGCCATAAGTCCTTTCTGGGGTCGACCATAGGAAATAATTTCTTAAATATAGGGGGGGGAACAAAAAGGTATGCCGGGCTTTTCCCACTCCTTATTTACTATGTCCGCCACCCGTTTGGGTATAGGAAAAGCGTCGAGGTGCACCGGAACCTCTAGGAACTTGTCCATCTTGCATAATTTCTCTGGAATGACCAAGTTGTCACAATCATCCAGAGTAGATAACACCTCCTTAAGCAGTGCGCGGAGATGTTCTAATTTAAATTTAAATGTCACAACATCAGGTTCAGCTTGTTGAGAAATTTTTCCTGAATCTGAAATTTCTCCATCTGACAAAACCTCCCTCATGGCCCCTTCAGATTGGTGTGAGGGTATGACAGAACAATCATAATCAGCGCCCTCCTGCTCTTCAGTGTTTAAAACAGATCAATCGCGCTTTCTCTGATAAGTAGGCATTTTGGATAAAATATTTGCTATGGAGTTATCCATTACAGCCGTTAATTGTTGCATGGTAATAAGCATTGGCGCACTAGATGTACTAGGGGCCTCCTGCGTGGGCAAAACTGGTGTAGACACAGTAGGAGATGATGTAGTATCATGTTTACTCCCCTCATCTGAGGAATCATCTTGGGCAATTTCATTATCTGTGGCAGTACTGTCCTTACTTTGTTTGGACGCTATGGCACAATTATCACATAAATTTAAATGGGGAGACACATTGGCTTTCATACATATAGAACATAGCTTATCTGAAGGTACAGACATGTTAAACAGGCTTAAACTTGTCAACAAAGCACAAAAAACGTTTTAAAACAAAACCGTTACTGTCTCTTTAAATTTTAAACAGAAAACACTTTATTACTGAATATGTGAAAAAGTATGAAGGAATTGTTCAAAAATTACCAAAATTTCACCACAGTGTCTTAAAGCATTAATAGTATTGCACACCACATTTCAGAGCTTTAACCCTTAAAATAACGGAACCGGAGCCGTTTATAAATTTAACCCCTATACAGTCCCAGCTATAGTCTTTGCTGAGACCCAACCAAGCCCAGAGGGGAATACGATACCAATTGACGCCTTCTAGAAGCTTTTCCAGCAATTTTTAGATCCTCACACATGCATCTGCATGCCCTGCTCTCAAAAAACAACTGCGCAGTAATGGCGCGAAAATGAGGCTCAGTCTACAACTAGGAAGGCCCCCTGACTGGAAAAGGTGTCTAACACAGTGCCTGCCGTTTAATAAACGTTCCCCAAGTTTATAAATGCAAATTGTCAGCATAAATATGAATAAAATGCCCAAATAAAGCAATCGATTTAGCCCATAAAAATGTCTACCAGTTTTTTAGCCCATAATAAGCCCTTTATTCTGTTTGTTTGACTAAGAAAATGGCTTACCGGTCCCCATGAGGGGAAATGACAGCCTTCCAGCATTACATGGTCTTGTTAGAAATATGGCTAGTCATACCTTAAGCAGAAAAGTCTGCTAACTGCTTCCCCCAACTGAAGTTACTTCATCTCAACAGTCCTATGTGGAAACAGCAATCGATTTTAGTTACTGTCTGCTAAAATCATCTTCCTCTCACAAACAGAAATCTTCATCCTTTTCTGTTTCAGAGTAAATAGTACATACCAGCACTATTTTAAAATAACAAACACTTGATAGAAGAATAAAAACTACATTTAAAACACCAAAAAACTCTTAACCATCTCCGTGGAGATGTTGCCTGTGCAACGGCAAAGAGAATGACTGGGGTGGGCGGAGCCTAGGAGGGACTATATGGCCAGCTTTGCTGGGACTCTTTGCCATTTCCTGTTGGGGAAGAGAATATCCCACAAGTAAGGATGACGCCGTGGACCGGACACACCAATGTTGGAGAAAAAGTTCTGAAATTATTTATCTTTGTCTCATTTTTTTACATCACAGAAACCTGACATTTTAACAGGGCTTTTTATATTGTGTGTGTGTATATCTATATATATATATCTTATTCCTTTATGTAGAACATTTGAATGTGAAATGCTAATAATTTATGTCGGGTTTGGTTAAAGGTAAAAAGGTTTGCGTGCGAGTAAGTGTGTTAGGTTTTATTCCGCTTTTCACGCTCTATTATAGTCTATTGGGGAATACGTTAACACGGTTGCCATATTCCAAGTTCAGCTTTTTGCGGGCACCGGGTTATCTCTTGTGGAAAACCTTTTAACTTCAACTAGTAATATGAGCGCTTACCGACGTACGCAAAAAGCTTACTTCTAGCAGATTAAGTGCAAGAGCGAGACCGATAAATAGCACTCAACTTGTAATCTAGCCAAAAATATTTAAAAAGAAAAATAAAGTCAAAATTAAAGTTTCCTTGTTTAGATAGAGAATTTGATGTTAAGTTACTTTTTAAATTATTTCTATTATCAGATTTAATTTCTTCTTTCGGTTATCCTTTGAAGAGCAGCAGTACACGTCTCGTCATTGTCTCACCACGTGTTCAGTAGAGCATTGCAGCTCTAAACACAGTGATATATAAGCAACAGTGCTATAATAAAATGCTGTAAGAGAAAGAATTTTCTGTTTGCATTTATGTCCCTTTAAGGATTTACTCTGCCTTATAAAAAATATAAATATATGTTAGTTACTAAACCATCAATCCTCACAGTTTAACGGAAATTCAATTTTATTTGTGAATAGCCTATTTTTAAGTGAAGAGTGTAAATTAAGAGTGTGCATCACTGCTAAAAAAACTGTAGTCTATTAAAAGCGGTCTTCTATAAACCTTAACACAAACACAGGAAAAGCAATGACCTTTCAATTCACACAGATGTGCTCAAAAGGAATTCTACAGATGTGTCACTGGATTATTTCATTATTCCGAATTACTGACAATGTTATTCCCACAGGTTAGCAATAAAAAAAAAAATATATTAACTCTTTCTAGTTATAAATCTATTAAGAAGAGAAAAAAAGGGAGATTATAAAACTAGCTCAAATGTTTACTATATTTATATACAGTGTTTTCAACAGAAAAGTTTGCCAGCCGGGTGGAATTATGAAGTAGCTAGGTGGGGGCAGGGTAATATTTTCTACAATTATATCATTTCCTGCTATTCAAAGTGCAAATTAATTGCATAACTTAACAGAAATATATTTAATGATAATGGGCAAGATTCCAAGTGGAGCGCAAATTTTTTGCGAGCCCGTTTACGGGCAAATCCACCTGTTTATGGGCGCACGATAAATAATCAGCCATTACAAGTGGCTGGTTATTGCTACCGCAAGCAGCTCGCAGTAGCAATTAGCACTATGAAAATGAGCCAGAGATCAGATCCCTGGTTAATTTTCCAAAAGTGCCTCAATTGCCCCCAAAATAAAGTATACTTTAGTTTTATATTAAAAAAAAAAAAAAATGTAGAATTTTTTTTAAAATTAAAACAAAAACTGCACAAAGCAGTTTTTAGGGGTTAAAGTTGCCGAGTGTGAGGTGTTAGAAAAAAAAAACGACACTGAAAAGTGCCTTTACATTGCGGTCAATGGGGACTGTGTGTTCCATGCAAATATATATGTATATGCTTTATATGTCTAATACACATATCAACACAGATATATATGTATATGCTTTATATGTCTAATACACATATCAACACAAATATATATGTATATTCTTTATATGTCTAATACACATATCAACACAAATTATGTGTTTATATGTGTATATACACAGATATAAGCATATACTTATATATTTATGTGTTTATATGTGTATATACACAGATATAAGCATATACTTATATATTTATGTGTTTATATGTGTATATATACAGATATAAGCATATACTTATATATTTATGTGTTTATATGTGTATATATACATATATAATATATAAGTATATGCTTATATCTGTATATATACACATATAAACACAAATATATAAGTATATGCTTATTTCTGTGTATATACACATATAAACACATATATATGTATGTGTTCATGTGTATATACACATATAAAGCATATACTTATATATTTATGTGTTTATATGTGTATATACACAGAAATAAGCATATACTTATATATTTATGTGTTTATATGTGTATATACACAGATATAAGCATATACTTATATATTTATGTGTTTGTGTATATACACATATAAAGCATATACTTATATATTTATGTGTTTATATGTGTATATACACAGATATAAACATATACTTATATATTTATGTGTTTATATGTGTGTATATATATATATATATATATATATATATATACACACAGATATGTGCATATACTTATATATTTATGTGTTTATGTGTATATACACATATAAAGCATATACTTATATATTTAAGTATATGCTTATATCTGTGTATATACACATATAAACACATAAATACATAAGTATATGCTTATTTCTGTGTATATACACATATAAACACATATATATGTATGTGTTTATGTGTATATACACATATAAAGCATATACTTATATATTTATGTGTTTTATATGTATATACACAGAAATAAGCATATACTTATATATTTATGTGTTTATATGTGTATATACACAGATATAAACATATACTTATATATTTATGTGTTTGTGTATATACACATATAAAGCATATACTTATATATTTATGTGTTTATATGTGTATATACACAGATATAAACATATACTTATATATTTATGTGTTTATATGTGTATATATACAGATATAAGCATATACTTATATATTTATGTGTTTATGTGTATATACACATATAAAGCATATACTTATATATTTAAGTATATGCTTATATCTGTATATATACACATATAAACACAAATATATAAGTATATGTTTATATCAGTGTATATACACATATAAACACATAAATATATAAGTATATGCTTTATATGTGTATATACACATAAATATATAAGTATATGCTTATATATGTGTATATACACACATAAACACAAATATATAAGTATATGCTTCATATGTGTATATACACATATAAACACATAAATATATAAATATATGCTTATATATGTGTATATACACATAAATATATAAGTATATGCTTACATGTGTGTATATACACATAAACACATAAATATATAAATATATGCTTATATATGTGTATATACACATAAATATATAAGTATATGCTTACATGTGTGTATATACACATATAAAACACATAAATATATAAGTACAAGTATATTTAACATTTGCTGCCCATTCTCTGCGCGTCTTACCTGCTTTACTGCTCACGGCATGAGAACGAGGCTCCCGTTGGAGCCTATGGAAGTGCGCTCCATTTGTAATCTAGCCCAATATGTGCAATAAAAGTTGAGCATTTTTAATACTAGCTAATTTTGGCTAAAGTTTTACCCAGGCCATCAGTAAAATCAGCCAGGTGGTGCACCAGCTAAAAAGGTCCTGGGGGAGAACACTGATACAGATATATATCTCCACCTTAGAGGTCAACCAAATAATTATATAATTATATTATGCTATTCATAGCGTTCTTTATTTATTCACAACTCCTAAAAAGGCATTGGGGAGGGTAGACTCAATGTTAAAGATAAATCACAATAATCAGGAAAAAAAAAAAAAGAAGTATCGCACTATATGGAAAAGACCCACATAAAACACATTTTAAAAGGAAATAAAATGAGTGATAACGTGTTTATTGTAGGGATAGAAAGGTGAAAATTGAATGTGCACAGGTGCATTTCAATAGTAAACGAAAAAATGTTGCTATCTTCTTCCTTTAGAAAAAAACACTTCTACTGAAAGTTATTAATGTTTCAGCGGCATACGCACATATGCTACCTGTGACTAGAGGAAAAGGATTCAAACACCATGTCTTCTCAGAGAGCTGGTGTTGGTTTGTATTGCATCAGCAGTGATCTCCTCAGGAACTTATTTAGGGCCAGACTACAAGTGGCGCTCTATTTAGCACTTACACTAGAGCGCAAACACTGCTGAAAGTAAACTTTTAATGTGCACAGATTAACGCACATATTATACCTTGAAAGTAAATTGTTTGTGTGTGCGAACGAAACCCGACGCACGCTAACTTCAGGTATCACAACCGCATTAAATCCTTCTCATCATAGAATTTAATGGAGCGCGCTTTAAAAAAAAAAACAAGAACGGAACGCTAGTGCACTAACCCGACATGCATTAGACCTACAGCGCTAAAGCCAAAGGGTAGTTATGCATATTGTACATTCTAATGTTTCTCACATAAAAGAAAATGTTCTTTTTATTTTAAAATATATATTCTTATATACTATATATATTCTTCTTCTTCTTATTATTATTATTCTTTATTTATAAAGCGCCAACAGATTCCACAGCGCTACCCATGGGTACAAGGATAACAGTACAGTGGAGAAACAATACGATAAGACACAAAATTTTACAGACAAATACAGGGGGAATTGAGGGCCCTGTTCCCGTGGGAACTTACAATCTAGATGGGTAGGAGGATTGGAAACAGGAGGTGGGGACTGCAGAGGTGAGAATGATATTAGTGAGGAGCTAAAGGGCAACTGTTCGTTAATTGGTTAGTTTGTTAATAAGTCGGGTGATAAGCTTCCCTGAACAGAAAGGTCTTTAGGAAACGTTTAAAGGAGGAGAGGTTAGGGGCAAGTCTGACATCTCGAGGAAGTGCGTTCCAGAGGGTTGGTGCCGCACGAGAGAAGTCCTGTAGTCTAGAATGAGAGGAGGTGATGGTAGAGGATGCAAGAAGCAGGTCGTTGTTGGATCTTAGGGGACGGGCAGGAGTATATTTGTTGATGAGTGAGGACAGGTAGGGTGGGGCAGCATTGGTGAGGGCTTTGTAGGTCAGGGTGAGAATTTTGAATTTAACTCTGTTGTGAATGGGGAGCCAGTGAAGGGAATCACAGAGAGGCGCAGCAGAAACAGAGCGTCGAGAGAGGTGGATTAGTCTGGCAGATGCATTTAGGACGGATTGGAGGGGAGAAAGGGAGGCCAGTTAGTAAGTTGTTACAGTAGTCAAGTCGAGAAATTACCAGGGAGTGGATGAGCTGTTTGGTAGTTTCAGCACTCAGAAACGGGCGAATTTTGGAGATATTGCGTAGGTGGTTGCGGCAGGATGAAGAGAGCAGTTGGATGTGGGGAATAAAGGACAGATTTGAGTCAAGCGTGACTCCGAGGCAGTGGACTTGGGGTGATGGGGAGATAGTGGTGCCGCCAACAGTGATAGAAAAATTAGAGACTGGAGTGGAGCTAGAGGGGGGAATTAGAAGTAGTTCGGTCTTGGACATATTTATTTTTAGGTGGTGAGAGGCCATCCAGGAGGAAATGTCAGATAAGCAGTCGCTGATGTGAGAGTTGACAGAAGGAGAGTGTGTGCGTTTGTGTGTGTTTTAGTTTTATATATATATATATATATATATATATATATATATATATATATATATATATATATATATATATATATATATATATATATATATATATATATATATATATAATTTGCCACCTGGGTGCAGCTTTTTAGCCCAGTAATGCTTTTCACAGAGTAGAACTTTCCTGTAGTATATCAGTCTGTTCCCGTCTATTACGGTCAGTCCAGCGCCGAAATACCAGGCAATTCATCTCTGAACAAGGAACACAGCAACCCCAGACGATCGTTTCGTCCTTAATTGGGCCTCGTTAGTGAGGTGTAGCTATATTCCTCTAAGCACACTGAGCAAGGAGTCCACGTCTGGTTGCCCCTTTTTCCCATAGGGAGACTAAATACATACAGAGAGAAGTGCACTCACAGGAACGAACAACTGGCTCAATAAAATTGTTAGCCTGTTCTATGGCGATTTACCACCTGGGTGCAGCTTTTTAGCCCAGTAATGCTTTTCACAGAGTAGAACTTTCCTGTAGTATATCAGTCTGATCCCGCCTATTACGGTCAGTCCAGCGCCGAAATACCAGGCAATTCCTCTCTGAACAAGGAACACAGCAACCCCAGACAATCGTTTCGTCCTTCATTGGGCCTCGTCAGTGAGGTGTAGCTATATTCCTCTAAGCACACTGAGCAAGGAGTCCACGTCTGGTTGCCCCTTTTTCCCATAGGGAGACTAAATACATACAGAGAGAAGTGCACTCACAGGAACGAACAACTGGCTCAATAAAATTGTTAGCCTGTTCTATGGCGATTTACCACCTGGGTGCAGCTTTTTAGCCCAGTAATGCTTTTCACAGAGTAGAACTTTCCTGTAGTATATCAGTCTGATCCCGCCTATTACGGTCAGTCCAGCGCCGACATACCAGGCAATTCCTCTCTGAACAAGATGCACCCAGGTGGTAAATCGCCATAGAACAGGCTAACAATGGTATTGAGCTGGTTGTTCGTTCCTGTGAGTGCATTTCTCTTTGTTTGTATTTAGTCTCCCTATGGGAAAAAGGGGAAACCAGACGTGGACTCCTTGCTCAGTGTGCTTAGAGGAATACTGCTACACCTCACTGACGAGGCCCAATGAAGGCCGAAACTATCGTCTGGGGTTGCTGTGTTCCTTGTTCAGAGAAGGAATTGCCTGGTATTTCGGCGCTGGACTGACCGTAATAGGCGGGATCAGACTGATATACTACAGGAAAGTTCTACTCTGTGAAAAGCATTGCTGGGCTAAAAGTAGTTGCACCCAGGTGGTAAATCGCCATAGAACAGGCTAACAATGGTATTGAGCTGGTTGTTCGTTCCTGTGAGTGCATTTCTCTCTGTGTGTATTTAGTCTCCCTATGGGAAAAAGGGGAAACCAGACGTGGACTCCTTGCTCAGTGTGCTTAGAGAAATACTGCTACACCTCACTGACGAGGCCCAATGAAGGCCGAAACGATCGTCTGGGGTTGCTGTGTTCCTTGTCCAGAGAAGGAATTGCCTGGTATTTCGGCGCTGGACTGACCGTAATAGGCGGGATCAGACTGATATACTACAGGAAAGTTCTACTCTGTGAAAAGCATTGCTGGGCTAAAAGAAGTTGCACCCAGGTGGTAAATCGACATAGAACAGGCTAACAATGATATTGAGCTGGTTGTTCGTTCCTGTGAGTGCATTTCTCTCTGTGTGTATTTAGTCTCCCTATGGGAAAAAGGGGAAACCAGACGTGGACTCCTTGCTCAGTGTGGAATTGCCTGGTATTTCGGCGCTGGACTGACCGTAATAGGCAGGATCAGACTGATATACTACAGGAAAACATAATTTATGCTTACCTGATAAATTTATTTCTCTTGTAGTGTATCCAGTCCACGGATCATCCATTACTTGTGGGATATTCTCCTTCCCAACAGGAAGTTGCAAGAGGATCACCCACAGCAGAGCTGCTATATAGCTCCTCCCCTCACTGCCATATCCAGTCATTCGACCGAAACAAGCCGAGAAAAGGAGAAACCATAGGGTGCAGTGGTGACTGTAGTTTAATTAAAATTTAGACCTGCCTGAAAAGGACAGGGCGGGCCGTGGACTGGATACACTACAAGAGAAATAAATTTATCAGGTAAGCATAAATTATGTTTTCTCTTGTTAAGTGTATCCAGTCCACGGATCATCCATTACTTGTGGGATACCAATACCAAAGCTAAATTACACGGATGATGGGAGGGACAAGGCAGGAACTTAAACGGAAGGAACCACTGCCTGTAGAACCTTTCTCCAAAAAACAGCCTCTGAAGAAGCAAAAGTATCAAATTTGGAAAATTTGGAAAAAGTATGAAGGGAAGACCAAGTTGCAGCCTTGCAAATCTGTTCAACAGAGGCCTCATTTTTAAAGGCCCAGGTGGAAGCCACAGCTCTAGTAGAATGAGCTGTAATCCTTTCAGGAGGCTGCTGTCCAGCAGTCTCATAGGCTAAACGGATTATACTCCGAAGCCAAAAAGAAAGAGAGGTTGCCGAGGCCTTCTGACCTCTCCTCTGTCCAGAGTAAACAACAAACAGGTTAGATCAGTGCTTTCCAAACTGTGTGTCGTGACACATTAGTGTGTCGGCAACAGTGTGTAGGTGTGTCCCTGCTTCAGCACAAAGTTTTTTGAATGTAACATTTAAAAAAAATTTTTTTTTGGTTTTTGACTTTCCACCTGCCTGCTACGCATATCACATGGTTGACTCGTGATACCTAGTGGGTCACAGATCATCTTAACTGATTGGCACAGCTCAACAGGAACTGAAACTATTCCCATTGGCGGCTTAGGGTGGGAAAATTGTCTCCTGACTGCACGTGTAGTCTCCTCAATCGGCTCGTGACTGCATGTGTAGTCAGTGAGTGGGACAGCAGTGTGTTTGCAGCGCGGGCAGTAGTCAGTCGGACTCACAGAGCTCTGAGGGTGACAGCTTAAACGATGAGCTGAAGTCAGTGGGGGGATTTTTCTGCAGCTAGCTCCCAGTAGTGCATTGCTGCTCCTGCTCTTGATATATCGATAGGAAGTGGAAGCTTAAAAATGCTTGATGATGAAATGCGAATGTCTTTAGCTAATATTCCACCAAATATTCAGAAACTGTGTTCATCCCATCAACCTCATACAACCCATTAAAATAGTAAGTAGCTATTGGTGGTATTAAACTTTTTTTTAATTCTTGCACATACATACTGTTACTTGTGAATACATTTAGTTATTATATAATTTATGTATGTGTCCGTATCTCTTAAATCAAGTTAATTTAACCTCCTGTTTGCCAGTACAACTGAATTACTGTGTCACAAAATGATGTAGGTCTAAAAGTGTGTCGCTAACATGAAAAGTTTGGAAAGCTCTGGGTTAGATGTTTGTCGAAAATCTTTAGTAGCCTGTAAGTAAAACTTCAAGGCACGGACTACGTCTAGATTATGCAAAAGACGTTCCTTCTTTGAAGAAGGATTAGGACATAATGATGGAACAACAATCTCTTGATTGATATTCTTGTTTGAAACCACCTTAGGTAAAAACCCAGGTTTTGTACGCAGAACAACTTTATCTGAATGAAAGATCAGATAAGGAGAATCACAATGTAAGGCAGATAACTCCGAGACTCTTCGAGCCGAGGAAATAGCCATCAGAAAAAGAACTTTCCATGAAAGAAGTTTGATATCAATAGAATGAAGGGGTTTAAATGGAACCCCTTGAAGAACTTTAAGAACCAAGTTTAAGCTCCATGGAGGAGCAACAGGTTTAAACCCAGGCTTAATTCTAACTAAAGCATGACATAATGCCTGAACGTCTGGAACTTCTGCCAGACGCTTGTGTAAAAGAATAGACAGAGCAGAAATCTGTCCCTTTAAAGAACTAGCTGATAATCCTTTGTCCAAACCCTCTTGGAGGAAGGACAATATCCTAGGAATCCTAACCCTACTCCATGAGTAATTCTTGAATTCACACCAATGAAGATATTTACGCCATATCTTGTGGTAAATTTTCCTGGTGACAGGCTTTTGTGCCTGTATTAAGGTATCAATTACTGACTCGGAGAAGCCACGCTTTGATAGGATCAATCGTTCAATCTCCATGCAGTCAGTCTCAGAGAAAGTAGATTCGGATGATTGAAAGGACCTTGTATTAGAAGGTCTTGTCTCAGAGGCAGAGTCCATGGTGGAAAGGATGACATGTCCACTAGGTCTGCATACCAGGTCCTGCGTGGCCACGCAGGCGCTATCAATATCACTGATGCTCTTTCCTGTTTGATCTTGGCAATCAGACGAGGGAGCAGAGGAAACGGTGGAAACACATAAGCCAGGTTGAAGAACCATGGCGCTGCTAGAGCATCTATCAGTGCCGCTTCTGGGTCCCTGGACCTGGATCCGTAACAAGGAAGCTTGGCGTTCTGGCGAGACGCCATGAGATCCAATTCTGGTTTGCCCCAACGGAGAACCAATTGAGCAAACACCTCCGGATGGAGTTCCCATTCCCCCGGATGAAAAGTCTGACGACTTAGAAAATCCGCCTCCCAGTTCTCTACACCTGGAATATGGATCGCTGACAGGTGGCAAGAGTGAGTCTCTGCCCAGCGAATTATCTTGGAGACTTCTGACATCGCTAGGGAACTCCTGGTTCCCCCTTGATGGTTGATGTAAGCCACAGTCGTGATGTTGTCCGACTGAAATCTGATGAACCTCAGTGTTGCTAGCTGAGGCCAAGCCAGAAGAGCATTGAATATTGCTCTTAACTCCAGAATATTTATTGGGAGGAGTTTCTCCTCCTGAGTCCATGAACCCTGAGCCTTCAGGGAGTTCCAGACTGCACCCCAACCTAGAAGGCTGGCATCTGTTGTTACAATTGTCCAATCTGGTCTGCGAAAGGTCATCCCCTTGGACAGATGGGCCCGAGATAACCACCAGAGAAGAGAATCTCTGGTTTCCTGATCCAGATTTAGTAGAGGGGACAAATCTGTGTAATCCCCATTCCACTGACTGAGCATGCATAATTGCAGCGGTCTGAGATGCAGGCGCGCGAATGGCACTATGTCCATCGCCGCTACCATTAAGCCGATTACTTCCATGCACTGAGCCACCGTGGGGCGCGGAATGGAGTGAAGAACACGGCAAGCATTTAGAAGTTTTGATAACCTGGACTCCGTCAGGTAAATTTTCATTTCTACAGAATCTATTAGAGTCCCTAGGAAGGAAACCCTCATGAGAGGAGATAGAGAACTCTTTTCTTCGTTCACTTTCCACCCATGCGACCTCAGGAATGCCAGAACTATCTCTGTATGAGATTTGGCAATTTGAAAGCTTGACGCCTGTATCAGGATATCGTCCAGGTAAGGAGCCACCGCTATGCCTCGTGGTCTTAGGACCGCCAGAAGTGAGCCCAGAACCTTTGTAAAAATTATTGGGGCTGTAGCCAACCCGAATGGAAGAGCTACAAATTGGTAATGCCTGTCTAGAAAGGCAAACCTCAGGAACTGATGATGATTCTTGTGAATCAGAATGTGAAGGTAGGCATCCTTTAAGTCCACTGTGGTCATGTACTGACCCTCTTGGATCATGGGTAAAATGGTTCGAATAGTTTCCATCTTGAATGACGGAACTCTGAGGAATTTGTTTAGGATCTTTAAATCCAAAATTGGTCTGAAGGTTCCCTCTTTTTTGGGAACCACAAACAGATTTGAATAAAACCCCTGTCCTTGTTCCGTCCGCGGAACTGGATGGATCACTCCCATTACAAGGAGATCTTGTACGCAGCTTAGGAATGCCTCTTTCTTTATCTGGTTTGCAGATAATCTTGAAAGGTGAAATCTCCCCTGTGGAGGAGAAGCTTTGAAGTCCAGAAGATATCCCTGAGATATGATCTCCAACGCCCAGGGATCCTGAACATCTCTTGCCCACGCCTGGGCGAAGAGAGAGAGTCTGCCCCCTACTAGATCCGTTGTTGGATAGGGGGCCGCTCCTTCATGCTGTCTTAGAGGCAGCAGCAGGCTTTCTGGCCTGCTTGCCCTTGTTCCAGGACTGGTTAGGTTTCCAGGCCTGCTTGGATTGAGCAAAAGTTCCCTCTTGTTTTGAAGCAGAGGAAGTTGATGCTGCACCTGCCTTGAAATTTCGAAAGGCACGAAAATTAGACTGTTTGGCCTTTGATTTGGCCCTGTCCTGAGGAAGGGTATGACCCTTACCTCCAGTAATGTCAGCAATAATTTCTTTCAAACCCGGGCCCGAATAAGGTCTGCCCCTTGAAAGGAATGTTGAGTAATTTAGACTTTGAAGTCACATCAGCTGACCAGGATTTGAGCCATAGCGCCCTACGCGCCTGGATTGCGAATCCGGAATTCTTAGCCGTTAGTTTAGTCAAATGAACAATGGCATCAGAAACAAATGAGTTAGCTAGCTTAAGAGTTCTAAGCTTGTCAACAATTTCACTCAATGGAGCTATATGGATGGCCTCTTCCAGGGCCTCAAACCAGAATGCCGCCACAGCAGTGACAGGCGCAATGCATGCAAGGGGCTGTAAAATAAAACCTTGTTGAATAAACATTTTCTTAAGGTAACCCTCTAATTTTGTATCCATTGGATCTGAAAAAGCACAACTGTCCTCAACCGGGATAGTGGTACGCTTTGCTAAAGTAGAAACTGCTCCCTCCACCTTAGGGACAGTCTGCCATAAGTCCCGTGTAGTGGCATCTATTGGAAACATTTTTCTAAATATAGGAGGTGGGGAAAAGGGCACACCGGGCCTATCCCACTACTTACTAATAATTTCTGTAAGCCTTTTAGGTATTGGAAAAACATCAGTACTCACCGGCACTGCATAGTATTTATCCAGCCTACACAATTTCTCTGGCACTGCAATTGTGTCACAGTCATTCAGAGCAGCTAATACCTCCCCAAGCAATACACGGAGGTTCTCAAGCTTAAATTTAAAATTAGAAATCTCTGAATCAGGTCTCCCCGATTCAGAGACGTCACCCACAGACTGAAGCTCTCCGTCCTCAGGTTCTGCATATTGTGACGCAGTATCAGACATGGCTCTTACAGCATCTACGCGCTCTGTATCTTGTCTAACCCCAGAGCTATCGCGCTTGCCTCTCAATTCAGGCAATCTGGATAATACCTCTGACAGGGTATTATTCATGATTGCAGCCATGTCCTGCAAAGTAATCGCTATGGGCGTCCCTGATGTACTTGGCGCCATATTAGCATGCGTCCCTTGAGCGGGAGGCGAAGGGTCCGACACGTGGGGAGAGTTAGTCGGCATAACTTCCCCCTCGACAGACCCCTCTGGTGACAATTCTTTTATAGATAAAGACTGATCTTTACTGTTTAAGGTGAAATCAATACATTTAGTACACATTGTCCTATGGGGCTCCACCATGGCTTTTAAACATAATGAACAAGTATCCTCTGTTTCAGACATGTTTGTACAGACTAGCAATGAAACTAGCAAGCTTGGAAAACACTTTAAAGCAAGTTAACAAGCAATATAAAAAACGTTACTGTGCCTTTAAGAGAAACAAATTTTGACAAAATTTGAAATAACAGTGAAAAAAGGCAGTTACACTAACAAAATTTTTACAGTGTATGTAACAAGTCAGCAGAGCATTGCACCCACTTGCAAATGGATGATTAACCCCTTAATAACAATAACAGAATAATAAATGACAAAAACGTTTTTTTAAACACAGTCACAACAACTGCCACAGTCTACTGTGATTGTTACCCTCCTCAAACACGACTTTGAAGCCTTTTGAGCCCTTCAGAGATGTCCTGTATCATGCAGAGGGAAGCTGAATGTCTCTGTCAGTATTTTTAGCTGCACAGAAAAGCACTAAAATAGGCCCTTCCCACTCATATTGCAACAGTGGAAAGCTTCAGGAAACTGTTTCTAGGCAAAAATCAAGCCAGCCATGTGGAAAAAAAACTAGGCCCCAATAAGTTTTGTCACCAAACATATATAAAAACGATTAACATGCCAGCAAACGTTTTATATTACACTTTTATAAGAGTATGTATCTCTGTTAATAAGCCTGATACCAGTCGCTATCACTGCATTTAAGGCTTAACTTACATTAATCCAGTATCAGCAGCATTTTTCTAGCAAATTCCATCCCTAGAAATATATTAACTGCACATACCTTATTGCAGGAAAACCTGCACGCCATTCCCCCTCTGAAGTTACCACACTCCTCAGAATATGTGAGAACGGCAGTGGATCTTAGTTACTTCTGCAAAGATCATAGAAATCACAGGCAGATTCTTCTTCTAATGCTGCCTGAGATGAAACAGTACACTCCGGTACCATTTAAAAATAACAAACTTTTGATTGAAGTTAAAAAACTAACTATAATACACCACTCTCCTCTTACTACGTCCATCTTTGTTGAGAGTTGCAAGAGAATGACTGGATATGGCAGTGAGGGGAGGAGCTATATAGCAGCTCTGCTGTGGGTGATCCTCTTGCAACTTCCTGTTGGGAAGGAGAATATCCCACAAGTAATGGATGATCCGTGGACTGGATACACTTAACAAGAGAAAGTTCTACTCTGTGAAAAGCATTACTGGGCTAAAAGTAGTTGCACCCAGGTGGTAAATCGCCATAGAACAGGCTAACAATGGTATTGAGCTGGTTGTTCATTTCTCTCTGTGTGTATTTAGTCTCCCTATGGGAAAAAGGGGAAACCAGACGTGGACTCCTTGCTCAGTGTGCTTAGAGGAATACTGCTACACCTCACTGACGAGGCCCAATGAAGGCAGAAACGATCGTCTGGGGTTGCTGTGTTCCTTGTCCAGAGAAGGAATTGCCTGGTATTTCGGCGCTGGACTGACCGTAATAGGCGGGATCAGACTGATATACTACAGGAAAGTTCTACTCTGTGAAAAGCATTGCTGGGCTAAAAGAAGTTGCACCCAGGTGGTAAATCGCCATAGAACAGGCTAACAATGGTATTGAGCTGGTTGTTCGTTCCTGTGAGTGCATTTCTCTCTCTGTGTGTGTGTGTGTGTGTGTGTGTGTGTGTGTGTGTGTGTGTGTGTGTGTGTGTGTGTGTATGTATATATATATATATATATATATATATATATATATATATATATATATATATATATATATATATACATATACATATATACACACACACACATATATACATACATACACACACACACACACACACACACATATACAGTACGAGTATATACAGCTATAGATATATATGTATATTGAATATACATATTACATATGTGATGAACATTGGAATGTAAACTATTTACAGTACAGAGGATTTTATTACAGTTGAAAAAGCACATCTATAAAAAAAAAAAAAAAATCAAAAATGTTAACAATCTTAAATTTACTCTAATAAATAGTGCTTATACTCTGCAGAAGTGGAACCTAATTAAGTAAATAAATAAGTAGATAACACTTACAGAATAAATTAAAAGCAAATGAATTAAATGCAAGCAAATAATAAAAAAATAGAAAATGATAAAAGTAATATGCTTAAAAAAAGGATTCAGTGCAATAAAGGGTTAATTGAGTCTCACCAAATGTTCACCGAGTATGCAATCAATAAATGTTCATATTAACAGCTTTGTTTGGTGATGTTTACAATCCTTTTCGGTTTAAACTTTGATCCTAGTAAGATTTCCTTTTAACGCTCCCAAAAATACAGGAATGATGCAGCTATATTCCAAAAGAGTGTTGTTTTACTCTTCTCTTGTAAAACTGTATGTTGGAGATATAAAAAGAAGCGCAACCCTGATTCAGAGTAGCGTTAAACTTTAATAACAAATCATAAGTGAATGCACTTAATAGACAGAAAATGTTACATGAATAAAGCACATCCTGTAGTATTCCCTGTGGTTTCCTCGGCGTCTGTCTTTTTTAATCCGCCTTACAGGTTGCACCTCTCCGGGCTCCCTCTACGTGATAAGGGATGTCAGATAGGAGCGGTACAACCTGTAAGGCTAATAAAAAGACAGACGCAGAGGAAACCACAGGGAGTGATTCATGATGTTCTTTGTGAATCAGGGTTGCGCTTGTCCTTATATCTCCTGCATAAATTTTAACAATGTGTATTCTCTTCCTCCTTGTTACAGAGGCAATGAATGAATGGGGAGTATGGTCAGTGGGATGGATACTTAAGCTTTGCTGGGGTGTCTTTGACTCCTCCTGGTCCTGGTAGCCAGGAGTTGAATTCCCAACAATAATGAATGGAATCGTGGACTCTCCATGCCATCGGAAAGAAAACCGTTTTCTCAAATAGAAAATAATCTCCCCATGAGTAAATTATATAGCATAGGTTCTTCTTCTTAATAATAATAATAAGCTATAAAAGATGCCACATATGACGCAACATTAGGTATAGAGTTGCAGAGGAACTAAATTTATATGTATCATAAAGGGTGAGTCACTGTCACCTGTAAACCCCTTTCACATGATCTACAGGACAGAAGGCCTCATGAGCTTACAATCTAATGTGTATAGCTAGGTGTGTAAAGAGCTTACCCCATCCCTTGCTTAAAAGCCTCAATCAGTTCATTCTTCTTACTTTGGTCTTCAACCCAATACACACTTGGGATCACAAACTCTGATACTACGCGACATTCTGGGCATGACCTTCAGGATGGGGAAACAATACATTAATTGTAGGTTCATATATGTATCATAGTAAGTTTTATGGTTTCACATAGTTCTTTATGGGCAAAATATACTTAGTTACTGGGATTCGCAACCTGGAGGGTCTCTACAAAATAATGTTTAATAATGTATTAGGGTTTATCGAATTAACACTTGGACAGTAAAGTGATGGTAAATTCTAGTATTTCAAAAACACTAGGATTTACCATCACTGAAAATAAAAGTGACCTTCAATCATCAGTTTAAAAAAAACCTGATGAATAGATACCTTTATTTTGCCGCAGCTTCATCGCTAACCTAAGCGTCTTGAGCCGCCCACGGCAGAGCTCTTCTTTTTCAATGAGGTGACGTTTCCACTCTTAGCCAATTAGCCGTGCTTCCCTTTTGGCATTATGCTGTAGGCAAACACAGCTATTGGCTAAGAGGTGGAAACGTCACTTCATTGCAAAACTGAGCTTTGCCGTGGGAGGCTGGAGACGCGACAAAATAAAGAATTTATTTACCATCACTTTAAGAACCTAGGTGTGATGTATGTTTAAAAAAATTACTCACAAGTGTCACATGAAATTTCAGAACTACATTACAGATGTAACAATACAGAAAAGGCTAGATGAGAACCATTGTCTTATAACAAGAATCTTCCAATGTTACAAAATTTCAGCAGGAGCTATAAAACCCTGAGATTTTCATATAAAAAGTCTTAGGGCTAGATTTATTAAAGCTGAGGCGGACAGGGGTGCATATACGCGCCCCTGTACGCCTCAGCTCGCCTGTGGCGGGGCAAAATTACCTGCAGGTATTCGCCATTGCACACGAACGCAATTTTGCGCTTGCATACAATCCCGCCCCCTACCCGCGCACAGCAGCTGTCAATCTCCTCGGTCTGACTAGACAGAGGAGATTGAATTTCGCCATCTTAGAGGTGGCGAAGAGGTTAGGGAAGCGGCGGTTTGGTGACCGCTGCTTGATAAATTACGGCAAGCAAGTTCTTGTGAGAACTTGCAGCCGTAGGGCTTTAATAAATCTAGCCCTTAGTCATGAGTAATAAACCAATTATAATACACTTTCAGTATTTATTTTGCCCCCTTTTCATATAATCTAGCTCTGAAAATTGTTCATATTCTAATTGACACAGCTGGAAATAAACACTGCATAATTATCATGGCTAACCCTGCTACATACCTTTCCCTTATTGTCTATATAACATATATAAACTGCAAAACAATTCACTTTATATTAACTTAACAGTGACCAACTTTGTTATCGGTAGACTCATGTCAAGATTTGTTCCTACAAATAAGGCGAATTTTTACTATTGAAAATCAGTTGCAGTAAGCAAGAATGTTAATTTGTTTTAAAAAGGTTTAGACTTCTCTGATGTCATTCTTTAGCAACAGAGAACTCTAGTAATTACAAGTTGTTTACTGTCCCTTTAAAGATACACTAAACACAATTTTTTTTATTCATGATTCAGATAGAGAATACAATTTTAAACAACATTCCAATTTACTTCTATTATCTAATTTGCTTCACTTTTTAGATATCCTTTGTTGAAGAAATAGCAATGCACATGGGTGAGCCTATCACGAGGCATCTATATGTAGCCACCAATCAGCAGCTACTGAGCCTATCTAGATATGTTTTTCAGCAAAGAATAACAAGAGAATGAAGCAAATTAGATAATAGAAGTAAATTAGAAAGTTGTTTAAAATTACATTCTCTTTCGAAATCATGAAAGAAAAAACTTGGGTTTCATGTCCCTTTAATTACTGTTCTTTCATACGCATTGGAAATTTGCCAGCATTAACTCACTTGATCACTGGATTTTCAAACTGCTTCACACATCTCCATTGTCTGATGCACGTCAAGCAGTATGTGTGATTGCAGTTGGACAGGATCCCAAATCTCCTCTCAGATGTTGAAGGTTTTTCATATACAATCTCCATGCAGATACTGCACACTTTTTCCTGGCTTGCCTGGAAAGCAAATGCTTTTTCCATTTCATGTTCAAATGATGCCATGCACAACTGCAAAAAAATGTGGAAATAAATGACATTAGAACGTCTTCCCAAAAGGAATTCTGGTTATGACTTATATGTTACTTGTATGCAAATAAAATATAAAATAAGCATTTAAAACCGTCAATTTGTTAGAAAGGTATTCATTGTTTATCTGTCTCACAACAGTGTCCAGGGCGATAATAAAAGTTTAAAGGGACACTGAACCCACATTTTTTCTTTTGTGACTCAGATAGAGCATGAAATTTTAAGCAACTTTCTAATTTACTCCTATTATCAAATTTTCTTTATTCTCTAGGTATCTTTATTTGAAATGAAAGAATGTAAGTTTAGATGCCGGCCCATTTTTGGTGAACAACCTGGGTTGTCCTTGCTGATTGGTGGATAAATTCATCCACCAATAAAAAAAGTGCTGTCCATAGTTCTAAACCAAGAAAAAAAGCTTAGATGCCTTTTTTTTTTAAATAAAGATAGCAATAGAACGAATAAAAATTGATAATAGGAGTAAATTAGAAAGTTGCTTAAATTTGCATGCTCTATCTGAATCACGAAAGAAAAAAATTGGGTTCAGTGTCCCTTTAATTATGAGGCTTTTCAATGGTTACCACTTTTTTTTTATTTTTTTTAATATAAACATCTTTTATTGAGGCTGGTAGACAATGTAACAACAAATTACCAGTTTACACGCAGAAATAAAAAAAAAAGTCAGGCGATCATTTCAGCTATCAAAAGATGACAATAACATAAATATAAAATTTCCATATAATGTTCTATGTTGTCTGAACAAACAAAAAAAAATGAATAGTAGATAAGTAAACTGCAGTATAAACCATATGCTAAGAATAAAGAATCATAGTATGTTGTTGGTGCAAGTATTTATATATCCTATGAGAGGGTCATATATCATACAGAGGGCTCTATGAGTTAGACTAGCTAGTTATCTCTGAAAGGGAAAGAGGCCCAGAGTAGATGGTGAGGTAAGATAGTAGATACACCTTCACGTATGAATAGGTAGCATTATGGTTTGGATAATGATTGAAAGGGACAGCGGTCAAGAGCCGCTTTAAGTAATTGTAGGAGAGGGGGATAGGAGGGGGAGCATGTCCGGAAAGTTAATAGTATTAGGGTATTATTATTATGCAGCTTAACAGAAGAGGGGTTACACTTGGCCTCATAATAGGGGAAATATGTGGGCTAATAGATATTTAGTAGACTCGCCTTATTTAAATCTAGGGTACTAGGTAAAGTAAAGATCCTAGGATTATTTATGGTGTGAGATGCATAACAAGGGTATGAGTTCAGGCTATTGGGGTGTAGAAAAGGGGACCAATATACTAATTGAGGTGCCCTATGATGGGATCTGGGTTATATGCAAAAGTAAAGAGTAAGCTAATTTGCAATCTGAGCTATTGGGTAGGGAAAGGTGCTGTTCGCTGTACTGTGTTATCTATGACTAGCTGGATGAAGAAGGATAGTTTTTAAACTACTTAGGTACAATGTGATTAATAAGGGAGATATAGCTAAGCTCTTGTCGTCAGAGCAGTAATATGATGTCTGTAAAGTCCAAAAGAGCAGGGGGAAATATTATTAGGGTGGATGATGCCTATGTGTAAGAGGGAGTATGAGGAACCTAGGAAAATACGAAGTTCAGGCTAAAATGCCAGCTAAACATATCCACAGCTACGCTCCTAATAACTATAACATATCGTTTGACACCAGCAAGGTACTTTTCTAACTAATCTGAGAACAGCCACTGTATGAAAATCAGTAAGGTGCGACTAAGCCCCAAATAGCTTTAGCGTAGTAGTTTACCTCAGAAAGGTGCTCTTCCTGCCAGTATAAGAACGGCAGCAATATGACAATTAGCAAGATAAGTCTAAATCCCTAAGAATTTAGTGTAATATTTGCAATCAGTGAGTTACTCTTCCGCTAAATAGGAAACCAGCAACAGTATAAAAATCAATAAGGTGCCTGCTTTTCCCTGTCACCATCAGAAGAGAGCTTTTTAGTGATCATCAATCTGTTCTCCCCCCTTCCCTTAAGGCCGACCGCTTCCTCCGGATCAGGGAACGGAGAGCCCACAGGAGAGTTTTTCAAATGTATCAGGTCATAAGTAGGTGTCTTATTCTTAGGCTGTGCATGTCGTTCAGCCGACTCCTTTATCTCCGCCATGTTTGGAGTTTAAGTATATCCTCGTGCTCAGAGCGTAACACAGTGTGTAGACTATGAAATTGACGTGACATTTTTGTTTCAAGGGCTGTTAAAGAGGGCTAATACCGCATTGTCAAAGTCCTCCATGGTTGTGGAAAGTATCGTGTCTGGAGATGGTAGTATGATCTCTGCGTGCCTAATCGCCTGGATGGATGTTAGAAAGCAGCCTTCATGCGGTGCATGGAGAGGACTAGCCGTCCGGCTCAAAGGGCTCCCACGGGTATAATATAGGTGTCGTTCTGTACAGAAAAAGGAACCCAGTAAGACGTGGTATAAGTCAGCATTGGATGATGTGAAATAAGTTGAATTTTTTATCAAATTATAGCCCTGAAGTGTAGAGCTCTCATAAAAGTGGCCATCTTAGATGCTGGTCCGGACACGCCCCCAATGGTTACCACTTTTGATGTGGTCAGTTAGGGATGGAGAAATATGAGCTCCTGCTTTGAATAAAGGGACAGTCTACTCGGTCAATCCCTTACATTTAATATGGCACGCACAACATAAACAAATTCCAATGCTGCTTTTGTCAAAAGACGCAGAGAAGGCTTTTGACCGTGTTAACTAGTCCTTCTTTAGAGCTGCTATACAAACCTTTAGATTTGGAGACATGACTCTAAACAGAATATTCTCTCTCTACTCTGCCCCTAAGTGTTCAAGCCCTCCTTAATGGCATCTTATCATCCCCTTTCAAGATAACAAACGGCACTAGACAGGGATGCCCACTATTTCCCCTCCTATTTGCATGTGTTAGAGAAACACTAGCAACAAAGATTAGACATAATTGCTCAATATCTGGTATCCCAATAGGCAACATGGAACATAAACTTTCCATGTTTCTAGATGACATATTATTCTCCCTCACTAAACCTGAGACTACAATTCCTGCCCTAATGGCGGAGCTGAATTCATTCCATACCCTTTGCTTATCAATTACACCTAAATTCTGGATATCTCTATTTCTATACACTTAGTCAATAAAATTAAAGATCTTTGCCCATTCAAATGGTGCAATGGATCACTGAAGTATCTAGGAATTTACTTAGTTGAGTCCCTAGAAGTATACCGATTTAATTACATCCCTATCAAGAGGGCAATTGTTCGCAACCTTTTTATTGTGAAGCTCTAAGAAGCTTTCATGGATCAATTGCATAAATACCATTAAAACGAACATCTTCCCAAGACTGTTATATATTATGCAGACTCTTCCTATCTCAATCCCCCATAGCTATAACCCAAATATGCTAAATATTCTCAGTTCCTTTATTTGGAATAGGAGACCCACAGAATTAATAAAATAACTATGCAGCTTCCTAGGCCACTGAGGAGCATGGAAGTACCCGATTTAGAAACTTACAGACAGGCTATTTTTCTACAGAGAATACTAGACTGGAGAATACACCATGATAAGAAAATGTGGGTCCTTTTAGAAAAAAACATCAATGAGATCCCCAATCTAGGAGGCCTTTGTTGGCATCAGAAAGCCCTCCAAATAAGCAATATTATAATAAACCCCATCACCAAAGAAACTTTCTTGATGTGAAAATAGCCAATAGGAAACCCCCCATTTATCCTTTAGACCTTCTAGCTTAATATCACTTATTGCAAATTTTGAATATTCCCTGGGTGATCATACATAAAATACTGCCCTTCCTCTTATAGCCCCAACCTATCTATTTAATCAAATTACAAATGATCACACAATATGCTCATAATCAGAACTTCTAGAAAAAGCACTAACATGGGCTGCAAATTGGTTCACCTATAGACAAGCCCATAATATGATCCGCCCCATAATCAACCTAAAAAACTATACATCCTCACTTCTCCTGTTTCTTACTCTCTCTCTCTTTATTATACAAGATCATAAAAACAGACTCCCCCCAGGATTTTTGCCCCACTCCATCAAAAGATGGGGAAAAAGACCTAGAAATCATAATTCTTCCTCAACAAGTCCTTAACATATTCTCTAACACTCACACACTCCTCCACCTCAGCATTAATAATAAACATTCTCTAACACTCACTCACTCCTCCACCTCAGCATCGATAATAGAGATAAATTACAAAGTCCTCCACAGTTGGTACTTAACTCCACATAAGCTACATAGATTATACCCTAAAAACAGTAATCAATGCTGGAGATGTGGACATTTGGACAGTTGCATGGGACATATGTGGTGGTGCCCAGAACTAAAACAATGTTGACTGGAAATAATAAAGAGAGTTTTTGAAGTTTCATTTCCAGCTGACCCCCTGATATGGATCTTAAATAAAAGCCCTTAATTAGCCCCCCCAAAAAAGTGAATGTAAACTCTTTCAAATTATGATAAATATTAGCAAATTCCTTATTGCAAAAAATTGGAAAAGCAAAGACACTCCAACAATAGGAATGTGGAGGAGCAACATATCAGAATATGTTGAGTTAGAGGAATACAACTATCAAAAACTTGATAATATAGAAAACTATTTTGGAGTTCCAACAAAAAAAGGGAACAATATTTAAGAAACATAATATAAATTATCCCATTTCCTTCAATGACCTAACGTGAACATTCCTTTCTGAGGATTCCCCCAATTACCCGCTAATCACAGTAAAAATTGTAAGATAGAATCACCAAAATATCAATGTGAGCATATAGTGGAGACACATTTTTTTTCTTTTTTTCTTGTATAGATGTGCTCTACATGCGTACAAGGCGCGTTCCATGACCTCCCTGGAGCCTCCATCTGCACCTCTGCATCACCCCACCAGGAAAATTCCTGGAATTTGTCACTGTCTAGCTCCCAGTAGTGCACTATTGCTCCTGAGCCTACTCTTCAACCAAGAAAACCAAAAGAACAAAGAAACTTTGATAACAGAAGTAATTTGGAAATTGGTTTAAAACTGCATGCTCTATATGAATCATGAAAGTTTAATTTTAGCTTTACTATCCCTTTAAGGCTCATTGCTGGGCATACTGGAAAGAGAAAATAACTATATTCAATTTGTATAAGGCTTTAAATTTTGTTCTAGCAAAATACATAAAACATGCTGTTTATGCATGATAAATATACTAGTTCAGAATAGTGTTAAGCCATAGATCAGGGGTCTTTGTAGTGTGTTTAAAAGTAACGTCAGAAGCTCTTTACAAATAGGTCCACAATTACCTTTTCATGTGTTTGTCTCTGATCCTGGTCGTATGGATGAAGCACTTGCAGTCCACAGATTTCACACACCTCACCGTGGAGATATTCACAGCTCTCACCAAAGTTACATGCACCGGCTGCTGCATAAGGGCAAAGGAGTTGGGAATTATTCACATAGGAGCTTCCAGCTTCAACCTCTTCCAGCCCTGTGCAAATTGCTTCTAGGTAAGAATGTGGCTTCGCTTCCAGAGGAGATACTGGAGGGTCACTGCAATAGTTTGCGCTGACAGCTGAAATTGAACTTGGATTTTCATCGGATGACCCACAGAGATCTTAAAACACAAAAATAGAATCTTACACAAACAAACTACTAATAATCTTTAACTTACAACATTTTCAAAAGATTTTAAAAAGTAAATGTTCATAGATCTAGAAAGTAAAGGGACAGAAAAACCCCAAATTTTCTCTTTCATGATTCAGATAGAACATACAATTTTAAACAATTTTCACAATTTACTTCTATTATCAAATTTGATTCATTCTCTTGTTATCCTTTGCTGAAAGAACATTACACTACTGGCAGCTAGTTGAACACATCTAGTTAGCCAATCACAAGAGACCAATCCGCAATGGCAGCTAGCTGAACACATCTAGTTAGCCAATCACAAGAGACCAATCAGCAACAAGTTACCACTTGTGTAGGATATGTGCATATTCTTTTTCAAAAATGGATACCAAAAGAACAAAGCATATTTGAACATAGAAGTGAATTTAAAAATGTCTTAAAATGACATGCTCTATCTGAATCATGCAAGTTTAATTTTGACTTTCCTATCCCTTTAAACACTAAATAAATTAAACACCTTAGAACAATATGTAGCTAACATTATGAAAACTATCAATAAAAGGAAAATCCACTGACTCGCTTCCATATAGATAAAAAGTTCAAATTTACTTTAAAAAGTATAGTACCTTCATAGAAAAATGTATAACTAACTATAACACCACATTTTGGTGTGAGTCTTAATCATAGACCTGGAAACACATAAGACCCAGTTATATGCTAATTTTTCTATGGAGGTAATCTGCTTTTAAAGAGATTAACCCCTTAATGACCAGTGGCAAGATCGTAAAGGGTATGTTGCGGTCGTTAAGGGGTTAAATAAATTTGAACCTTTTTATCTATATGGTAAAAGTTAGTGGATTTTCCTTTGTTGGTGTTTATTTAAATATATGGATTGTGAGGCATCCGTTTCCAGAAGCGGACCGTATCTTAATGACGTCCGCCGCAGTGGGAGGAAGATGTATCTTGGAGGCCTTCGTGAGTACTTAGTGGCATCTTCACGGTTTACCTTAGTAACCATAATGTGAGTTGGACGGAATGTTGTAGCCACCTCCACTTAGTCTCTGGAAAGGATTGATGTAATTTATGAAGTGTGGAAGACACCCGAGGATGGATGGATGGAAGGTATGTGAAATAAGCACGGTTTATGTTAACGCTATTCCCTTATTGGGGACAGTATTATGAATGAGTCTTACACAGGTGTTACATCTGCATACTTGGATTATGACATCACCATGTTCCCGCCTAGGAATGGGGAGCTTTTGAAACTGATCACACTTCCCCCTGCACTTCAAGCCATTACAAGGTGGCAAAGTGTGTTTGACATCATCAGGGGAATTAGGGGATGGTGGCGACATTACCATGTGTGCGAAGACAGTGTAGGGCTGTTTGGTACAGCAGCCACACCCTCCACTTTCAAAAAGACTTTACAACGAGAATAGGGGAGATCCATCTTTTGAATGCAGTTGACCACCATAGCAGAGGTGATAACTTCCACCCTTAGCCACCAGGGAGCTTTGAAAGAATCCTCAGAGAGTAGCAAGAGACTCCCATTTTTTGAAAAGAGGGTAGTTTCTTAAAATATGTTTTTGTGCATTATAATTATGATACCAGGGTTCTACAAATTTGTTCAACATCTAGTAGCCAGAAACTTTTGGCTATATATATATATATATATATATATATATATCAACATCATAATATAAAACAAAAAATATGTATTTGTAGGTATGTATGTCTTGGGGATTCTAAACCAGGACACTAGGGCCTAATTTTAAGTTGTCAGTGCCTCCATGGCTCCTGGATTTGTCAAGCCCTATGTTATGCGATAATGGAAAATGTAATTAGATTGATCTTAATACTCACTTCGATCTCGAAGTACAAGGTTTTTCTTTTCACGCCGCTGAGGAGCTGTCTTGTCGGGAGTTGAGGGCTCCTGCGTCAGAGGAAGGGGCGGAACCTCAAAAGCTGGTGATGAAGGTTCTTGAAAGAAATGAACAGCACCACCTAAAGGCTTGACATGATCATACCTACAAATGAATATTACATTTATTTACTATAAAGAAGAATATGCACAGATACTGATATAAAAATCCATTATGAAACCTTTTTAAAAACTTAGAGGCTCTCAATTTAGCATTGTTGAGGATTTTAGGTTGGGACACCCAGCGAAAGGGGCTGGAACAGCAAAAAAACAGCAGAAGCTCCCCCTCCCCCGCATATGAAAAGACAGATTACACAAACAATAGAAGTTGGAATCTGTAAACCTGGAGTCTGAAAATCAGCAACATTTTTATTAAAAAATAAGCAAAACTAAACATTGTTACAAAAACACTACCAGGTGGGCTATATAAATGGATCATCTATCCACTGTGATTACCTTGTATCTAAGCCTCTGCAGACTGCCCCTTATCTCAGTGCTATTTACAAACTTGCAATTTAGCCAACTAGTGCTGGCTCATAAATAACTCAAAGGGAGTGAGCACAATGTTATCTACATGGCACACATGAACTAGTTCTGTCTAGCTGTGAAAAGATAATAAAATGCACTGAGATAAGAGGCAGCCTGCAGAGATTTAGAGGTTATAAAGTATATTAATATAACAATATTGCTTATGCAAACCTGGTGAATGTGTAGTAAAGTGTTGTCTATCTTTTTCAACAATAAATAAAATCAAGTAGACTATCCCTTTAACTATAGGCTATTGACAAGCCAAAATAATAAATTACACCTCCAGTGGGGAGGTGGAAGAGAGTTCTAAAATGTTAATTTTCAATTGTTCTTTCTAAGTATTGTATAGAGACAGAGATAAGAAAGGAAGCATTTGAGTGATGAGCTTTGCCTATTTTGATGGGCTGTGGTTTCAAAGAGCAAATCCAGCTTTTTAATTTACAAAAAGAAACATAAAAGGTATTTCTTATACATCTTATACTCTATAGCTGGCATAACAAGTAATTGGGAACACATTAAGGGGCAACTAATTTTACACTACAATGTCCCTTTAAGAATGTTCCTAGTCAAATGTGAAAAAAACTACTGTGCATTTCAAATTTGACTTTTATGTACCCCGTGCAAAGGGATTAAACAAGTAAATGGACATTAAGTCAAAACTTTCATGATTCAGATAGGGCATGCAATTTTAAACAAATTTCCAATTCACTTCCATTAGCAAGTTGTGCATAATAATTTGATATGCACACTTTCTGAGGCACTGTCCCCCTACTGAGCATGTGTAGAAATTTACAATACATATGGTTAATTCATTTTTTTATATGTTCGTATCTGGAGGCTAAATAGTGGCATAAAATATACCAAAATGAGCCTAGATAAATACCTTGGGTATTATTATTATTATTATTATTATATATACTTTATAGTTTTCATAGGTAAATAAAAAATAAAAAGTTCTATTTCTGTTTAAACCGAGTGACAGCAAAAAATGCTAAAAATGCTCTGGTACTTTGGGCAAGTTTTTCTCTGAAATTACCGGTAGCAAAGGGGTTAAACTTGCATGCTCTATCACAGTGAAGGCGAACCTTGCCACTCCAGATGTTTCAGAACTACATTTCCCATGATGCTTAGGCACTCTGAAGTCCAGTTGAGCATCACAGGAAATGTAGTTCTGAAATATCTGGAGTGCCAATGTTCGCTATCACTGCTCTATCTGAATCATGAAAGGGGTGAGCCAATGAGTTGAGGTATATAAGCCATCAATCACCAGCAGCACAGCATTGCTTCTCCAGAGTCTACCTAGGTATGATTTTCAACAAAGGATACCTAAATAATAAATCAAATTAATATACAATTAGATCAGCGCTTAATAGACTCAGGGAGCCACTGGCGTCTAGAATATTACCCCTGGTGCCTACGTTTTGGGTTATTCTCTATATATCTGTATACAAATATATCTGTCTGGCTCCTAAATTTTAAACAGATTTGTCGACCAATGATTTAGGTACCTTGTAAAAGTGATGGAAAGGTCACATTTGAAATGTGCATAGGCGCATTTGAATATGAAAAAGAATAATTTTTGCAATATACTGTACTTCTATTAGCAAAAATGCATCTAATAAAAGTTATTACTGTTTTTCTGTGGCATATGCACATATCCTGTGAGAGCCTGTGCACCTGTATTTAAACATCATGCCGCTCATCATGCTTTTATTATTTATTTTGCCCCCTTTTCTTTTAATTCTATTCTGAAATTGTGAGCTTTTCAGTTCCTGTTAGAAATCTAAGTGCAGAACACTGTTAGTTATATTCCACACAGCCATTGGCTGCACACTCTAGTGACCTATTTATAACTGTCCCTAATTGGCCACAGCAAAGAAGGTAACTTAAGTTACAACATGGCAGCTCCCATTGTTTTATAGACACAAAAACTTTACACTTATTTTTTCAATATTTAAACAGCTAATGAGACTTTAAAAAAATTACAGCTGCAATGTTATTCTCAGACTAATCTTTTCTTTGAATGCTTCATTCTAGCTAACATTTATTAAGTGCTTATTATCCCTTTAAAGTTTCATTTTAAGAGATGACGAAAATGATGGAGCCAAAAAGAGTGTAGAAAAGTATGGACAAGCAAAATTTACCACGTTAGAGTAGCAAAATTCACACACAATTTCTTACCTGCAACGAGAACCATAAGCACAATGCCCTTTCTGATAAAATTTGCAAATAGTTGATGGTTTACTTGATGATAAGTCGTGAGAAAATAGGCATCTTGCTCCTTCTCTGCAAACTCCATGCATAAAATACCTAGAGAAAAAATGCAATCAAATTACTACAGCCAAGTCATGTTTCAGCTAATTAGTTCAAAGATATTTTATATCATTCTCCATTCTGTATAGTGGTTATTATATTTACAGCATCAGAAGTACTCAGACTTAAAGGGACACAATTTTATTTCATGATTTGAATACAGCATAAAATATTAACCCCTTAGTGATCGGACCACTTTTCAATTTTCTTACCGTTAAGGACCAGGGCTGTTTTTACATTTCTGCTGTGTTTGTGTTTAGCTGTAATTTTCCTCTTACTCATTTACTGTACTCACACATATTATATACAGTTTTTCTCGCCATTAAATGGACTTTCTAACGATACCATTCATTTCATCATCTGTTATAATGTACTATAATTTTTTTTTAGAAAATATGATGAAAAAATAACACATTTTTTCTAACTTTGACCCCCAAAATCTGTTACATATCTACAACCACCAAAAAACACCCATGCTAAATAGTTTCTAAAATTTGTCCTGAGTTTAGAAATATCCAATGTTTACATGTTGTTTGCTATTTTTTTGCAAGTTATAGGGCAATAAATACAAAGTAGCACTTTGCTATTTCCAAAATGTTCCAAATTAGGGATGGTTACATTGGAACACTGATATCTGTCAGGAATCCCTGAATAAACCTTCACATGTATATATATGTTTTTAGTATCCAACCCAAAGTATTGATCTAGGCCCATTTTGGTATATTTCATGCCACTATTTCACCGCCAAATGTGCAATTATGGCACAAATGGTTGTAAATGCTTCTCTGGGATCCCCTTTGTTTAGAAATAGCAGACATATATGGCTTTGGCATTGCTTTTTGGTAATTAGAAGGCCGCTAAATGCCGCTGCGCACTACACTTGTATTATGCCCAGCAGTTGGGAGTTAATAAGGTAGCTTGTAAGGTTAATTTTAGCTTTAGTGTAGAGATCAGCCTCCCACCTAACACATACCACCCCCTGATCCCTCCCTGACTCCCCTCAAACAGTTCTCTTCCCTACCCTAGCCCCCAAATGTCACCCCCATCTTAAGTACTGGCAGAAAGTCTGACTGTATAAAAATAAGCTTTTTGTTTTTTTTTTAAATATATATATATATTTGTTATATATATTCTGCAATGTAGGATCCCCCCTTACCCCCCAACCTCCCCGATACCCCCCAACCAGTTCTCTAACCCTCCCCCCTTTACCTATTAGCCGCCATGCTAGGTACTGGCAGCTGTCTGCCAGTACCCAGTTTCCTATGTTTTTTTAAAATAAATAAATAAAAACCATGTTCCGTAGATCGCTTCCAGCGCTTGAAACCCCAGAGGACGTGCCAGACACGTCCTTCGTCGTTAACGACCGGATTTTGTAGGACGTGCCTGGCACGTCCTCCGTCGTTAAGGGGTTAAAGTGATGGTAAAGTTTCCAATTTGTATAATAAGATCCTGAATGGAAACAATATTTGATATGGACTTTAATTCATCAATTTTAATGAAAATGCGCTAGAACTTACTTATTAATAATACCCACGCTCCAGCGGCCCACTTCAAAAGCATTTATTTTATTTATTTTTTGTGAACTAACAGTTTGAGCTGTTCTCTGATCAGCGCTCTAGCCATATGACACAGCAATTTATTTATTTTTTGGAGATTTTGAAGTGGGCGGCCAGAGCATGGTGTTTTAGAATTTATATAAAAAATTTATAGCATATCTTTATTAGAATGGATGAATTTAAAGGACAGTCTACACAGGATTGGCAGGTACCTTGTTGTAACTGCCACGCTGCGGGCACCCCACGCCACCCCAAACAGTGAAAAAAAGTATTTAAAAAAATACTCTCTTATTCAGCCGCTATGGGATGGCAGCACAACTCCTCCCAGAGAATCTGGGGGCATGTCTATTGTGTAGCCAATGATCAGGCTCTTACTTGTAAAATTGATGACGTTCCGCGCATGCGCAATGTGTCTGACCAAGTGTCTCATATAATCCAGTCCAATCACGCACACTTCTGGGAGTGAATTCTACCAAACTCACAAGAAGGAGGATGAAGGAGGGAGGAGGAGTTTGGCGGCCTTGTTAAAACGGACAAGTAAAGAAAGTTTCCCTGGCATACTGTATTCACTTCTGTCCTGCGCCGGGCACACAAAGAGCAGCAGTTGGAAAGGGGTGCATGTTGGTGCCGTGTGGATTGTCCCTTTAAAGTCCATCTAAAATATTGTTTTCATTCCAGATCTGATTATATGAATTGGAAACTTTACCATCACTTTAAAAAGGTCATAAGCATAGATGTTAAAATGTAACTTTCTTACAGACTTGAATTAAAACCAATTAAAGACAGTATCTTGTTTTTCTTTTGCCTGTATAGAAATACATTGTGTCATTTTGCTGAAATCCAAATTAAAAGGTGCAATGTTACCTCAGAATGTGTAATGTTCATAAAGAACAGACCAAATCTAGCTAAACACTACACCAGGAATATACTTATACAAAGTACACAAAAAATCTGCTGCTGCCACGAATGCCAAGGATTCCTTATTTTAATTTATTTATAAAAAAACAACAATGCAAAAGGACCTTATATTTTTAAGGGGAAAAAAACACAAACACACACAAATGCTAAGGAACCCAATTTTTTGTATTATTACTTAAAGGGATTCCAAACCCATTTTTCTTTTCATGAATCAGATAGAGCATGCAATTTTAAGCAACTTTCTAATTTACTACTATTATCATTTTTTTTCTTCGTTCTCTTGGTATCTTTATTTGAATGTAAGATTAGGAGCCGGACCATTTTTGGTTCAGCACCTGGGTAGCTCTTGAAGATTGGTGGCTACATTTAGACACCAATGAGAAAGTTCTACCCAGGTGCTGAACCAAAAATGGGCCGGCTCCTATACTTACATTCTTGTTTTTTTCAAATAAAGATAGCAAGAGAACAAAGAAACAATTATAAAAGTAGTAAATTAGAAAGTTGCTTAAAATTGCATGTTCTATTTGAAAAAGAAAGTTTAATTTTGAATAGACTATCCCTTTAATGTGACTTGTAGAATACAAATATAGCATTATTACCATTATAGTTTATTATTCATAACTATCATTTTTGATGTTTTGTTACAAAAAAAAAAAACAATACTAACACCAAACCAAATGGGTCTTATTTTCTGTTTTGGGCTGGTTTTCGATGGTCTTAAAAATTGTGATAATGCCACTTACAAACAGTGGGAGTTTATATATTTATATGAAGTGCAAAATTCTCTTCCCAACCTATTTAATGGGCACACCACCCATCTGATTTTACTGACCACCCAGCTAAAACTTTAACCAATATTAAGCTAAGATTAAATGTTTTCAATGTTTGTGGCACAAAATGTTATTCAATCAATTTGTATTAACTAATATGCCACTAATTTGTGATTGAATAGCATAAGTAGCATTTATAAGTAATAGAAAATGTTATAATATTGCAGAGTATTACACTGTCCCCACAACGACTGCCTAATATTACCTGGATGGCAACATTTTCTATGGATAACACTAAAGTGAGTGTGTATATTATAAATGCAGAATAATTCACACATTATTAGTGGCAAAAGTAAAGAGTACGCTAAAGTTGGCAAGATCCAAAATAGAGGAGCCCTATGTTGTCTCCAATCTGTGTTACTGCATTTTCTAAAATAAAATCTACACCAGCTAAACACTAAACAATAACTGGGCATATGAAAACAAAACAAATATTTAACTCAATCCTGATTTAGGACATGAATGTGGATTTGTACCTCCATCTTACATCTCCTCATGGAAAAAAATATCCTGATCTTGATTTTTAAACCTTTTTGTTGCAACTCATTTTAAATTGTACACTTTAAGTAATATTTAAATAGGACATCCCAGAACATGTTTAAACCTAATGAAATATTAGACATTTGGAAGAAATGTAGTGATTTTTTTTTTTGTTTTCGTGCAGCAAGAATGTTATTGCTGTATAAGTTATATTTTTTTGTTGTGTAAGTTAGAGACAGATTGTTAGGTCTGTCAATATCTTTATAAGATTAGGTGAGAGCAATTAGTTTATTTGTTCATAATGAGAACTATCATTGGGCAGTCATCATTTTAAAAGACTAAAAATAAATAATAATTCTGCATTAAACTGTACTATTGTCATTTAGAAAGTATATTTTTTTGTATAGTGAACTATATTGTGAACTGTATGAATTACTTACTTTACAGAGTATATGTTGTGTTATATATTACAAATAAAAGGGGGGAAAAGAAATTTGGTAGAAATGACAATCAATGAAATATTAAAATGCTGAATGGCAGGACTTGTAAATATTATACTGCTACACCCAGCAAATAATGTAGTGATATCAAAATAATTTCCCCTCTCACTAACTCATTGTAGCAGTAATGAGAGTTTGACCTCAGTACAATAAAGATTTAACTTCAAAAAGTAAACAATGTAGTCTTGGGAATCCGTTTCCATTGGCTAAATCACACTAAATAACCCCTCTCTCTCTCTCTGGAAACCAAGGGGTTAATAGCCGCGGCAGTTCAATATCACTGGCAAGCGAAGGGTTAAGTATCTAACCTGCATGTCACGTGCTTGGTGCTCATGGTGGCGGGAGGTAACTGCCTGTTCTCTCGGTACCGGTTGAATTCGCTTCTTTCGCACCTCCCCCGGTACCGCAAACACCCCGCCCTCTTCTCTCCGGTAACACCTTTTTTTCTGAACTTCCTAGGCCGCGCTTCAACCTTCCATTGGCTACGTCATGCCATGTGCAGCGCCATAATCATTCCGGCTGGAAACAAAGTTACTGTAACTTTAGTTCCAAAGATAAAAGTAACTAGATTGTCTCTAATTCTAGCATCGTAAAACTCAACCCTAAGAGGATAGTTTTTTACCACCATTGAATATCTATGTAAATGCGCTTTATTTTACTTATCTCAATGTATTTTACATTCTTTAAATCAGTAATTGTTTTACTGCTTCTACTTGGTAGCCTTAAACTTTGTATTTTATTTTAATAAACAGTTACAGTCACTGTGCGAAGTCTGCTCTCCAGATCACGCCATTAGATCATTACAGGGTTAGTCTAGTCAAAATTAAACCTTCATGATTCAGATAGAGCAGGCCATTTTAAGCAATTTTCCAATTTACTCTTATTATCAATTTTTCTTCGTTCTCTTTGAATCTTTATTTGAAAAAGAAAGAATGTAATCTTAGGAGCAGGCCCATTTTTGGTTTAGCACCTGGTCAGCACTTTCAGCTTGGTGTCCAAATGTAGCCACCAATCAGCAAACGCTACCCAGGTGCTGATCCAAAAATGAGCCGGCTCCTATGCTTACATTCAAATAGATACCAAGAGAACAAAGAAAAATTGATAATAAGAGTAAATTAGAAAGTTGCTTAAAATTGCTGCTCTATCTGAATAATGAAAGTTTAATTTTGACTAGACTAACCCTTTAAAATTACACTTTGTTGGAAAGCATACCTAGGTAGGCTCAGGAGCAGAAAATACTATTGAAAGCTAGCTGTTGATTGGTGGATATGTACATATGCCTTATGTCATTGACTCACCAGATTTGTTCAGCTCCCAGTAGTGCATTACTCCTCTTGATTTTACTTTAACTATGTGTTTAACCTATTTGCTGTGTTTAAAGGGACATGAAACCCAAATATTTTCTTTCATGATTCAGATAGTTTTATCATTTCTTCTTCTTTCTCTTTGTATCTTTTGTTAAAAAAGCAGGGACATGAGCTCAGGAGCGTGCATGTGTGTAAAGCACTATATGGCAGCAGATTAGCAAGAATGCTATCCATTTGCAAGACCACTAGTGGGCAGCACTATTTCCTGCCATGTAGTGCTCCGGACACCTTCATAGGAATCTCTTTGACAACGAATAACATGGGAACAAAACAAAATTGATAATAGAACTAAATTGGTAACTTTTTTTTAAAATTGTTTGCTCTGTCTGAATCGCAAAATAAATGTTTTGGGTTCCATATCCCTTTAAACACATGATTATATAAAAATAGTTGTGCTGTAACACATTACAGCAGGGTTGCCCACACTTTTTTTGTGTTGGGATCTACTTTTCAAATAACCAGCTCAACAAGATCTACCCACTAAAAATGGGCTGGCTCCTAAGCTTACATTCCTGCTTTTTTTCAAATAAAGATACCAAGAGAATGAAGAAAAGTTGATATTAGGAGTAAATTAGAAAGTTGTTTAAAATTGCATGTTCTATATCTGAATCATGAAAAAATAAATAAATGTGTGTTCCATATCCTTTTAAGGTTGCGTGATTTACACACTGCGGTAGATAAAGCGGTATCCCTAGCAACCATACTCACGCCCCAGTGTTGAGATCGCGTAACTTGACATCATTTTGATCGGCTGCGATCTACCAGCAGCGCCTTCAGATCCCGATCTACCTATTGGGCACCCCTGCATTACAGCATTTTATTTGTACATTTTTATGTCCCTTAAACAGTGGCAAATGCAATAATAGCATAATGTGTGAATTAAAGAAAGTTTATATTTATTATATATAGTTTCATTTGTATTTTACAGTAGTCAGGCTTCAAGCAATCCAAAGACACATAAATAATTACAAATACTTAGATCAGTAATACATTAAAGTTTTATCGAATAAGGGTTGATGTATGTAAGTATACACTAATAACAAGCAATATTATTATTATTATTATTATCGGTTATTTGTAGAGCGCCAACAGATTCCGCAGCTCTAATATGTCATGTATGATGGATATAGGAAAACAAATTATACTTTAAAGCATATACTACAATTATAAATATAATTGTACAGCTACAACTTTCTTTTTAAGCAGAACATGTTTTAGGTAAAATACTAAAAATAAAATAATGCTTTATTTTAAAATACACCTTTAAAATGTAAGTTTAAAAATAGGCATTGTTTCCTATTAGGAATTATTTACAGCCTGTGATTAAATATTTATAATAACCCATTACTGTCTTTCAGGCAGTATCATACCTCTCAAAATTTCAGCAGCCTAAGAGAGATGTCTGTTTTTTTGTTTTACGTGCACCATACAGATGGGAAAATAATTAGCACATTTTAATTAGAACTTTGGTACAATAGGATTTCAGGTATATAAGCAAGAGACCAATGATACTTCTATTAGCACAAATGCTTCTAGTAAAGTTATTGTTTTTCAGTGTGATACGCACATATCCTGTGAGTGCCCTGCTCTCCACACCTTCTTAACCCTTTCCCGCCGTTAGGACATTCCATGCCGTCCTAACTTCCCTGGGCTTTAGCGCCATTAGGACGACATGGAACATCCTAGCTGTTTCTCTGTCCTGAAGCCATAGAAGCTTCCTAAATGGGATCGCAGGCTGAAGGGCGTGCCTAAAGTCATAGGCACTCCCCCCTGACCCAATCCCATCATTGAAATCACATGATTGCATGATCGATCACATGATTTCAATTTTTACTTATTTGTTTACATCAGAACTTTGTTCCAATGTAGACAAATAAGTACTGGCAGTAAGGGCTTAAAGAGTTAGTCGTTGTTTGCATGACACTAACAATCACCTAGATTACAAGTTTTGCGCTATAGAGGGTGCGAAACGAACGCAACAAAAGTTAAGTTATTTCACCCTCCATATCGCTGCCATTTGTGTTTTTGAAAAGCTGGCTTGTGCGTGTGATATGGTTGTGTTGAGCGCCATACCGCACAAAATACAAGCAGTGCTTTGACGTGCTCATGCACGCTTTCCCCATAGACATCAATGGGGAGAGAGTGTTAGAAAAAAACCTAACACCTACGATCGTGGAATGAAAAGCTCCATAACGCAACCCCATTGATGTCTATGGGGGAAAAAAGTTACATTTAAACCTTAACATACACCCCACGTCTAAACACTCCTAATCTGCGACCCCCGACATCGCAGACACCTTTATAATGTTATTAACCCCTAATCTGCCACTCCCGATATCGCCACCACCAAAATATTGCTATTACCCCCCTAATCTGCCGTTCCCGATATTGCCGCCACTATAATAAAGTTATTAACCCCTATTCCCCCACACCCCAACATCGCCCACACTATAATAAAGATATTAACCCCTAATCCGCCGCTCCCCGACATCGCCGCTGCTAAATTAAGTTATTAACCCCTAAACCTCTGGCCTCCCACATCACTACCACTAAATAAACCTATTAACCCCTAAACCGCCAGCCCCCCACATCGCAACAACCTAAATTAAACTATATTAACCCCTAAACCTAACCCTAACTTTAACATAATTAAAATAGACCTAAATTAAAGTTACAATTATTAACTAAATAATACCTATTTAAAACTAAAAACAAACTTACCTGTGAAATAAAAAAATAAAACCTAAGCTAGCTACAATATAACTAATAGTTATATTGTAGCTAGCTTAGGTTTTTATTTCACAGGTAAGTTTGTATTTATTTTAACTAGGTAGACTAGTTAGTAAATAGTTTAAAACTATTTACTAACTACCTAGTTAAAATAAATACAAACTTACCTGTGAAATAAAAGTAAAACCTAACATTACAAAAAATAAAAAAACTACCATTACAAAAAATAACAAACAAAACTATCCAAAACAATAAAAATTATTCTTATTCTAATATCATGTTTAAAAAAAAAAAAAAAAAAAAAAAAAACGCACCCCAAAATAAAAAACCTAATCTATAATTAGGCCTTTTGTAGGGCATTGCCCTAAAGAAATCAGCTCTTTTTCTAAAAAAGAAAACAAACACCCCCTAACAGCATTACAAACCCCCGCCCCCCAAACCCACAAAATAAAAATAAAGTTAAACCTAATCTACCCATTGCCCTGAAAAGGGCATTTGTATAGGCATTGCCCTTGAAAGGGCATTCAGCTCTTTTGCTGCCCATTAAAATAAAAAATGGCTATTCTAAAAAAAAAAAACACCCCAAAAAGAAAAAAAAACATTACACAAAATAACGAATTATTCAAAATAATAAAAACTATTCCTATTCTAATACCCCGTTTTTTTAAAAAAAAACCACCTCAAAATAAAAGAACCCTAATCTATAATAAACTACCAATAGCCCTTAAAAGGGCCTTTTGCAGGGCCTTGCCCTAAAGAAATCAGCTCTTTTTCTAAAAAATAAAAACAAACCCCCCCCCAACATTACAAACCCTTACCCCCCCCCCCACCCACAAAATTAAAAAACATAACTAAAAAAACCTAATCTACCCATTGCCCTGAAAAGGGCATTCAGCTCTTTTTCTTGCCCTGAAAAGGGCATTCAGCTCTTTTTCTTGCCCTGAAAAGGGCATTCAGCTCTTTGAAGAAAAGACCAAACCCTAATCTAAAAAAAAAAAACACCCAAAAATTTTTTTTAAAAAACCTAACACTAACCCCTCTTTAGGTACTCACAGTTGCTGAAGTCTGGCTTGAACGATCTTCATCCCAGAAGTTCCATCTTTATCTAGGCAGCTCCATCTTCATCCATCGAGGGACTGGCATCTTCTTCATCCCTGCAGAGGCCGAGCAGTCAATGCACGGAGGTGGAGGTCCAGGCGAAGGTCCAAGGTGGAGGTCCAGGCGAAGGTCCAAGGCGGAGGTCCAGACGGAGGTCCATCGATCCGACGTGGAGGTCCTCTTCATGCGATCATGCAGCGGACATGATACGCTACATCGTATCATGTCCGCTCGCACTATAATAGATTGACCCCATAATTTAAACAGGTTTTTTTATTTTTAAAGGTAAGTTTTTATTTATTTTAAGATAGGGATCTTGTAATTTTAACAAGATCCCTATCTTAAAATAGGGGTTAATATATTTATTATAGTGTGGGCAATGTTGGGGTGTGGGGGAATAGGGGTTAATAACTTTATTATAGTGGCGATGATGTCGGGGAGCGGCGGAATAGGGGTTAATACATTTTATTAGTGGCGGCAATGTCGGGAGCGGCAGATTAGGGGTTAATAACGTTAATATACTATTTGCGATGCGGGAGGGCCTCGGTTTAGGGGTTAATAGGTAGTTTATGGATGTTTAGTGTACTTTGTAACAGTGTAGTTATGAGTTTTATGTAACAGTTTTGTTGCGTAAAACTCATAACTACTGCTCTCAGATGGCGGTACAGATCTTGTCGTTATAGGGTGTAACGCAAGCTTTTTAGCCTCACCGCAAAACTTGTAATGGCAGCGCTATGGGAATCCCATGAAAAAAATCTTTTTTTTTTGAGTGTGGGACTGACGTTGCGTTACAGGCTAAAAGGCTTGCGGTGCAGCTATACCGACAAGACTCGTAATAGCTGCTTTGCTGTTTTAACTCTGAAATTATCATTTTTTCAGCTTTAAAACACGAACGCAAAACTCGTAATCTAGGTGAATGTCTTTAATGACTCAATATACAACACCACTCACTCTCTAAGAAGGTGTGGTGTTTGAATGCTGATACACTGGGCATCCACAACATACATTATAAGCCAAAAGTATGTGGACACATAACCATCACACCTATATGAGCTTGTGGGACATCCAATTCCAAAACTCTTTGCTGCTATAACAGTCACAACTCTTCTGGGAAAGCTTTTTTACAAGATTCTGAAGTGTGTGTGTGGGAATTTGTGCGCATTCATCCAAAAGAGCATTTGTGAGATCAGGCACTGATGTTAGACGAGAAGATCTGGCTCGCTATCGGCATTCCAATTAATCCCAAAGATGTTCAGTGGGATGGAGTGGGATGGAGGTCAGGGCTCTATGCAGGCCAGTTGGGTTCCGCTACACCAAACTCAAACACTGGCCTCTATTTATCATAGTCTGGCGGACCTCGCTGAATACAGTGAACAATATGCTCGCCGTATTCAGCATTGCACCAGCAGCTCACAAGAGCTGCTGGTGCAACGCCGCCCCCTGCAGACTCGCGGCCAATGGGCCGCGAGCAGGGGGGTGTCAATCAACCCGATCGTACTCGATCGGGTTGATTTCCGGCGATGTCTGTCCGCCTGCTCAGAGCAGACGGACAGGTTATGGAGCAGCGGTCTTTGTGACCGCTGCTTCATAACTGCTGTTTCTGGCGAGCCTGCAGGCTCGCCAGAAACACGGGGCATCAAACTCCATTCGGAGCTTGATAGATAGGCCTCCATGTCTTCAAGGGGCACAGTCATGCTGGAACAGGAAAGGGGTATTCCCCAAACCGTTGTCACAAACTTTGAAGCAACCAATTATCTAAAATGCTTTTGTATCCTGTAGCATTAAAGAGTTGTGAAAATCAACATTTTTCTTTCATGATTCAGATAGAGCATGTGATTTGAAACAACTTTCTATTTCTTTATTTTGGTATCTTTTGTTGTTGCAGGGAAGGAGGCTCAGGAGCGTCCATGTCTGGAGCACTATATGGCAGTAGTTTTACAATAATGTTTTTCATTTGCTAGATGGCAGCACAATTTCCTACCATGTAGTGCTCCAGACACTTACCTAGGCATCTCTTCAACAAAGAATACCATGGGAACAAAGCAAATTTGATAATAGTAAATTGGAAACTTTTTTTGAAAAATGTTATGCTCTGACTGAATCAGAAAGAAAATGTTTTGAGTTTCATATCCATTTAAAATTACCCTTCACTGGAACTAAGGATCCTAGCCCAAACCCATATTCTTCCATCAGCCTGCCAGATAGTGAAGTGTGACTCATCACTCCAGCGAACATTTCACTGTTCCATAGTCAATGGCAATGAGTTTTACATTACCCCAGCTGACTGCACTGCGCATGTTGATATGAGGCTTGTATACAGCTGCTCGGCCAACAAAACCCAGTTATTGTGCTGATGTTGCTTCCAGAGGCAGTTTGGAATTCTGTAGTGAGGAATGCAACAGATGGTAGGTATTTTTATGGGTGCTCTGACAGAATGCCGAATCATGTTCCTAGTTCGGCCGAGAGCAGATACGCTCCAGAGTGCTCTATTCTAATCAGAGCCTCGGGCGCCGCAACCGCTTCTCGGAACCTAACCATGGGTCCATGCACGCACGTCTTGTAATGCTCTGTCTGGGAAATTATCTAACAAATCTATCTATCTATCTATCAAATCTATCTATATATCTATCTATCTCGGGGCCGGACTGTTATCTGATAGCCACTTGTCTGTCGGACTATTATCCGTCGGCCAAATGTCCGTCGGCTAACAGTCCGGCCACGATTTTTATGTGCTACACTCTTCAGCACTCGGCTCTCTGCTCTATGAGTTTGTAGCTGAAAAGTTGTTTCTTCTAGACTCTTGCACTTAAAGAGACATGAAACTCCAAATTTTTCTTCCATGACTCAGATAGAGCAAACAATTTTTAATATCTTTCCAATTTACTTCTATTATCTAATTTGCTTTGTTTTCTTGGTATCCTTTGTTGAAAAGCATACCTATGTAGGATCAGGAGCTGGGAGCTAGCTGCTGATTGGTGGGTGCACATATATACCTCTTATCGTTGGCTTAGCATTGTGTTCAGCTAGCTCCCAGTAGTGCATTTCCACTCCTTCAATCAAAGATACCAAGACAATTAAGTAAAATTGAAGATAGACATAAGAATAGTACATAGGAAAGTTGTTAAAATTGTATGATTTATCTGAATCCTGAAAGAAAAAAACTTGTGTTTTATGTCCCTTTAACAATAGTAACACAGTTGACCTGAGCAGACTTAGTAGGGCAAAAATTTCACAAACTGCCTTGGTGTCCTATGACAGTTTATTAAAGTCACTGAGCTCTTCAGTATGACGCATTTTATTGCCAATCTTTGGCTATGTGCTGGATTTTATGCACCTAATAGCAATGGGTGTGGCTGAAACACCTGAACTCAGTAATTAGCAGGGGTGACCACTGACCACATAGTTTTGTCCATGTACTGTATATGCATATGTCACTGAAAAACAGTAACTCTTACTAGAATCATTTTTGCAAATGGAAAACTGAAATACACCCATGCACATTTTAGTTTTGACCTTTGTGTCCCATTAAGCAAAGAGAAATCTCTTTGAACATTTAAACTAAACACAGAGTGTTCTCTGCAAAATGTTTAGATTATTTGTGCTTATTGTCTGGTTTCTAAAGTATTTTTCCATCAATTTTATGATCACATGCACCAGTTCTATGCTCACACAGTTACCTATGAGTGCATATTTGTGTTTATTTTTAATAGTAATTTCCAAATAGACCCTCCATGCAAGTTCCTAAATTACAAAACTAAATCCTAAAATCAAAGGTTTTCAGTTAAAGGGACAGTCAAAATCAAAATTGTTATTGTTTAAAAAGATAGATAACGCCTTTACTACCTTTTCCCTGGCTTTGCACAACCAACATTGTTAGATTAATATACTTTATAACATTTAAACCTCTATATTTCTGCCTGTTTCTAAGCCACTACAAACAGCCTCTTACATGCTTTTTATTTGCTTTTCACAGCAAGAGACTGCTAATCCATGTGAGCCAAATAGATAACACTGTGCTCTCTCCCGTGGTGTTGTGCAGGAAACTGCACTAATTGGCTAAAATGCAAGTCAATAGATAATAAATAAATAGCCATGTGATCAGGGGGCTTTCAAAAGAGGCTTAGAAACAAGTTAATCACAAAGGTAAAAAGTATATTAATATAACCATGTTGGCTGTGCAAAACTGGGAAATGTGTAATAAAGGGATTATCTATATTTTTAAAGAATAACAATTTTGGAGTTGACTGTCCCTTTAAAATAACATACTTTACTGGAGGCAAAAGCACAGCTGCTTCTGGCATTTATTTCCACTTGTATAGAGACTAGAGTTTGAACGACGAACACCCTTTTACAATATTTATGCATTTGTGTAATATCTCAAGTTGGTGATCATTTGTATAAACCAGTGATTTTCAACCACTGTGCCGTGGCACACTAGTGTGCCGTGAGAGATTGTCAGGTGTGCCGCCATGAATTGGTCCCTTCTTGCTTAAGTGCACTCCTGAAATGGAACAGAAGCCGGTAGCTGCTGCTACATTACGCACTCATCCGTACACACAGGGATTCTCTCAACTCCCACACAGTTCTCCGGAGGGTCGGGGCTCCGCTCCGGAGATTTCACTCGCCTCAGCTGCATTACAAAAGATCCTATCAAGGAGATCTGAGCAAGATAAGACCCGTCAAGCCAGTGCGTGGCGGCGCATGTATTTGAAGGCATCTGCTATCTTCTACGATAGCCACAAGGACTACTGAGAGATCTAATAAAAAGATATACGACACTCCGGAGGTCAAGGCAGCAAACAGCTGCAATCCTTTTTACTTCCCCCCCCCCTGTTGCCGAGGCCTGTTAGTCCCGGGGATCGATAGCTCAAATATCACTGCGTCCTACTCTGAGGCCTAGGAGCCTACATTCACTTATTCCCAAGCTTCCGAACGGGGTAACTGGCCAGGAGGTACGTGTTACTTACCGGAGTCCAGATTGATAGTCGCCTTGAAGAATAGAGGAGAGTGGACGAAGTGGCGGGAACGGACACCATTTTCTTTCTGTGTCTGTGGAGGTCTTTTGATCAATTGCGGCCTACAAACTCCGACAGTCACAGTTTTACAGATCCACTCACATCCCCTTAATGGATTCTCAAGCTCAGGGAGAATTGCCCTGGATATTAATTATATCGTTCCAGCATAGAGAAGAAGACATCTGCTTTAACTGGGTGAGACCTTTCTGTTTACCATCATATGCATTTTATGACATTTGTCTTCCTGGCTTAACTTTTGTAATTTTTCAGTTTACTCTCATCATTGCCTGATTGCCAAGCTTTGATGTTCTTTTGTGGGCCCCATATTTATGCTTATCCTACACTGATTGTGAAACTCTTATACTGGTGCCCCCAAGGCTTAGGGACTTTAACAGTAGGATCACTTGGGCCCCAGTAGTTTCTGCTTTTGGCCTCAATACTTGTGCACTGCTTACTGCCCTAACAAGCGGAACTTTTACTTTCATGGAACTACTGCATATCACCTAAGAATTTATTTTCATCACTGGTACCCCCCAAAACAGCCTCAATGCGTGGAACTTTTGATTGTTATTATTGTGCCTGTAGCTTTGGCAATACAGTTGTAGTGACTGTCATGCTAATAAAGCTTAATTGAATTGAATTGACTAAATTGTTCATATGTATATATATATGCTGTATTAGGCTACAATGTGTGATTTTGTAATATTTTGGGATGGTGGTGTGCCGCAGGATTTTTTTGATGTAAAAAATGTGCTTGTGGCAAAAAAAAGGTTGAAAATCAATGGTATAAACAATGTCACTCTTAACTGCACCTGCCTTTCAAAGAGATGCCATTCAGTACAGAGCAAACATTTCCAGTTTGCAACCAAATATTTTGGGGGCGGGGGCAATATTAATAATAGCTTATTTTTAATTAGTAATAATAGCTTAAAGGAACATGATCCCCAAATGTTGAAACACTTGAAAGTGATGCAGCATATCTGCAAAAAGCTGACTAGAAAATATCACCTGACATCTCTATGTAAAGAAGGAAGATATTTTACTCAAAATTTCCTCAAGACCAGGCATTTCAGACTAAAACATCCCCCAAAAGACCAGAGCATTTTTAGCATTTCACTACATTTAAATAGAATAGATCCTTGTTCTTTTTTTAAATTTACCAATCAAAACTATCAATATTTTTTTTTTTTTTGTAGACAACCCAAAGTATTTATCTAGGCCCATTTTGGTATATTTCATGCCACCATTTCACTGCCAAATGTGATCAACTAAAAAACAATCATTAACTTTTTCACAAACTTTAGGTTTCTCACTGAAATTATTTACAAACCGCTTGTGCAATCATAGCTCTCTACAGTTTGTTAAAAACAATACATTGTCTAGTGATGTGTCATGATGGCAAAGTGTGGCGTAAACAACTGGCTGTTGTAAATACTATATGCCCTGGGGTAACCTAAGTCCTGCAATACTGCTGCTTACAGAGTCTTGCATTCAAGGGCAGAACAGTGTGTATAACATAGAGCATTGTATTCATGACAGAGCAGTGTGCTGATGCCAAGTACAGAATTCAATGGAGAAGCCGTTTGTAAACAGTGCTTATACCAGAATCAGAGCAGAGTGAATTTGTAGAGCATTTTAGCCAAGTGCTTGAGAGCTACGCATATGCTGTGCACTGTGATCAATGGCAAAGCTGTATGTTTATTTAGCAGTCAGTGTTTTGTGGCAGATGAAGATGTAGACAAACAGCAACAAGTATTTGCAGATCAATGTATTCAAGGACAGATCAGTATGTATATTCAGTGCTGGGATATTAAATGCACTGAATACTAGAATCAATCAGAGCTGAACTGCTCTGTGACCGGTAAATGGTGAGAAGCCCACTGGTCCGCATATAGGAACTGCTAGGATACTGAGCGGTTATTTTTAGTTCCTACCTCAAAAGGCCCCCTGCACTAAAATCAGCACATTGCGCATGCGCCAAAAATGGAAACGTGGAGGATTGCAAAGTTACTGCGATCACTGGCAGAAGAGAAAGGGAGGAAGATGGGGAGAGGAGGGGGCTGGCAGCCATTTTAAAACGGCCGAGGGACATGTAGTAAGTAATTTTACTTGAAACTATATATTTAGCGAAATTGGGCTACAGTTTGAACTATTTATCCTAGTAAACTTTATCTGTATGAGTAAAAACATTTTTTGGGTTGACTGTCCCTTTAAGTACTGGCAGACAGTCAGCCAGTATGTAGTTTCAGACCTTTTTGTTTATTTATCTATTTTTTTTAATTAATATTATTTTCTTTAGTATAGGATTACCCCCTTATCTTCCCACCTTTCTGATCCCTCCCAAAAAGCTCTCTAACCCTCCCCCTCTAACTAATTTTCACCATTTTAGGTACTGACAGCTGTCTGCCAGTACCCAGTTTTCTATATTTCTAATATCTATTTCATTTATAAAAAAACACACATTTTTTCTGTAGTGTAGCTGCCCTCCACCTAATTTACCCCCCACTGTCCCCCTCCCAGATCGATTTCTCACCTTCTAATCCAGTGATTTTCAACCTTTTTTTTGCCACAGCACATTTTTTACATTAACAAATCCTGCGGCACACCACCATCCCAAAATATTACAAAATCACACATTGTAGCCTAATACAGCATATATATATATATATGAACAATTTAGTCAATTCAATTCAATTAAGCTTTATTAGCATGACAGTCACTACAACTGTATTGCCAAAGCTAGAGGCACAATAATAACAATCAAAAGTTCCACGCATTGAGGCTGTTTTGGGGGGTACCAGTGATGAAAATAAATTCTTAGGTGATATGCAGTAGTTCCATGCAAGTAAAAGTTCCGCTTGTTTGGGCAGTAAGCAGTGCACAAGTATTGAGCCCAAAAGCAGAAACTACTGGGGCCCAAGTGATCCTACTGTTAAAGTCCCTAAGCCTTGGGGGCACCAGTATAAGAGTTTCACAATCAGTGTAGGATAAGCATAAATATGGGGCCCACAAAAGAACATCAGAGCTTGGCAATCAGGCAATAATGAGAGTAAACTGAAAAATTACAAAAGTTAAGCCAGGAAGGCAAATGTCATAAAATGCATATGATGGTAAACAGAAAGGTCTCACCCAGTTAAAGCAGATGTCTTCTTCTCTATGCTGGAATGATATAATTAATATCCAGGGCAATTCTCTGTGAGCTTGAGAATCCAGGAAGGGGAGGTAAGTGGATCTGTAAAACTGCAACTGTCGGAGTGTGTAGGCCGCAATTGATCAAAATACCTCCGCAGACACAGAAAGAAAATGGCGGCCGTTCCCGCCACTTCAGTCCACTCTCCTCTATTCTTCAAGGCAACTATCAATCCGGACTCTGGTAAGTAACACGTACCTCCTGGCCAGTTACCCCGTTCGGAAACTTAGGAACAAGTGAATGTAGGCTCCTAGGCCTCAGAGTAGACTGCGGTGATATTTGAGCTGTCGACCCCCGGCACTAGCAGGCCTCCGCAACAGGGGGGGGAAGAAAAAAGGACTGCAGCTGTTTGCTTGACCTCCGGAGTGGAACCCCGACCCTCCGGAGTGTCGTATATATTTTTATTAGATCTCTCAGTAGTCCTCGTGGCTATCGTAGCAGATAGCAGATGCCTTCAAATACATGCGCTGCCACGCACTGGCTTGACGGGTCTTATCTTGCTCAGATCTCCTTGATAGGATCTTTTGTAATGCAGATGAGGCGAGTGAAATCTCCGGAGCTGTGTGGGAGTTGAGAGAATCCCTGTGTGTCCGGATGAGTGCGTAAAGTAGCAGCAGCTACCGGCTTCTGTTCCACTTCAGGAGTGCACTTAAGCAAGAAGGGACCAATTCATGGCAGCACACCTGACAATGTCTCACGGCACACTAGTGTGCCACGGCACAGTGGTTGAAAATCACTGCTCTAATCCCCCCTCCAGTATAGGAACCCCTCTCCCTCTTTCTCCCCCCTCCCTCCTTCCTGCAGTTCTAAGCATTTTAATTTTCTGTAGTGTAGCAGTCCCACCCGTTCCCACTAGCGTTGCCACCTCGACCATGTTTTTATGGACACTTGTTACACATGCTGTAGGGTGTACAGGAAGGAACATGTATTGTGCTGTTTATCAGCGCTATTCATGTGATATTCAGAGGCACAAAACATGTTCCGTCCAGCTTACCCTGCAGCATGCGTAACTCATAAGTGTCCAGGAAAACATGGCCAAGGTGGCAACCCTAATTCCCTCCCCCCTCCAGCGATGGTCCGTCAACCCACCTCCCCCATAACCCTCCCACACTACCAACAACAGGCAGAGTGCAGGTCTATTTCTGTGGTGAAAGTGAAAAAACAGCTGCTACTGCTTGCGGTCACTGGGCACATGCGGTGTCGAGAAGTGATGACGTCACCTATCAACGGACAATCCTTGCCACAGCCCTTGGAATGCAATAATCCATCCGAGCAAGGTGCAAAGCCGTAGATGCGGGAACCAACCGCCAATGACAGCACAAATGAAGAAAAGGCTGCATAACGTATCCAAATAAACAAAACACAGGTTTATTCAAGAGATACAATCTGGACAGGCATGGACAAGTAAGTAGATAGGCTGACGCGTTTCACGCCCTCTAGTGGTGCTTCATCAGAGACTTGTCCATGTCTGTCCAGGTTGTATCTCTTGAATAAACCTGTGTTTTGTTTATTTGTATACGTTGTGTAGCCTTTTCTTCATTTGTGCTTGTTCAGTCGTGGGGCATGCAGAAATAGCGTGATCTTGCTACTTTTAGCGAGATTGCGGTAGAGAGAGGCCCAGAACAGCAGTGTCATACAGGGTATGACTCTAGTAAGGGCTTAACGACCAGCGCCGTCGTTAAGGAGTTAAGGAAGTTTACTATGAAATCTCACGAGATTTCAGTGAAAACTCATGAGTTAACATTAAAGCAAATCATGACCTCACACTATTGATGATTGGGTATAGTTTTTTTTTTCTCAACATGCAGCTTACTATTGTGAGCGGAAGAAAGGTAAAATATCTTCCTTTTTTACATAGAGATGTTCAAGTGATATTTTCCTGTCAGCTTTTTACAGGACCAGTCAACACAGTAGATTTGCATAATCAACAAATGCAAGATAACAAGACAATGCAATAGCACTTAGTCTGAACTTCAAATGAGTAGTAGATTTTTTTTTCTGACCATTTTAAAAGTTATGTCTTTTTCCACTCCCCCTGTACCATGTGACAGCCATCAGCCAATCACAAATGCATACACGTACCATGTGGCAGCCATCAGCCATTCACAAATGCATACACACTTATTCTTGCACATGCTCAGTAGGAGCTGGTGACTGAAAAAGTTTAAATATAAAAAGACTGTGCACATTTAGTTAATGGAAGTAAATTGGAAAGTTGCTTAAAATGGCATGCTCTATCTGAATAATGAAAGTTTAATTTTGATTGAGTGTCCCTTTAACTCTGAAAATTGTATGCAATTGTAGGTGACGTTTATGGCCCTTTATGTTTAAATAATTTTTATTGTTTTATATTTTTCAAAGAACAAGAATACATAAAATGAATTAACGTTACATAAATTATCTTTTCTTCTATTGTCTTTTGATTTTGGGGAATACTGCATTACATGTGTACAGTGATATAAGAGTTATAAATCCTAGACATACCGTGATGTTGAATAGTCACACATTTGTCTCATCCTTACACTATTATTCACCGATGAGTATTACTATCTTAGAACTGTCTTTGGATCATCAAGCATCGTCAACCGTTCAACAAGAGATTATTAGTACATAGGTTATGTCTAGCTTTCTTCCTTGAGTTACCTCTTTCTAGTCCTTGGTACAGCTTGTTTCTTAACTCTGTATTTCTCTAACTGGATAATTTTGGCTGAATCTTTATTATCTTAGAGTAATCCTATGTATTTAGCAGCTTCCCCTATCTTAGAATATATACTCTGTAGAAAATAGGGTTGGGAAACTTGGATTTAAAACCTTACGGGGTAACAATTGAGAACAGAAAAATAAAAAAAAAGAAGGGAATAGTAAAATAAAAAAAGGGGGTTATAGGGGGTGGGGAATAGGGATGGGTGACGTCGTCTTGTGTCTCAGACCAAAATATATGTGCATCAATGTATTTGGTATGGCTTTAGTCTGATGGTCTTTTAGATCTCTGATCTCCGGTTATCTTGTGAGGTTGTGGACCCCTTGCTTATCCAATAGTACCACACTGCTTGGATTGTTTCCCTGTTATCTAATGTATGTGATGCTGCCTCGTACATGGTGTATGTGTGTTGGATTTATTATATATCTCAGTCCAGGTTGGAGTTCCAGATTTCCAGTATTTAGCTATGCATATCCTCGTGATTGTGCATAAGATTTTAATAAATGTATTGATATGTTTGTGGAATTTACTGAGATGTTCATGTAACAAAGCTTGTTGGATCGTGAGATTAATATTTTCTTCTAACATCTGACTGAGGAAAGAGGATAGTCTGCTCCATATCCCCCTTACTTCTCTGCAGTCCCACCACATGTGTCTATATGTCCCTATCTCTCCACAACCCCTATAACATAATCTGCTGCCTTGAGGGTGCATGTGAGCCGTTCGTGTTGGGGTTAAGTACCATCTATGAATTGTTTTGGTGACATTTTCTTTAAGGTCTACACTAATCAATCCTTTTTCTGCATTTTGAAACATTGATTCCCATACCTTTTTGTCTTTGCAAATAAGTAGTTCTTGTTCCCAGGCCAGCATGGTCGTGGTCTTAGAGGTGTTGTGTGTGGTCTGTATAGACACATATAGTAGAGATACGGTGTGTTTGTTGCGTTCTTCTGATTTACAGAAGGTTTCTATAGGCGTTGTGGTCTGTTCTCTAGGGTGTTTTAAATATGATTGTAGAGCAGAGTGTATCTGTAGGTATATGTACCAATGTAGCTTCAGGGGGTCAATCTTTGTCTGCAGTTGGTTAAACGTCAGTATGTTACGTCCTGTTAAGTAGTCTGCCACCCTGTATAAACCTTTGTTTTCCCATTTTTTAATTTGGGTCCAAAGGTCTTCTGGTATTAAGTATCTAAGTGGTATTGATATAGAGTGTTGCTGTAGTAGTTTATATTTCGTTCTCGCTGCTTTCCAGATCTTTACAGTAAGGTTTGTGGTGTAAGGTGTAGATGTCTTTCCATCTTTCTGAGCCCTCCCTGGGTCCCAAACAATTATGTCTGCTTCATCCCACCCCCTTATGTTCGCTTCCAACTTGGGCCAAATTATTCCCCTTGACCTTTTCAGGAGTAGTGTATCTTGAGCTAGTCTGGCTGCATTGTAATATTCTATTAAATTTGGTGCACCAATGCCCCCGAGTGACTTATGCCTGGTTAGGATAGATTTAGCTATCCTGTTTGATTTATCTCCCCTAATGAATGCTGAGATGTCCTTTTGCATTGTTTCTAATTCTGGTTTTATTATTTTTATCGGGAGGGTTCTGAATAAATATAGTATTCGTGGCATGGCGTTCATTTTAACCGCCGCTATTCTACCTAGCCATGAAAAATTAAAGCTCTTCCATTTTGCCATGTCTCGTCTTATTTGTTTAAATAGTGGGGTGTAATTTACTTTGTATAGCTGAGTGGAGCAAGTTGTAATCTGGATTCCTAAGTATTTTAGTGTGTGTTTCATCCATTTAAAGTTAAATTGTGTTTCTAAAATAATTTTAGTTTGTTGGGGTATTGCTATGGGTAGGGCTTCACATTTGTCTGGATTGATTTTAAATCCTGAGATGGTTGAAAATGTCTTTATTGTCTGATAGAGGTTCGGTAGAGATATTAATGGGTTCGTCAAGGTTAGCAGGACATCATCAGCAAATAGAGAAAGTTTGTATTCTAATGGATTTATTTTAACTCCTGATATGTCTGGATGTGAACGGATCGCGATTGCTAGTGGCTCTATGCAGAGTGCGAAAAGCAGTGGGGACAGGGGGCACCCCTGTCTGGTACCGTTCCGTATTGGAAAGGATTTTGACTTGTATCCTGTTGAGGGAACCTGGGCCTCTGGGCATGAGTATATTACTTTTAAAGCTTTTATGAATCCTCCCTCAAAGCCCATATGGTGTAGTGTTAAGAACATATAGTCCCAGTCTATTCTATCAAACGCCTTCTCTGCATCCAAAGATAGGAGCAGAGAAGGCGTTCGTGTCTCTCCCAAGAATTGTATTAGATTGGTAACCTTTCGGATGTTGTCTGGGGCCTCCCTGTCTTTAATAAATCCCACTTGGTGCGGATGAACCAAGTGGGGAATGATGTGTTTGAGTCGGTTTGCGATTATTTTTGTGAAGATCTTAAGATCCTGATTTATGAGAGATATTGGGCGGTAATTCTGACATTTTTTGTGGTCTCTATTCGGCTTGGGTATCACAACTATCTTGGCCGCTAATAAATCTGGGGGAATATCTCCTCCTTCCATAACGTGATTGCAGAATTTAACCAGGTGTGAGGTGAGTGAGTTTTTGAATAATTTATAATATTCAGCTGGGAAGCCATCTGGTCCCGCCGCCTTTCCCGTTTTAAGGTCTTTGATGGCTCCTAGTATTTCTACTGTGGAGACTGGGGCATTGATTGCTTCTCTTTGTTCTAAGGTTATGTTAGGTAATTGAGTTTGGGAGAAAAATTCTGAAGACTTTGTTTCTGTTTCTCGATTACGTATAACTTTTTCCCCGTTGTACAGTTCCCCATAGTACCTTGCAAAAGTGTCTACAATTTCTTGTGGGTGTGAGGTCGTGGTGTTGTCATGTGTCTCAATTAGTGGGATCACCGAGGCCTTGCACCTTTCTCTGATTTTATGTGCCATGTATTTGTCGGGTTTGTTCGCAAATATAAAGTATTGTGCCTGGATTTTATGAATGGCTCTAGTAGCTTGTGTATGAAGTAATGAGGTTAATGTGGATCTTTTAGTTTGGAGTAATTTGAGGTTAGTCTTAGTTTTGTTATATTTGTGACGTCTTTCTAGTTCCTCAATCTCTATGTGGAGCTGTTGTAGCTGTTGTCTATGTTTTTGAATCTGTCTTGTTTTTTCTTTAATTAGTATCCCTCTGAGGACTGCCTTGTGAGCTGCCCATATAATCCCTGGGTTACTTGTGGCTTCTGTGTTTATGTGCCAGTATTCAGTTAATTGTTGTAGTATGTTGTCGAATGTTTGGGTGTTTTTAACATAAGATGGATCAAAAGTCCAAGTTCTGCTTCTGTCTGGGTCTGTAATGCCGTTAATCTGAAGGATGATTATAGAGTGGTCAGACCACACACAGGTGTGTATTTGTGAGTTGTTCAGTAGGGGTTGTAAGATTTGGCTGACATATATATAGTCGAGTCTGACATAAGTTTTGTGTGCTGCTGAGTAAAAAGTTGTGTCATCTGTTTGGCCATACATAGTGCTCCATGTCTCAATCAGGGAATGAGGAAATAAGGTGTCTCTGATTGACTTGACTATACGATTGTGTCTGGTCTGTTTATTGGTCAAAGGTTTAGTGTCTGTGGGTTTAATAGGTAGCATAGTGATATTGAAGTCTCCTGCCAAAAATATTTTAGTATGTGACCATTGGGTGAGTAAATGTGATATGTGATGAAAAAATTTATGTTGGTTCTCATTTGGTGCGTATATATTACATAGTGTGATTTCTGAGTCTAGTGTCCTACCTCTTACAATTAGGTATCTCCCCTCAGTATCTGTTATTATGGATTCTGTGGTAAACTTGAGAGATGAGTGTATCAAAATGGATGTGCCGCTTTTTTTGGACGTTGCAGTGGAATGATAGTGCGTGTCAAAATGTTTTGCCCAGTATTTTGGGATGTTATCTTTAAGTAAATGTGTTTCCTGGAGGAATAGTATATTAGCTTGTAAGGACTTGTATTGTGTCATCGCTATCTTTCTTTTAACGTTAGTGTTCAATCCCCTAACATTGTGGGATAATATCTTAATTTTAGGGTTCATAGTGTTGTGTCTATATGCGGATGTTGTAGTAGGAAGTGTTTTACCTGTATTGCCCTGGGTTGGATACCTTGTTGAGTTGAGATCAGGAGATCAGGATTGCATGAGTTGGTTTCTGCTTTGTCTATGTTGGTTATTGTTGTGTCGTCACAGGGGGGGAGGGTGAAGAATCAAAAAGAGAAAACATTAATAACAAACACTTAATAAATAACAGCTTAGAGCCCTCAACATTAGGACCCTGTATAAATGAACAAGGAAACATCATAGAAATAAGTAATAAATTATACTGGGGGAGACTAAATTCCCATAACATCATATAGATTAGAAGGAGGCATGAAATATATACCCCCCTCAGACAGGTCTTACTGTGGATTAGGGGGATCACCCTCCTTTTTACCATCAGGGATGTTAAGAGTCAATTGGGGGAGTCTTCTACTCCAAGTCCAAAAGTCCCTCTTGGGTATTAAATAGGCTCCCTAAGGGATGTCTTACATATAGTCATTGATTCAAGATGACTTAGGAGTCGTCTTCGGAATTTTTGCTCTAGGATCTCTTATGCTCTGTCTCTTATGGTTAATTGTCTGCCATTTGTTGGATTCTGGAAGTCTTTCTGGATCTTTGTTCTTCCCTGTGTTTGTGGTGGACATTGGAATGTTAGGTGTTTCTAGAGATAGAATTTTACATATCTCTGGTATATCTTCAGGGTCTTTGAGAGTGATTGTTTTCGAATCTTTCAAGATATGTAGTGCGAATGGGAATCCCCACCTATATGGTATCTGTTGTTTTCTAAGTAGGGTGGTTAGAGGACGAAGGGCTCCCCTTCTTTGCAGTGTCCTGATGCTGAGATCTTGATAAAACTGGACCACATTGCCCTGGAACTTGTATGTTGGGTGTTTTCTTGCAGCTTGTAGAATTTTTTCTTTGTCGGGGAAGAAAGTAAGTTTGAGTATAATGTCTCTAGGGGGGAGGCCTGGTTTAGGTTTGGCTTTCAGCGCTCTATGTGCTCTTTCAATATGAAAGTTGTAGTCCGTTGGGGAGCTTGTGATTTGAGTGAAGAGTTGGGAGAGATAGGCTGGAATATCTGCGGTACCTACTTCCTCTGGAACTCCTTTAAGGCGGATGTTGTTCCTTCTGCTCCTGTTCTCCAAGTCTTCTATTTTATCTTGAAATTCTTCCAGGAGCTGTTGTTGTGTAGACATGGTTTGGGACATTTCGTCCATTTGATCCACCATAGAATCTTTTTGGTCCTCTAGTGTCTCAATCCTATTTCCCATCTCCATTAGATCTGATTTAATTTCAGAGAGACTGCTGGTCACCGATGTATGAATGGAATCAATTTTCTCCCATAATTTTCCGAAATTATCTGCTATGTCCTTTTTGGATACTAGATTCCTGAGGTCAGCTTTTGTGAGCGGGCTTTTGTCTTGTAGTGTTGGTTGAGAGTCTGTTTCAGATTCTTCTTCCACTTCTGCGTCAATTAGTTGTTTGTTTGTTTGGGAGGATTTAAAGAATGTAGACATACTTGTAGATTTTGGTGTTTTATCTCCCTTAGCGGATCTTTTAGAGGTCATCCTAGCAATGACTAAATGAAGGCTATAGGGTAATAGAGACCAGAAGGTGTGTCTACCCCCCAATCAGTAGTAGAGGCTGTTCCCTATGAGGTATAGAAGTATAAATGATGTGATCCAGAATAATGGATGACTGTAATCCAGACTTGCTTGTCAGTTTTCTATTTTAGGCAGGCAGATTATTTAGATAGATAAGAGGATTGCTCCTTATTTCCATACTATGTAGCAATTTACATTGATGTTGTTCATAAAGGTAGCTAATTTTTTAGGTCCCCCAGCATAGGGTAGAATGTTGTTCACATTTTAATCAGCATTTATCCTCATTCTGGGTCGCTGTATTTTTGTTTTTGCCTATAAAGTGTGTAGTCTCCAGCATAGGCAGCAACTTGGCGGTACAGCGTTGCAGGTTATCAGCACCCCTCTCCCCAGGGAATTTATCCTCACAGGATGATCACGGCAAAAGGTATTTGGGGTATGACCTGTCAGCACTGCTGTCTGACAGGAAAGGGGGGGGGGGGAGAGGGTGATGAGAGAGAGCTTCTTTTATACAGCTTTAAATTAGATGTGCCTTGCTGTTAACAAAGTACTCTATGCAGTTCCAGGTAAGTCCAGCAGGGGTCAGTGCTGTAGCTCAGTTATGTGAGGGAACTTCCACACTGTTTACAAGTTCTTATAAAGAAGGGGCTATATGTGGTTTTATCTCTTCTCCTTTTAATTAATAAATTAGGGTGTTTAGTGAGACTGTGACTGTAGGGGCTGGTTTATAAACATTTGGTTCCAATTGGGGTAAATAGTAGCAAAGCCGTCCCGGTGTCAGTTTATGAGGCTTCAATTGAATCAAGTATGCCCATTAACAGTGATGATAGCCTTCAACCTTTAAGTCTATTCTGTCGGCTAATGCTTCCCTTCAGCTTATTAGTGCAGATGTTCCGTCTCCTCTCATACCCCTAGTCAGCCTACAGCCTCTTATGTGTTTTCCCACTACGGTGTTCGCCCCCACCTTCTCTTCCGGTATCTGACTGTGACGTCTATGGATAATGGCGATATTTCGCGCCCTTTTCAGTTTTGTACCGCCAGTAGTTGTAAGTTCTCCCGGGTGTGCCCCGCACTAAATATGCAACTCACCGATGTTTCTTTATTCAGCTGTTCTAATTGCTGAAGGTGAGGGCAGGCTGGAGTGCCGGATCTCCCGACTCCAGTCCGGCTCTTGGAGATCTGCCGAGTCCGTCTAGCGATCTCTTGCTAAATATCAGGTGGTTTGCAAATCTCTAGTGTGTCTGGTGCTCCAAAACATTCACCGCTCACAAATATATAGAACTGCCGAAGTTGTGTACTTTAGAACACCTTAATCCTATAAAGATTATAAACTTTAGTAGGAGCTCAGACACAGCACGTCTGGTTTCTTTGCTAGGCTAGCTCCGCCCCCTTTATGGCCCTTTAAAGGGATAGGAAACCCAAAAGTTTTCTTTTGTGATTCAGACAGAACATACCATTTTAAAAAAAGTTTCCAATTTACTTCTATTATCAAATTTGCTTAATTCCCATGGTATTCTTTGTTGAGGAGATAACTAGGTAAGTGTCTGGAGCACTATATGGCAGGAAATAGTGCTGCCATCTAGTGTTTTTACAAATATATAACATTCTTGCAAAACTGCTGTCATATAGTGGTCCAGAAATGGGCAGGCTCCTAAGCATATGTCCCTGCTTTTCAGCAAAATATAAGTCATTTAGAAAGTTTTTTTTAAATTGCATGCTCTATCTGAATCATAAAATAATTTTGGGGGGATTCATATCCCTTTAAGTTAAAGGGACATGATACCCAAATGCTGAGTCATCTGAAAGTGATGCAGGATATCTGTAAAAACCTGACTAGAAAATATCACATGAATATCTCTAGTAAAAAGGAAGATATTTTACCTAAAGCCATGCCTAGTATCTTTTTTTTATTTTCACTGCCTGTGCAATAAAATATATGTAAATTAGTGTTGATCTGAGATCTGATATGGACATATGGCACTACCTACAAAAGAACAAGAATACTGGCCCTGTGAACAGTAACAGGAGGACAAAAGACCTGTACTGGCCCTGTGAACAGTAACAGGAGGACAAAAGACCTGTACTGGTCCGGTGCTACCCCTAACAAATATACAGAAACATGCATTCCCAAAGAAGGGAGAGAAAAACTACCCACAGTCCTCATACCCTCACTCCAGGATCAGTTTGGTTTGACCCCCATGCCTTTCCATCCTTGGACACATATTCTAAAAGTATGATGTTATGTTTTAGAGAAAATGTGTATACAAAGTAACAACTAGACATATGCAATTAGTTTTAGCCGAAATTTTGGCCGATTTGAAAATTCGAATGAATCAGAACTTCCGATTCGGCACCATAACTAAAATCCCGAAAAATCCTAAAAATAAATATTTCAGTTTCCGAATTTTCGGATCCATTCTTTATTCATATTTGGAATTTTTCATTGTTCTAATCTAAACCGCAGTTCCCCCGACATCGCTGACACTAACTAAATCACTAAATGAAGCTATTAACCCCTAAACCACCGTTCTCCAACATCGCCGATACTAACTAAACCTATTAACCCCTAAACCGCCGTTCCCAGACATCGCCAACACTAACTAAACCTATTAACCTAAACCACAGTTCCCTGACATCGCCAACACTAACTAAACCTATTAACCCCTAAACCGCCATTACCAAACATCGGCAACACTAACTAAATCTATTTACCCCTAAACCGCAGTTCCCCGACATCGCCGACACTAACTGAAACACAAAATAAACCTATTAACCTCTAAACCGCGGCTCCCAAACATCGCCAACACTAACTAAACCTATTAACCCCTAAACCACTGTTTCTAAACATCGCCAACACTAACTAAACTTATTAACCCCTAAACCGCCGCCTCCGTCATCGCAACAACCTAAATTAAACTATATTAACCCCTAAACCTAACACCCCATAACTTTAACATAATTAAAATAGACCTAAATTAAAGTTACAATTATTAACTAACTACTTATTTAAAAATAAATACAAACTTACCTGTGAAATAGAAATAAAACCTAAGCAAGCTACAATATAACTATTTACTAACTACCTAGTTAAAATAAATACAAACTTACCTGTGAAATAAAAATAATACCTAAGCTCAAACTAATAAAACCTAACATTACTAAAAATAAAAAAACCTAAGATTACTAAAAAATTAAAACTACAATTACAAAAATAACAAACACTAGAATTACAAAAAATAAAAAAACTACCATTAAAAAAATAACAAACCCAATTATCCAAAATAATAAAAATTATTCCTATTCTAAAAAAACACCCCAAAATAAAAATAAAAATCTAATCTATAATAAACAACCAAGGGCCCTTAAAGGGACATTAAAGTCAAAATTAAACTTTCATGATTCAGATAGAACATGTCATTTCTCCTGTTAAGTGTAGTCAGTCCACGGGTCATCCATTACTTATGTGATATTAACTCCTCCCCAACAGGAAGTGCAAGAGGATCACCCAAGCAGAGCTGCTATATAGCTCCTCCCCTCTACGTCACACCCAGTCATTCTCTTGCACCCAACTAATAGATAGGATGTGTGAGAGGACTGTGGTGATTATACTTAGTTTTTATATCTTCAATCAAAAGTTTGTTATTTTTTTTTTTTTTTAAATATTTATTTATAACCAAGAAAGTGTACAATCAAATGAATTCAACCTCTTTATGCCACGCAGGGCCAGGTAAAACATAAAATGTTCAGAACAAGGCAGTTTTAAATCAAAAATTTCACGTTTCATATATTAACTTACTGATCCCCTTATATGAAATATTTGTACACCTAATTGGGATTTTTTTTATTTTTTTTTATTTTAGGTAGGTAAAAGAAAACAACTAAGCACTCAAAAATAAAAAAAATAAAAAATAAATAGATAGATAAATAAACAATAAAAATAAACAATAAAAAAAAAAAAAAAAAAAGGAAAATTAAATACAAAAATAAGATACATGACTATAATTTTTGAATTTTTGAATTTTGGCTGGGGAGGGTCACCACACTCCCAAAAGGACCAATTCCGTATCTTTAAATGGGTATATTAAGTATTCAATCTCGCTAGGAGATAAAGCTTTAATGAAGTTCGACCACTTGGAGAAAAAGCTCTTCACGTCTAGGTCACTATGTAAATCAGTATCATATTGTTCGATAATACATTGCTTTTTTAAACAATTTTTAACCTCTGAGATACTCGGGGTTGCTTTCAGCTTCCATTTTTTCAAAATTAAATATCTAACCGCCAGTATTACCAAGGTAACGGTTTTAAGTTTATCCTGAGGCAGGCCTAGTTCTGTGAGAGGGAAAATTATATTTGAAGAAGATAATGTCAAAGAAGGAACACCCACCGTTTTACTTAACCAATACTGTATCTTTAGCCAAAAGTTTCTAATTTTTGGACAATACCAAAACATGTGAATAAGGCTAGCCGATATATATGAACATTTTGGGCATTTATTAAAACTTGCATTCCGGCATTTAGTCCCTTTTTCTGGAGTAAAATATGTCATGTGGAGTAGTTTTACATGTGCCTCACGCCAAGAGGCAGAGAGAGTAGCGCGCGAGATTGCTTTACATGATGAGGTTACTATAGTTGCCTCTAATGAAGTTTCCAGTAGAGCTTCTGCCCACTTGGCCTGCAACTTTTCTATTATATCTGGGCCTTTAAGGGAGATCATTTTTTGATAAATATATGATATCGAAGTTATGCCACTCCTGACTAGTGTGAGCCAATTTTCAAGAATACCTAAAGACCAATCCCAACCAAGGTCATTTGTTAATTGAAGAGCAAAGTGTCTCGCTTGAAGGTAAGCATAAAATTTTTTATTTGAGAGGTGATATTCCTCTTTAAGTGAGTTGAATGTTTTAATGCAACTTCTTTCGAAGTCTAACATCTGAGAAATATTTATAAGGCCCATCGATTTCCATTTAGTGAAGAGGGCAGATTGTATCCCAGGTTGAAATTGTGGGTTATTTAAAAGTGGTAAATACTTCGAAGTCCTAAATTCAGTATGTGACAAAGAACATAACTTCTTCCACATCTGAATTGGGTTATAGATAGATTTTATCTTTTTTATTTCAGGCGGTAGTATATTATTTTTGCAGTGTAATGAGGCTATCAGGGAGCATGGGGAGGCTATGTTACTTTCCAGTTCAAAGCTTGTTACATAATTAGAGTTAGCTAGCCAGTCCATAGCTACTCTGGCCTGGAACACTATGTTGTACAGTCGAATGTCGGGTAAGGAAAGTCCCCCATATTCTGTGGGGAGCACTAACTTAGACAATGAAATCCTTGGTTTCCTATTCTGCCAGATGAAAGAGCGAAGAGCGGAGTTAAAGGATGATATATCTTTCGTTTTCAAGACAAGTGGAGTGTTCTGAAGTACATATAAAATTTTAGGTAACAAAGACATTTTATAGAGTGCTATTCGTCCTGATAAAGACAAAGGGAGATTCTGCCAGTTTTTTAAAGGCTTGTTTAACTTTATTAAGAACGGGTACAATGTTTAAATCATACCAAGCTTTGGGGTTAGGAGAGATCCAGATGCCTAGGTATCTAAAAGCATCCTGAACTATGGAGAACGGAATATTTTCACATGAGTCTTTGGTTTGTTTAAGCCAACATAGTTCAGACTTTAAGATGTTCACCTTATAGCCAGAAAATGAGCCAAACTGTTCCACAATTTCAAGAAGTTTAGGGATGTTCCTAGCTGTGTCCGACATATATACCAATACATCGTCCGCGTATAGTGCGATTTGCAGTTCTTTATCTTTTATTTTGATCCCTTGCAGTTGATGTCTAATCTGTAGGGCAAGAGGCTCGATAGCCATATCGAAGAGGAGAGGGGAGAGAGGACACCCCTGCCTGGTTCCCCTCTCGAGTCTTATATCCTGAGTCATATCACCATTTACTAAGATTTTCGTGGAGGCATTCCTATATAAGTTATTAAATAGACGAAGCATATTACCTCCTATACCGAACTGCTGTATTGTAAAGGACAGATGATCATGATGTACCGAATCAAACGCCTTTTCAGCATCTATAGAAATAATTGCCCTGTCAGGGGTGTCCTCCCCCCCCAGCCCTCCCGACTCCTCCATCTTCTTAAAATATTTTATAGTCAAGAAAACCTCTCTTATCTTAGCTGAAGAGTTTCGCTTCAAAATAAAACCAGCTTGATCCTTATGTATAATAGTGGGAAGAAATAATTGAAGTCTATGTGCTATGATAGCTGTGAAGAGCTTGTAGTCTGTGTTTAGAAGTGCAATGGGCATGTATGATTCCTTTTTGTTTGGTTCTTTCCCCTGCTTAAGTATGAGAGTTGTATATGATGTGACGAATTCTTTAGTGGGGCTACTACCAGTGATATAGATATCGTTAAAGAGTGAGGTTAAATAGCATGTTATTTCTGGTGCAAGTATTTTGTAAAATTCATTCGGGAGCGCATCCGGTCCCGGAGCTTTATTAAGGGCTAGCCTTTGGATTGCTGTAGAGACTTCTGTTTCAGAGATTGGGGATTGTAATGTTTCTATTAAGTCGGGGGTTAAAGTTGGTACCACTATTTTATTCCAGAAATCTTCTCTCTGAATAAAGTTGGAGACCTTATGGGAGTACAATATCTTATAATAATCTTCAAATTCCTTACATATTTCTTCTGGGGAGGTAAGGGATTTAGAACCCGAGGTGATAGACTTTATAATAGAAGAAGATCTGTCTGCCTTAACCAAATTTGCCAAAAGCTTGCCAGTTTTGTTGCCATAGCGGTATAGCTTGGCGCGTAGCCTGAGATCTCTCTGGGTCGATTTATAAAGTAAAAAAGAGTCCCTGACAGCTAATGCCTTAATGTATCTAGACCAATTTTCAGAAGTTTTTTGAAAAATATAACGGTTGTATGCATTTATGACTGCCTTTAATGCTTCACTTTCCCTTCTTTTGAGTTTTTTTGATCTAGAAATGGAATAGGCTAGAATTTCCCCACGGAGAACTGCCTTGGCAGTCTCCCAAAATAAAGTGGGCTGTGAAGTGTGTTCTTGGTTGAAAGATACATATTCGCGGAGTCTAGAGATAAGCCAATTTTTGAATTTAAGGTCAGTTGCTAGGAAACGTGGAAAAAAGAAACCAGGGTTCCTGCCACTTGGAGAGTTAAATTGAATGTCGAGAGTGGTCGGGGCGTGATCTGAGATGGTGATGGGTAAAATTCCAGCCATCATCTTCGTTTTACATACTCTTTCATCCAGCAGAATTAGGTCTATTCTTGAGAGAGTTTTATGTGCCCTGGAATGGCATGTAAACTCCATTTGATCAGGGTTTTGGATCCTCCAGATATCGCAAAGTTTTAAGTTGCTAAACAACTTCGTGAACATCTTTGACTCTAGATTGTCTCTTTTGGTTTTATGAAGAGCAGAGCTTTGCCTAAGCCTATCGACCGGATACTGAGGGGCCATGTTGAAGTCGCCTCCAAGTATTAAATACCCTTCTGAGAATAAGAGAAGCTTATTTTGTAACGTTTCCCAGAATGGGAGGCTAAACACGTTGGGGGCATATACGTTACAAAATCTGTACAACGTTTTTAAAACTTTGATTTTAGCCATCAGATATCTCCTCTCTTGATCCGTATCTACCTGAATTACCTCATAAGAGAGCTTCTTCCCCAAGAGGATCGCCACTCCGCTTTTTCTTTTTGTGGTGGAAGAGAAAAGAACTTCCTTGACCCAAGAGGTCTTAAGTTTTAATACCTCTTCAGGTTTCAGATGCGTCTCTTGTAAAAAGGCGATGTCAGTGTTGTTTTTTCTTAATTGGGAAAGTATTGCCTTTCGTTTTATAGGCGAGGTTAAACCACCTATATTCCAGGAGGTCAACTTTAGGTTACCCCCCCCAGCCATTTTTCAGAGGAAACTCAGAAAGAAGAAGAAAGAAAAAATATATAAATAAATAAATACCATGTTCCCCAATTACCATCCCATATGCCCCTGGATGGCAAGCCTCTAAGAGCCCCTTATCCTCTCTTCCAATCTTAACCCTAAACATAACCAATTCCTTCAAAAACCAGTACATATTATCCCTGTCTTGTTTTATCTTCTCTTAATTTTTAATCTGAGGGGAAAAATTCTGAGTAGAATTTGGTAGCCTCTCGTGCTGTATCAAAGAAATGTACGTGTCCATCTATCGTAAGTTTCAACCTGGCTGGGTACAGCAAAGTTGCTTGGACTCCTTTCTTGATAAAATTTGTGCAGTGTGGGGCTAGCTCCCTCCTCTTAGTGGAAGTGCCAGCTGAATAATCTTGAAACAGGTAGATTTTTGCATCACCTATAAAAATGGGTTGATGCTTGCGGAAGGCCTGAAGAAAAGTAATTTTCTGTTGAAAATTCAAAAACTTTGCTATAATTGGTCTTGTTTTTGTATTAGTTCTATTTGTGTCAATTGTACCTATCCTGTGAATTCTTTCAACAATAATAGGTGGGTAGCTTTCTGGAATCTGGAGTAGACGAGGAAGTGTGACAGTTATTAACTTATCCAAGTCCTCAAATTGCCTATCCTCCGGAACCCCTATAATCCTGAGGTTATTCCTCCTTGATCTGTCCTCCAGATCATCAATTTTGTTTTGCATTTTCAACAGAATCTTATTTGTGGAGTCACAATTAACTGTATAGTTTGCAGTCAGATCCTCAAGATCAGAAATTCTCTGTTCAGCCTCGGATAATCTAGAGGCAAACTGCTTCACTTCATTGGATAAAGAGGCAATATCTTGTTTAATTTCTACTTTTAATAAATCAAATTTAGGAGTTAATGCCTCTGAGATTCTCGAGACTAATATGTGTATGTCCAGCAGTTCAGAAGTATCAGGTACAGAGGGAGTAGGTGAATGTACCTCCATTGAGGTTTCAGGAACAATTTTTTTCCTCTTATCTCTTTGTCTCCCCGTCATAGTCGCAGGAGAAGTGTTAGAGTGCCCGTGAAGAAATTTATCCATCTACAAAAAAAGTGAATTAGGAAAACTTCTAAGGTGATTCTCCGAATTGAGGAGTGACGTGAGAGAGAAAAAAAAAAAAAAAGTGAAATATACGTGATTTTAATTAGAAAGGAGGGGGTAGTGTATACCCATTAAGTTTTAATGTGAAGGGGGGAAGAAGGGAACAGAAAAAAAAAAAAAAAAAAAAAAAGGAAGAAAAGGGGAAGTGTAAGTGATTTACACCGTGGGATTATAACGTGATGGGGAAAATAGTGATTATAAGTGAAATATGTTCTCCTGAACAGCTATGCGAGGAGACACTGGGCAACAGGAAGAAAACCAAAAAACTCTTTCCTTATTTCTATATCAGTTAAGAAGGAGTGCAAAAAAACAATGATTTAGTGGACAGTCTGAGTCCTTTAAAGAAAGGGATAAATGCTAGGGCTTATCTAAAAAAAGAGAGAGCCACAAATGAAGACTTGGATAAGAACAGGTATGCTTTTTAGGAGAACGGGAGAAAGAGAGGGGTGTATCTTACCCAGGCTGTTTTATATGTTCTCTAATTTTTTTTGGAAGAAAAAGAGGGGTTTAAATATTATGCACTAGTCCTCTAGGTTCCCACGAGTTATACTAATTAAAGAGACCCAAAATGTAGTTTTTAACACTTCTACAGCTGAATATCCTAGGGTTTAAAGCAAACACAAATATGTAATTCCTTTTTCTTTTTCTCTTCCTCCCCTCCCTCTTCCAAATACCAAAGGTAAATTATTAATGAGCTATGTATAATTGAGAAATATAACCTTGAGGCATGATATTTGTAGCCTGGTTGTTAATCTTCCCTTTGTTTCCTGCACCCTCCCAACTGGTCAAAAGCACCTTGCACACAAAAAAAGAAAGGAGAAGTATGAAACCTATAATGAAGGAGATTCCAGTAACAATATAGGCATTTTTGTCAATCAAAAAAAAACAAGTTGGACATGCAGTTACAACAGCCTTATCTACTATCAGCTTCTAAATAAATATCAAAAAGTAAGGTGTCTTAAACTTATACCATATGGAGCCTAGGAGATTACTTAAAAGTAAGAATGATCATTAGGTACCCATGAAGTTGCCTATCTTTCAATAATTAAGCTAGAAGGTCTTGTATCACGTAAGGCACACCTTGATATAATGACCTAGGGTCTGTAGTCACTGCTAGGACACCTAGACCCAGTTATATCTTAATTGCTGTAAGGGAAGAAAAAAACAAAAAAATAAAAGTCTTTCTTCTTTTTCATTTTGCAGGGTCAAAATATATACATTGGTGGTGTCAGTAAATCAGCTGAAGGTGTAACAAAAAAAAAAAAAATACTATATAATCAGCTAGGAATAATATTACTATAGCAAGAAGACATAGATAAGCAGTTCTAACCAAGGCTCCTAAGTTTGCATATAGTAACCAAAAAAGTCCTGTATATGATATTTCACTCTTTTTCCAAGTGTTCTTAACCCATCATGCAAATAAGATTTCTTTGTGCTACAAACACCAGGTAGGAATATATTCACTGTCCGTGTCCAGGAACAAAAGTTAAGTGAGTTTATTCTGACAGAATTATACCCAGTTAGCTCTCCTCAGACGTCTGCCTCCAGCCCTTTGAAGCCAGTTTTCCCCTTTAGAGTTTTCTCCACTCTCTCCTTCTAAGAGTCCTCCTCAAGGGCTACCGGCTGGTGCTATCAAAGAGTTTAATGAAGATGTAGGATAACAACAGAAGACTCACCCCTTCCCAGACTGTCCAGCCGCACACCACCTCGTCTTCGGTCTCCAGAGCACTGCAGTGCAGCCTGATGCAAGTAGGAACCGGAACTCGCGCTCCGCGTCTTCGGATGATGACCTCACTCAGCTCCGCTCGCGCAGCACCGGTGGGAGGGGAGAGAGCAGCGCTACACCAGGCGGCAAGACGAGAAGCAACCTCAAGACCGGGCCCCCAAATCAAGACCTCGGCTTGGCTCCCTCCCACGCAGCACCGGTGGGGGAGGGAGGAAGGTGAACATCAACGGTGAGACGGCAGGTAGCTCCTTTGTGGTGAGAAAGCGTAGTTCAGTCTTTCGATTTAATCTGGTGGGGGCAGCAGACACAGGGAAGGGGGAGAGGGTTAGCACCAGGGACCTTAGCACGGCTTCGGAGAGAGAGGTAGATAAGTATCCTCGGGCTGGGGCACAGGTAATGTGGGTATGGCAGAATTAAACCAAATAGAGCGGGCAGCTACAGGCAGAGAGGCAAATCCAGGTAGCAATAGTGAGGTAAAAAAATCAGTGAGCTGGAAGAACACTGAATAAGGTTCCAGAGTAGGTCTTCCTTAACTGCCCAAAGAAAATTTCCCCAGAGCTTGGGGAGAGGCGCGAAAAAACCACCGCCAGTGAGTGTAGGGCTGAAGGTGCGAGCTGAGCAACACCTGTGTAGCTCCTCCTCCACCGGAACCAAAAGTTTGTTATTTTAAACGGCACCGGAGTGTGTTGTTTTCTTCTCAGGCAGAATTTGAAGAAGAATCTACCTGAGTTTTGTATGATCTTAGCGGACGTAACTAAGATCCATTTGCTGTTCTCGGCCATTCTGAGTCAATTCCAGTGTGACTTGGTGTATGAATGTCTAACTAGAATATAATTTAAAATGGTATATGTGTGAGAAAGTGTGTGCAATCGAGATCCTCTAGCTATATACAAGCTGCTAATTATTTGTATCAGCACCTTACTAATCGCTACCTCAAAAAATAGACATACTACGAATTAGTATATTATGGTAAAAGGGCTTCACAGCTACCTTAACCCAGAATATTAAGTGATCTATTTATTTATATTATAAGCTGGGGAGGCTTAACGGCAATACCAATTTTACTATCAAGGCTAAAATAACCGTTCTGCTACTCCATTAACGGTAACCACAGATAGCCTTCCGGTTAAATAAGCTATACACTCCCAAACCAGCATATAATACTTACCGAGGAGAAATATTAGACCAAATCTGGGGGTCAATATAGACAGTAATTACTGGCGATGTATACTGTTAACTTTAACCTTATGTAAAGGAATCTATAGGTGTATCCCTGACGCTACGAAAGCCTGTGTACACATAACCAAGTAGGGGCAGTAATCTGACATCACAGTTGTATAAATTAGCACCTCTGACACATAGGAGGTCAGTATCAAGTAAAGCAATCTTTTTTGAATACCACAACTGTCATTCTACAGCTGAGCTCTGCCCGTTTTCGTCACAAAGGCTCTCACCTAGATACTAAGCGTCATTACACGAGTATAAGCACTGCACACCACAACATATATTAGCTTGCACGAAGTATTTCATCCAGTATTAAATAAACTAATATTGTACCGGATTTATATGTATATTTAGCTCTCTGTATGGAATTCCATTAACATTTGTTGGCACCCATAAACAATTTGAATTAACCTACAGAGCTATCCACACACAAGTACAGAATATTTGCAATATCAGATTAATACTGGAGTACGCCTAATCTGATTATCCCTATAAGTAGGGGAATACTTTTGAACCCACGTATATAAGTGGGTATAACGATTTCTCTAAAAAGGCGTGCTATATCGCCTTACAGATACCGCCTCACAATATAATAATATCTACCTAACCCAGTATGATGCAGCTGACAGTCCCCCCAGTACAATCAGTAAGGTGGTAATTCTATTCTATTTTTCAAACATAAGAGTGGCAAATAGCAAGCGGGGACCGTTACAGTCTGGGTCCTTAACATCTTAATATTATTATTCACACCTCTCACACTGAGGACTGACACAACTATTGGTGGATCAGCTACACCTGAGATATAACTCAGGATCTTATATAAAAGGGTGACACCCGAGGTACATTGTAGCACCCCACAATAGTGAGGATATTCTCCTCAGAATTTACCTTGAATATATAATTTGTTAACTCCTTCCTTGGAGCAGCATTCCCTCACCTCACACTGTTTGTGAATTTTAATGTGTTGTAAAGATTTTAACCAATGTAATAAAAGTTAAGTTTTATTCGCCCTTCTCGGGGCTTCTTTACCTATGGTAGCATTGGACCTAAATAGATTGTTTGCTGGTGAGTGCTACTCAAGTACATCCTTGCAATTGCTCACTGCAATTGATATTTGGAGATTACACACAAGCTTAAAACCCTTAAGCTAGCTAATTCATTTATTTCTGATGCCGTAGTACATTTAACTAAACTTACGGCTAAGAATTCCGGATTCGCCATTCAGGCACGCAGAGCACTGTGGCTAAAATCCTGGTCAGCTGATGTTACTTCTAAATCTAAATTACTTAACATACCTTTCAAGGGGCAGACTTTATTCAGGCCCGGTTTGAAAGAAATTATCGCTGATATTACAGGAGGTAAAGGCCATGCCCTGCCTCAAGACAGAGCCAAACCTAGGGCTAGACAGTCTAATTTTCGTGCCTTTCGTAACTTCAAGGCAGGAGCAGCATCAACTTCCTCTGCTCCAAAACAGGAAGGAGCTGTTGCTCGCTACAGACAAGGCTGGAAACCTAACCAGACCTGGAACAAGGGCAAGCAGGCCAGAAAACCTGCTGCTGCCCCTAAGACAGCATGAAGTGAGGGCCCCCGATCCGGGAACGGATCTAGTGGGGGGCAGACTTTCTCTCTTCGCCCAGGCTTGGGCAAGAGATGTCCAGGATCCCTGGGCGTTAGAGATCATATCTCAGGGATATCTTCTGGACTTCAAAGCTTCTCCCCCAAAAGGGAGATTTCATCTTTCAAGGTTGTCAACAAACCAGATAAAGAAAGAGGCGTTTCTACGCTGTGTACAAGATCTTTTACTAATGGGAGTGATCCATCCGGTTCCGCGGTCGGAACACGGACAAGGGTTTTACTCAAATCTGTTCGTGGTTCCCAAGAAAGAGGGAACCTTCAGACCAATCTTGGATTTAAAGATCCTAAACAAATTCCTAAGAGTTCCATCGTTCAAAATGGAAACTATTCGGACAATCTTACCCATGATCCAAAGAGGTCAGTACATGACCACAGTGGATTTAAAGGATGCTTACCTTCACATACCGATTCACAAAGAACATTACCGGTATCTAAGGTTTGCCTTCCTAGACAGGCATTACCAGTTTGTAGCTCTTCCATTCGGGTTGGCTACGGCTCCAAGAATCTTCACAAAGGTTCTGGGCTCTCTTCTGGCGGTACTAAGACCACGAGGAATTTCGGTGGCTCCGTACCTAGACGACATTCTGATACAAGCGTCAAGCTTTCAAACTGCCAAGTCTCATACAGAGTTAGTACTGGCATTTCTAAGGTCGCATGGGTGGAAAGTGAACGAAGAGAAGGGTTCTCTCTTACCACTCACAAGAGTTCCCTTCTTGGGGACTCTTATAGATTCTGTAGAAATGAAAATTTACCTGACAGAGGACAGGTTAACAAAGCTTCTAAATGCTTGCCGTGTCCTTCATTCCATTCAACACCCGTCAGTGGCTCAATGCATGGAGGTAATCGGCTTAATGGTAGCGGCAATGGACATAGTTCCTTTTGCACGCCTGCATCTCAGACCGCTGCAATTGTGCATGCTAAGTCAGTGGAATGGGGATTACTCAGATTTGTCCCCTACGCTGAATCTGGATCAAGAGACCAGAAATTCTCTTCTATGGTGGCTTTCTCGGCCACATCTGTCCAGGGGGATGCCCTTCAGCAGGCCAGACTGGACAATTGTAACAACAGACGCCAGCCTACTAGGTTGGGGCGCTGTCTGGAATTCCCTGAAGGCTCAGGGATCATGGACTCAGGAGGAGAGTCTCCTTCCAATAAACATTCTGGAATTGAGAGCAGTTCTCAATGCCCTTCTGGCTTGGCCTCAGTTAACAACTCGGAGGTTCATCAGGTTTCAGTCGGACAACATCACGACTGTAGCTTACATCAACCATCAAGGAGGGACAAGGAGTTCCCTAGCGATGATGGAAGTATCAAAGATAATTCGCTGGGCAGAGTCTCACTCTTGCCACCTGTCAGCGATCCACATTCCAGGAGTGGAGAACTGGGAGGCGGATTTCTTAAGTCGCCAGACTTTTCATCCGGGGGAGTGGGAACTTCATCCGGAGGTCTTTGCCCAAATACTTCGACGTTGGGGCAAACCAGATATGGATCTCATGGCGTCTCGCCAGAACGCCAAGCTTCCTTGCTACGGGTCCAGGTTCAGGGACCCAGGAGCGGTCCTGGTAGATGCTTTGACAGCACCTTGGACCTTCGGGATGGCTTATGTGTTTCCACCCTTCCCGATGCTTCCTCGTTTGATTGCCAGGATCAAACAGGAGAAAGCATCGGTGATTCTAATAGCGCCTGCGTGGCCACGCAGGACCTGGTATGCAGATCTAGTGGACATGTCATCCTGTCCACCTTGGTCTCTGCCTCTGAGACAGGACATTCTAATTCAGGGTCCTTTCAAACATCAAAATCTAATTTCTCTGAAGCTGACTGCATGGAAATTGAACGCTTGATTTTATCAAAGCGTGGATTTTCGGAGTCAGTAATCGATACCTTAATACAGGCTAGGAAACCTGTTACCAGGAAGATTTACCATAAGATATGGCGTAAATACTTACACTGGTGCGAATCCAAGAGTTACTCATGGAGTAAGGTTAGGATTCCTAGGATATTGTCTTTTCTACAAGAGGGTTTAGAAAAGGGTTTATCTGCAAGTTCTTTAAAGGGACAGATCTCAGCTCTGTCCATCCTTTTACACAAACGTCTGTCAGAAGTTCCAGACGTTCAGGCTTTTTGTCAGGCTTTGGCTAGGATTAAGCCTGTGTTTAAGACTGTAGCTCCACCGTGGAGCTTAAACTTAGTTCTTAACGTTTTACAGGGTGTTCCGTTTGAACCCCTTCATTCCATTGATATCAAGCTGTTATCTTGGAAAGTTCTGTTTTTAATGGCTATTTCCTCGGCTCGTAGAGTCTCTGAGTTATCAGCCTTACATTGTGATTCTCCTTATCTGATTTTTCATTCAGATAAGGTAGTTCTGCGTACTAAACCTGGGTTCTTACCTAAGGTAGTCACTAACAAGAATATCAATCAAGAGATTGTTGTTCCATCATTGTGCCCTAACCCTTCTTCAAAGAAGGAACGACTTCTACACAATCTGGACGTAGTCCGTGCCCTGAAATTTTATTTACAGGCAACTAAAGATTTTCGCCAAACTTCTTCCCTGTTTGTCGTTTATTCTGGACAGAGGAGAGGTCAAAAAGCATCTGCTACCTCTCTATCCTTTTGGCTTCGTAGCATAATACGTTTAGCCTATGAGACTGCTGGACAGCAACCTCCTGAAAGGATTACAGCTCATTCTACTAGAGCTGTGGCTTCCACTTGGGCCTTTAAGAATGAGGCCTCTGTTGAACAGATTTGCAAGGCTGCAACTTGGTCTTCTCTTCATACTTTTTCCAAATTTTTCAAATTTGACACTTTTGCTTCTTCGGAGGCTGTTTTTGGGAGAAAGGTTCTTCAGGCAGTGGTTCCTTCCGTATAAAGATCCTGCCTGTCCCTCCCGTCATCCGTGTACTTTAGCTTTGGTATTGGTATCCCATAAGTAATGGATAACCCGTGGACTGACTACACTTAACAGGAGAAAACATAATTTATGCTTACCTGATAAATTCCTTTCTCCTGTAGTGTAGTCAGTCCACGGCCCGCCGTGTTTTTTATGGCAGGTCTACATTTTAAATTATACTCCAGTCACCACTGCACCCTATAGTTTCTCCTTTCTCGTTTGGTTCTCGGTCGAATGACTGGGTGTGACGTAGAGGGGAGGAGCTATATAGCAGCTCTGCTTGGGTGATCCTCTTGCACTTCATGTTGGGGAGGAGTTAATATCCCATAAGTAATGGATGACCCGTGGACTGACTACACTACAGGAGAAAGGAATTTATCAGGTAAGCATAAATTATGTTTTTAAATAACTTTCCAATTTACTTCCATTAACAAAATATGCACAGTCTTTTTATATTTACACTTTTTGAGTCACCAGCTCCTACTGAGCATGTGCAAGAATTCACAGCATATACGTATATGCATTTGTGATTGGCTGATGGCTGTCACATGATACAGGGGGAGTGGAAATAGACATAACTTTGCAAAAATCTACTTCTCATTTGAAGTTCAGACTACGTGCTATTGCATTGTCTTCTTATCATGCATTTGTTGATTATGCAAATCTACTGTATTGACTGGTCCTTTAAAAAGGCCTTTTGTAGGGCATTGCCCTAAAGAAATCAGTTTTTTTGCAAACAAATAAAAACAAACACTCCCTAACAATACAAACCCCCACCCCTCCAAAACCCACAAAATAAAAAATAACTAAAAAAACCCTAATCTACCCATTGCCCTGAAAAGGGCATTTGTATGGGTGGTGTATGGGCATTTAAATTTTTCAGCCAATAGGAATGCAATGGTACCCCAATTTAAAAGGGGTACCTTGCATTAAATCCCCAGTGTGTGGCAGACGATCGCAAGAAGAGGACCTCCTCGTCGGACCGATGGACCTCCGCCTGGACCTCCGCCTCCGCGCATCGACCGCTCCGCCTCCGCAGGGAAGAAGATGCCGGTCCCGCGATGGATGAAGATGGAGCCACCTGGATATAGATGCTTCGCCACTGGGATGAAGATCTTTCGCTGGACTTCAGCAACTGTGAGTATTGATTTTGGGGTTATGTTTTTTGGGGGTGTTTTTTTTTTTTTTAGATTAGGGCTTTTTTTATTTTAATGGGCCGAAAAAGAGCTGATTGCCTTTTTAGGGGCAATAAAATAACTAAATTCCCTTTTAAGGGCAATGCCCATACAAATGCCCTTTTCAGGGCAATGGGTAGATTTGTTTTTTTTAGTTAGTTTTTTTTTGTGGGTTTGGGGGGGTGGAGGTTTGTAAATGTTAGGTGGTGTTTGTTGTAATTTTTTAGCAAAAGAGCCGTTAATTTTAGGGCAATGCCCTACAAAAGGCCCTTTTAATGGCTATTGGTAGTTTATTATAAATTAGGGTTTTTTATTTTGGGGTGCTTTTTTTAAACGGGGTATTAGAATAGGAATAATTTTTATTATTTTGGATCATTTCGTTTGTTATTTCTCGTTTGTTATTTCTTGTAATGGTGTTTTTTAATTTTTTTAATGGGCCGAGAAAGAGCTGAATGCCCATACAAACGCCCTTTTCAGAGCAATAGGTAGATTATGTTTATTTTTATTTTGTGGGTTTGGGGGGGTGGGGTTTGTAATGTTAGGAGGGGGGGTTTGTTTTTATTTTTTTGCAAAAGAGCTGTTAACTTTAGGGCAATGCCCTATAAAAGGCCCTTTTAAGGGCCCTTGGTAGTTTATTATAGATTATTTTTTTTTATTTTGGGGTGTTTCGTTTTTTTTTGTTTTTTTTAAACGGTGTATAAGAATAGGATTCATTTTTATTTTTTTGGATAATTTCGTTTGTTATTTTTTGTAATAGTAGTTTTAATTAATTAATTTTAGTTAATAATTGTAACTTTTAATTTAGGTCTATTTTAATTATGTTAAAGTTAGGGGGTGTTAGGTTTAGGGGTTAATACTTTAATTTAGGTTGTTGCGATGTGGGGGCCGGCGGTTTAGGGGTTAATAGGTTTAGTTAGTGTTAGCAATGTTTGGGAACGGCGGTTTAGGGGTTAATAGGTTTATTTAGTGTTTCAGTTAGTGTCAGCAATGTCGGGGAACTGCGGTTTAGGGATTCATAAGTTTAGTTAGTGTTGGCGATGTTTGGGAACGGCAGTTTAAAGGTTAATAGGTTTAGTTAGTATCAACAATGTTGGGGAACCGCGGTTTAGGGGTTAATAGGTTTAGTTAGTGTTGGCGATGTTTGGGAACGGCGGTTTAGGGGTTAATACGTTTGTTTAGTGTTTTCATTAGTGTTGGCGATGTTTGGGGACGGCAGTTTAGGGGTTAATAGGTTTAGTTAGTGTCTGCGATGTCGGGAAACTGTGGTTTGGGGGTTAATAGGTTTAATTAGTGTCGGCTATGTCGGGGAACGGCGGTTTAGGGGTTAATAGGTTTGTTTAGTAGCGGCGATGTGGGGTGGCGGTTTAGGGGTTAATAGGTTTAGGTAGTGTTGGCGATGTGGGGGGATTGCGGTTTAGGGGTTAATAGCTTTATTTAGTGTCGGCGATGTGGGTGGCACCGGTTTTAGATAATTTTGTTTCGGCAATCGCCTGCATATTAGTTATGTTAGGTTAAATTGTTTTTTTCAGATCCATTCTTTATTCACATGCATTATTCTATTCTAAACTTCAGAATAGAATAATGCATATGAATAAAGAATGGATCCGAAAAAAAGATTTAACTTAACATAACTAATTTGCCGAAACAATTTATTTTATTTTTTTATAAACTAATTTGCCAAAACTAAATTATTTATGTAACTAATGAAAATGAAACGAAATTTAGTAATCTAGTAACAACCAAAATTAAACAGATTAATATATATTACAAACCAAATGAAAATATTATCATCCGTGAAGTAATTGTATATTTTAGTGATATAAAAATTTCATACAATGCATTTTGCAAGTGCAGGTCAATTTTCCACCAATCGATTACCGCAATGCATTGAGCCATATTACAGCTTTGTAGTCGCTACCTTATTTTTATATTTCTCTCATTTTGTTTTTAATAAAATATTATATAAATTAATTACTGTATCTTACAGCGACTCCTCCCCCGCACCACGTCCTTGTTTTCTAGTTATGATGTAGTGAGCGTTCCCACCCGCTCTCTACGTCGGCACCAAGCATGTTCACGATAATCTCCCAATCTGCGCATGTGTATACTAAATTCTACCGCGCATGCGTCAAAATTTGGAATATCGTTATTGAAAGTTTGATAAATAAGGTTAAATAACATAAATGCATATATAATTCTCTATTTTGGCAGCATTTTTCATACTTACGCAAGCGGTCTGCTTGTTTTTTTGTATCCAATTGTACAAAGTCATAATACACATGCGCGTCTCATGAACGAGCATGAGAAACTCACTGCGATATCGGAATTTTAACACATACGCAGAACGATCGAGTGACATTTAGAGTCATGGCTTCATTCCCCCGGGGGGGTAAACGTCCATTGGATGATTGAATAGGACTAGCATGTCAATCACATATAGAAAATGGCTGGCGGAGGATAGAATGTTAACGGAGGACATTTCGAAGGTAAAAATAAGGATTATTTACATAGGATTGTTAAAAAATGATGAATGAAGGTTCAGCTATTTTTTGATAAGGAATATAAAAGCGTGAGCGAGTCACCCGGACTTGACCTTCATTTGCTCGATCACTATATGGCAGCAGGGTTGCAAGAAAGTTATCTATTTGAAAGAGCACTATTTGACAGCACTATTTCCTGCCATGAAGTGCACCAGATGCCTCCCTATGCATCTCTTCAACACAGAATACCATTGGGAATTAAGCAAATTTGATAATAGAAGTAAATTGGAAAGTACGGTAATTTAAAGTTGTATGCTCTGTCTGAATCACTAAAGAACGTTTTTGGGTTTCATATCCCTTTAAGAGTTTTCATGCAGCAGAATATGTGTATATTGTATCCTACTTGCAAAGCTGTTTTCTGTAAAGCCAGGACTTTGATAAATTGTCACACTTGGTGTGGTGAACTTGTGACCCATTCTATGTAAGCATTCACATAGCAAACTGTTTATCTGAACCCCCGGAGAATACAGAGTTATCTCACATCATCACCTATTGTAGACAACTGATGAAATGTATGTGTTATCCAGTGACATTGATTACACTACATTTCCATTAGCTCAGTTACTGCCTCACTTCCTGGTGTGTGACATCAGACAACAAAGGGAGCTGCTATCCTGCACTGCGCTGGAGCAGGGATCAGGAAAAGCCCATTTATCCAAACGGCCTGAAAACCACAGGGATTATGCAGTATTCAAAACTTGAAAAGGGTCTCATTAAGTTCACACACTGCCAGAAAGATATTTATTGCTGCTCTGTTCCACAACACTGCCCTATCTGTGGGCAAAGTGCAGTGAGCTCCTGGAAACTGGAGGATGCACCTGTCAGTATTCCTAGTCCTTTTGTGAATGGGCACGGTGAGCAATTTAGCTTTGTTCTAAAGCCCACAAAGGGCTTATTTATCAGGTAAGTCAGGAGTCATCCAGGACGCAGAAGTAACAATATTTATTGTGCAGCTCATAGCAAAACCGCAAAACCATACTTATCTACCAGTGTTTTAATCAAAGGGAAATTAATGTTTATATATCTGGGCTAGTAGCTTTTAACCCCTGACTAGTAATGTATAGTGATATTTTCCACCCTGTGTATATATATACAGTGTATATATATATATATATATATAAAGACAAAAGATGAATGAACCAGTAGAAAGAATCCACTGAATCACTCCTGGGCGCTCACAGTCAAATAAAAGCTATGCCACAAGGTATATACTCTATACCCAGCACCTAATAAAAGTATATATATTTTCAGTAAGAAGTATCCAGCTGCCAAAACCCAAAATAGCAGAGGAGACCTATCACTCCTCAATAGAGAACATAAAAAGAAAGGGGCAGGGTGGCGCAGAAAACTCAAACTAAAAAATATATATAATGAATAAATAAATAAAATATAATACAGTTTATAGTAAAATATTATAGCAATATAAAGTTATAAAAAAATATATATAAAATAAATAATATAATATATAGTGTATAGTTTTACAAATGTCCATAAGCTATTAAAAATCCTAAACGATCAGAGGTAATCAGGAGCACTTCAAATACGGAGAGCAAAGTCTTCAGGTGTTAGTCCCCTATTAGATGTGCACTTACTTGAATGAACCTCAATCACATGAGGTAAGAATGTAGCAGCGGTTATAAAATAACCGCTGTCTCGATTTTTAAGGGATCTATGTTGTCTGTATCTATGACAACAGTTTACCCTGAGCCAGAGGTCCTGGTATATGCGCATGTCCGGAAGTACGCCTTGCGTGTCACGGACCCAGGAAATGCCGGCGTGCGTTTCAAACCTCGCGCGGTGGATCTCAAGAAGAATGTAGCTACTTTTGGGGTTACTATTTATAGGTGAGTCCTGTAATAGCCTGTATCTCTGATGAAGAAGGGAACTTAATTTATTTAACCCTTCGAAACGCGTAAGATTTTTTAAGGAAGGTACATCACCTGTTGTATGAATTGTTTGATACTTCTGTAACTGTGGAGCCTGCATTTGCCTTTGAACTAAGATTCCCACTGCGGATACCTACTGAATTCTTGGGCTGCAGCTTTATTACATCTATGTGCTCTCTTCATACCTCATTAGTTGAGGTTTTTTATGTGAGTGTACCTTATTGTGTGTTATTTATGTTCCATTAAAGCAGTTTTACACTATGTTTGCTTTTCTGGTTCTCTTTATATGACACCAACACTGGAATTGGAAGTTACTACTTACTAAAGAGAGCACGAGGACATTTGGAGGATTCTACTATCCATATTCCAAGATACAGAAGCCTGCACTCTGGGAGATCCAGTGGATCATTCTATTTTTTCTACAGGGAGTGGCTCACTCTTTTATGAAAGTGCTACATTCTTACCTCATGTGATTGAGGTTCATTCAAGTAAGTGCACATCTAATAGGGGACTAACACCTGCAGACTTTGCTCTCCGTATTTGAAGTGCTCCTGATTACCTCTGATCGTTTAGGATTTTTAATAGCTTATGGACATTTGTAAAACTATACACTATATATTATATTATTTATTTTATATATATTTTTTTATAACTTTATATTGCTATAATATTTTACTATAAACTGTATTATATTTTATTTATTTATTCATTATATATATTTTTTAGTTTGAGTTTTCTGCGCCACCCTGCCCCTTTCTTTTTATATATATATATATATATATATATATATATATATATATATATATATATATATATATCCACAAGAAGACACTTGCCGAACTTGTGCCTTATTTCCTTTAAAAAATGTAATAGCATACAGTAACATTTTGGGGATTCTAACCCCGTCTTCAGACAAACATTTCTGTTATAAAATAAGAAACAAGTTGTGGTGAGTCAGAGTGCCTTTTTCTGGATTATGCATATTAAAGGGACAGTCTACCATAGAACTGTTATTGTTTTAAAAGATAGATAATCCCTTTATTACCCATTCCCCAGTTTTGCATAACCAACACAGTTATATTAATATACTTTTTACCTCTGTGATTACCTTGTATCTAGAAACCTTCTTCCAGCCCCCTGATCACATGACTGTGACTGTTTATTATCTATTGTCTTAAATTTAGCATTGTTTTTTGCTAAATCTTAAATAACCCCCTGTGCCTGAACACAGTGTTATCTATATGGCCCACGTGTACTTTCTGTCTATTTGTGTTGAAAAGAGATTTAAAAAGCATGTGATTAGAGGCAGCCTTCAAGGGCTTAGAAATTAGCATATGAGCCTACCTTTGTTTAGTTTAATTTGATGATAAAAGTAAATTGGAAAGTTGATTAAAATGAAAAGTCCTATCTGAATAATGAAAGTTTAATTTATACTAGACTGTCCCTTTAATAGCTTTGAAGTGCATCCTACACTGTTGCTGCATAATGCAAACTAGATAATAGGAGTGCTTAGCTCGGAGGACTGTATATATTTATAATTATATATGGCTAAGATAAGGGGGCTGACAGACAGAAATTAAAGGTGTATTGGCTGAAAGGACATAACTATAGGGTCACAGAGGTCTCAATCGCTACTGGGCCCACACCTCTAGTGGGCCTATCTGAGCCCTGCATATATGTGCAGCTACCAATCTGCAGCTACCTCCCAGTAGTACATTGCTGCTCCTGAGCCTACATAGAAGTGCTTCTCAACAAAGAATACCAGAAGAAGGCTAATTACATAATAGAAGAACCTACAATTTTAAACAACTTTCCAATTTACTTCTTTTATCAGATTTGCTTTATTCTCTTGGTATCCTTGATCAAAGGAGCAGCAATGCACTACTGGCAGCTAGCTGTACACATTGGTAAACCAATGACAAGAGGCATATATGTGCATCACTCAGCAGCTAGCTCCCAACTCCTAAGCCTACTTAGGTGTGATTTTCAACAAAAGGATGCCAAGAGAACAAACCAAATTAGATAATAACAATAAGTAAAGTGTAAACTTTGACTGTGCTGTCCCTTTAATACTGCTTTTGCATCCCTATTATTCATTTATTGGTTTTGTGTCTTTTTTTATAGTGAATATGACGGTTGCTCAGACCTTCATGTTGGGATAACCAGTTCTCAAGGTTAATTTATTTATTCTTTATATTTGAAATGTCTAATTTTCTGTGTTAAAAATTACATTATGCGTTTTTATTTATATTGGTGTTGGATTCCTTTGTTTTGTGTAAATGTGTTTCTCTCTCTAAAGAGGCCAAAAAGCAAACTCTGTAACCTATGTTCCTATAAAATGTAAAAAAAAATGCATAAACCCACCTATATACAAGACATCAATTGCTTTGAGAACAGGACAAAATTATTTACAGCTTGCCCTAATAGTCTGCAAATAAAGGGACAGACAGTCTACTCCAGAATTGTTATTGTTTAAAAAGATAGATAATCCCTTTATTACCCATCCCACAGTTTTGCATAACCAACACAGTTATATAAATACACTTTTTACCTCTGTAATTACCTTGTATCTAAGCCTCTGCAGACTGCCCCCTTATCTCAGTTCTTTTGACAGACTTGCATTTTAGCCAATCAGTGCTGAGCACAATATTATCTATATAGCACATATGAACTAGCGCTGTCTAGCTGTAAAAAAAACTGTCAAAATGCACTGAGATAAGAGGCGGCCTATGTTTAGCTTTCAGCAAAGAATACCAAGAGATCAAAGCAAATTTGATTATACAGGTGAATTGGAAAGTTGTTTAAAATTGCATGTCCTATCTGAATCATTTTGACTATACTGTCCCATAGGTGAGATCAGATAAAAATACTCAGCAAAATCTTGCCTGGGTTGCAGACAAGGCGAAAATGCTTATAGGTCCCAAGGCAACCTCCCTTTATTGGTAATAGTCATAGCATCAGCCCAAATTACTCAGAGGTAACATCACTGCTTTATATATGTTTCCCTTGAGATGAGCCATTTCTAGTGCTCCTAACCTATTTGTCACCTTGATAAAGTCATCAGAAAATCTTGGTTCTTTCATGTACCACTGGAGTCTGACCCAGCCGGCTAATATCCAAATCCAACTATGATATACCTATTCCCTATACCTATTGTCACATTAAAGGTACATAATACTCATATGCTAAATCACTTGAGAGTGATGCAGCATAACTGTAAAAAGCTGTCAGGAAAATATCACCTGAGCATCACTATGTAACAAGGGAAGATATTTACCTCACAATTTCCTCAGCTCAACAGAGTAAGTGTTCTGTAAAAACTTATCTTTCAGTTACTGTCCAGCTGCAGGTAAAAAAAAAAAAGATGAAATGAACAGCAGCCAATCAGTATCAGCAGTGCTAAGGTCATGAACTGTGATGTCATGACATTTCATAGTAAACTTCCTTAAACTGAATAGGGAAATAACATGAGTGTGCATGAAGCTCGCTCCCTTGCCTGTCCCAGGACAGACATACTGATTTGCTACTTAAAGTCCTTTACAATGGGGTGTGAATACTTAGGACATTTTGAGGTAAAATATCTTTCTTTTTTACATAGAGATGTTCAGATGATATTTTCTAGTCAGCTTTTTACAGTTATACTGCATCACTTTCAAGTGTTTAAACATTTGGGTATCATGTCCCTTTAACTATTGTCAATATCTGTCTGCCATTGCTAGTTCTCTATACCAACATGGTTATGGCAAAACTTACTCTTGTCCTTTTATGCTCTGCAGTCTTTAATTGACTATGAAGTTTATCTACTGTTTATACTTCTATTATTTTCTAACGTGCCTCTTTCTTTATGCTGTATGATCAATTTTAAAAACAATAAAAACAATAATTACAAGACTATTAACATGAAACCCAATATTTTTTATTTTGTGATTCGGATAGAGAATGCAATTGTAAACAACTTACCAATGTACTGTTATTATTTAATTACCCCTTTTCTCTTGGTATCCTTTGTTGAAAAGCATACCTACATATGCTCAGAAGCAGGAATGCATTACTGGGTGCTATCTGCTGACTGGTGGCTGCACATAAATGTATCTTCTCACTGGTTTCAGTGTTCAGCTAGCTTCAAGTAGTGCATTGCTGCTCCTTCAGCAAAGGATACCAAGAAAATGAAACAAATTTGATAATAGAAGTAAACTAAAAAGTTGTATAAAGTTATATGCCCTATCTGAACCATGAAAAAAAAAAATGGTGTTTGATATCCCTTTAAAGTAGTTCTGCAGATTATTAATAAAGTGATAGTTTTACAACATTTCTCTTGTATGCAGACTTTTTGACACTCAAGAGCATGCAGGTATCTAGCACTATGTGGTGGCAGTGTTTGCAACAATGTGGTTGATCATAATTGTTTGATATTGTAAGGGATGTTATGAATGTAACATTGGCCTTGCACTGATATTACCCCCCCCCCCCGCCTACCTGCTCCATCGATTAAAGGGATATTAAACAGTCTGTTTCATTTTAGTAATAAAAAGCACTAAGCAGTGGCAAATACTTAAAGGGACAGTCTATACCAGAATTTTTATTGTTTAAAGGGACAGTCAACACCAGAATTTTTGTTGTTTTGAAAGATAGATAATCCCTTTATTACCCATTCCCCAGTTTTGCATAACCAACACAGTTATAATAATACACTTTTTACCTCTGTAATTACTTTGTATCTATGCCTCTGCAGACTGCCCCCTTATTTCAGTTCTTTTGACAGACTTGCATTTTAGCCAATCAGTGCTCACTCCTCAGGAAATTCACGTGCATGAGCTCAATGTTATCTATATGAAACACATGAACTAACACCCTCAAGTGGTGAAAAACTGTCAAAATGCATTTAGATTAGAGGCAGCCTTCAAGGTCTAAGAAATTAGCATATGAACATCCTAGGTTTAGCTTTCAACTAAGAATACCAAGACAACAAAGAAAAATTAGTGATTTAAGTAAATTGGAAGTTGTTTAAAATTACATGCCCTATTTGAATCATGAATGTTTTTTTTGGACTTGACTGTCCCTTTAAAAAGATAGATAGTCCCTTTATTACCCATTCCCTAGTTTTGCATAACCAATACAGTTATATTAAAGGGTCACTAAACCCAAAATTTTTCTTTCATGATTCAGATAGAAAATAAAAATTTAAACAACATTACAATTTACTTCTATTATTTATTTTGCTTAATTTTTTAGATATCCTTAGTTGAAGAAAAAGCAATGCACATGGGTGAGCCAATCACATGAGGCTTCTATGTGCAACAACTAATAAGCAGTTACTGAGCATATCTAGATATGCTTTTCAGCAAAGAATATAAAGAGAATAAACCAAATGAGATAGTAGAAGTAAATTAGAAACATGTTTAAAATTGCATTCTCTTTCTAAATCATGAAAGAAAAAATGTGGGTTTCTTGTCCCTTTAATATACTTTTTACCTCTGTGATTACCTTGTATCTAAGCCTCTGCAAACTGCCCCCTTATTTCATTTCTTTTGACAGACATCCATTTTTGCCAATCAGAGCTGGCTCCCTGGAACTCCACGTGCATAAGCACAGTATTATCTATATGACACACACAAACTAACACCCTCTAGTGGTGAAAAACTGTCAAAATGCCCTTCAAGGGCTTAGAAATTAGCATATGAACCTCCTAGGTTTAGCTTTCAACTAAGAATACCAAAAGAACAAAGCAAAATTGGTGATAAAAGTAAATTGGAAAATTGTCTAAAATTATATTCTCTAAATCATGAAAGTTTATTTTGGACTAGACTGTCCCTTTAATACAAGTATTGGCTATAGAAAAGCTGTGTAGACATAACCAGCAGAAGAAATTACACTCCCAGTGGGGTGTAGGAGAGATAAGCAATAAAATGTTAATTTTCAATTGTACTCAGTAAGTATTAGGCTTTGGTATACAGACAGAGATAATATACATAAGCATGTGCATGTACAGAAAGTAATAAAATAAGGAAATGCAATTTCTCTGCAAGCTCAACCCATTTTAATGGGTTGTAGGTTCAAATAACAACACCAGCTATTTCAAATACAAAAATAAACACAAATAAGCAATATGTCATACATTTTATGCTCTGCAGACGGTATAACAAGTATTTGGAAACACATTAAGGGAAAAACAATTAAACAGTATACTGTCCCTTTAAGACACATGCATGCTCCTAGGCATATTTATATATGGACTTTAGAAAAGGACACCAAAAGAACACAGTAAATTTGATAACAGAACTAAAACAGAAAGTATTTTAAAATTGTTGCTCTACCTGAATTTTAATTTTGACTTTTATGTCCCATTAAAGAGATCATTCATTGGGAACAGATTACTCAACAGTTGCAAAAGTATGGCCGCAACAAAGGTTAAACATCCTAGACCAGTGATGGCGAACCTTGGCACTTCAGATGTTTCAGAACTACATTACCTATAATGCTTAGGCACTCTGAAGTCCAGTAAAGTATCATGGGAAATGTAGTTCTGAAACATCTGGAGTACCATGGTTCACTATCAGTGTCCTAGACAGATGGCTCCAAGATACCTGAAGAGCTTGGCCATTAATTGGGTACATTTCAGCACCATATTTTCTTGGTTCTAGTTCAGTGAAAAATACTTCAATTAATTAACTCATGTGCATACAATATAAATGTTTCAAAATTATGCACAGTCCTGTAACACACCCTTTAAAAAGTCTCTTGAGTATATTTATCTTATATCCTTTCCTGGGGTTACCTAAAGGGATAGGAAAGTCAAAATTAAACTTGCATGATTCAGATAGAGCATGCGATTTTAAGAAACGTTTAAATTCCCTTCTATTTTAAAACGTGCTTCGTTCTCTTGGTATCCATTGTTGAAAAAGAATACGCACATATCCTACACTAGTGGGAGCTAGCTGCTGATTGGTGCCTGCACACATTTGTCTGCAGTAGTGTTCAGCTAGCTGCCAGTAGTGCACTGCTTTTCCTTTCGCAAAGGACAACAAGAGAATGAAGCAAATTTGATAATATTTTTTTTGTGGTTTCCTGTCCCTTTAAGGACAGATATGAATTAATTCATAATTAAATAAAAGGATAAATAGATAAAGTGAATATTGAAAGTACATTACTAATATATGACTTACATTTGTGTTGATTGCAGGTGTTGTGTTTAATTATAATGAAACAGGTGTGCACAGAGATGCCACTGGCTGGGATCAGTGCGTTAGCGTTCTGCTTGTGCCGCCTGATGTGCATAATGTAAGAAGCCAATGGGACGACTATCTAGAGAGATTCTCAGCTGCTGATAGATGGTTACCGCAGAGGTATGTTTTTATGACATCAGGAACACAGTCTAGATATATTATGTGAAGCTGCACTGTGATCAGAAGAAATAAGCAGGCAGTGACTTTAGTACTGTAAAGGGATAGATCAAAGATCCACAAAGAAAAGTCCAAATCAAATGAGATCAACAGAATTTTATTACTAGAACACATGAAAGCATTAAATAGCCCTTTAAATACATTTGGAATTGTTCTGTTTAACATAACTCCAGGCAAACTATTGCATATAAACAAATATGTCTGCTCTATTGCAAACCTGGTAGTCTTTTTTTTTATTTTTTTATTTTAATATTTTTATTTTTATTTTCATTGAAGGACATACATTTGAAGAAAACAGGTTACATAGGATAAGATAATATAACATGCTTAAGAGATATACCCGTTGTAATAACTAACATATAAGCAAACTGTCCTTTTATCTCTACGAACATCTGAATCGGTCACTCTTGGACCACTGTTATAAAGTTATTTTTGTGACATAGAGATATTAAAAGGGGTGAGGATTTCTCAAGAATCCTCTTCAGTGGTATACATGGTACTGATGAAGAAAAATACAAAAGTAAAGGTCGCTCCCCAGCCACACACCCAACATAAACAGAATTCTCCCGGAAGACACTCCAGCAAAACATCTAGGCAGTCAGACTGCAAAGAAAAAAGGTTTGGCCATATATGGGGGTGTTAATTGTATACGCCTATGTTATCTTCAATTAAACTTAAAGTGGTATGAGATATAATGATTATATTGTTATGTATGCTACTAGTATAATATCTCTTTTGCATTGTTTTGGGGGTAATAAGAATTAGCTGTCTGCCCATGTGGACTGAATATATAGTTAAATGCAATGAGCTTAGGATGACCTCATTTGGGTTATAACAAAAGTGTATGGGAGACAGAGAAATGTAATTCTGTAGGGTGTCAATATTATATCATATAATGGCTTGTATTTGATATATTATGATTAGAAGTTACTGCCCACGGCCCCGGCCGCTGGCCATAAGGCAGGTCACCCATCATATTAGAAAGGTGCAAGCTGCATATATCCCCTGTCTAACCTATTGGGCTTAATTCTGGAGGCTATCATGAAGAACTATAAATTAAACTGTTTGAATAACAATATGCAGCTAAGAACACGTCTGCAATTTGAGTTAATAATAAAGAACGTCTAGCTGCTAAATAGGTATAATCAAACATACAATATTAGAACATTTATGGATTGCGTCATTGATAAAGATAATAGAAACATCTGAAATATAGAGAAACAAGTCAAACAGAAAACACATATGTGGCATCATACAGTTTTTAGATTAACCCCCACTGTCCATATCCTTTCCAATGGCGTGTAATGGGAAGTGGAGTGAAGGTATAAAAGTTTTCAGGGCAGTGAGGTTTTTGTGGTATGAGATTTTAGGCATATGGTGAGATTTTAATGGTGTGTAAACAGCGCCTGTGTTAGTCTCCTGGGGTTTCAATGTGGGTGCATTATAAGCACAGTTGGGCAGTTCCCATTGCCCAAAATGTCCAACATTAAAGTTAAAATCGTCCATTTGCTTATACATAGATGTTGAAGCCCAATCTTTAAAGTTAGCAGATAAAGCAGATGTCACCTCATGATAAACCAGATCTTGCTTCTGTGTCATACCTCTTATGGCTGCTTGCGGTTTATGTGCGTTGTGTTCTTGTCTCCCTCTGTATATAGCTTCATTGCTCCCTGTAGTGTCCGGGTAGTCTGGGACTTCTAAAAGATATTTGAGGCCATTATATGTTGCATGGGAGGGTTGTATGTAAACACTGGAGCCGCAATTCGATATCAGTATGTTAGTTGAGATATGCTCCTTTTCCTCCGTGTCTGCTACACCGTCCGGTATAAACATATCAGCCGAATCGCCTCCCTTCCTCCCTGCAGTTGCGACGTAGTTTGGTAGCTGTGAATCGGCTGAGTCGTCCATTGCTTTCCCCTTGGTAGCGCTCTCAGGCTTCTTTACCGCCAGTGATATATTTGGCATTGTGGGGTGCGGCATTCGTTCTAGGCCGTTAGCATAGGAACTCTCAAGTTCGGGCCTGTAGGTAATGTCTTCCGGTACTGTCAGTCTCCAGATCTCCATCGGTTGTTGCGGCTGTAGGACAGTTCTCACACAGCTGTCTCAGGTAGGATTCAGACGGAGCTTTGTATAATAGTTTTTGCAGGAGACGCTCCAGTCTGATATAGTGAGCGTCCAAACGCTGAAGCATGGCCTCGTCGTGCATAGGTACCGGTATGGAAAACATTGTTCAACTGTTAAGTATTCCCCCAAGAGATGCGATGGGTATATAATATTTTGGATAGTGCAGTCTGGGAGCGACAAGAACCCCGGAGACCGGGGGGGGGGTCGTCGCCTAGTAGTGAGCCGCCGCTCCAGGCCCTAATCGTCCGTTCCTCAGCTCCAGAATCATGCACACAGCAAATGCAGCCTGAAACAAACCCTTGCAGGGTTAAGCTTTGATAGATATGTGAAATTCTGTATCAATGCTGTTTTTTTAGCCTAATAATCGGCGGATTATAGAGGAATCCTCGGGAGCTTTAGGAAAAGCGTCCTCTTTAGAACGCAGTTTGGACACGCCCCCCAACCTGGTAGTCTTTTTAACCATTTGGCTCTTAGAGGGTTTAATGCACTGCAGCCAAGAGATTAAATAAAACCATAAACTGCAAATTCAATAAAGTTATTTGAAGGTTGCAGCTGCTTCATTTGCCTTTGGTGACATTCAGTGCATCAGTGCTGGCACACATAGCAGTTTGTAATAGCTTAACACTATATTGCAAACTGCTGCTGATTTATACATATGCACAGATGTGCATTTCAATTTCTACTAAATTGTGCCTTAAAGGGACAGTCTACACCAGAATTTTTATTGTTTTAAAAGATACATAATCCCTTTATTATCCATTCCCCAGTTTTGCAAAACAAACACAGTTATAATAATATAATTTTAACCTATGTGATTATCTTGTATCTAAGCCTCTGCAAACTGCCCCTTTATTTCAGTTCTTTTAATAGACTTGCAGTTTAGCCAATCAGTGCCTGCTCCCAGATAACTTCACGTGCACAAGCACAGTGTTATCTATATGAAATATGTGAACTAACACCCTCTAGTGGTGAAAAACTGTTAAAATGCATTCTGAAAAGAGGTGGCCTTCAAGGTTAATTACATGCTCTATCTGAATCATGAAAGTAAATTTTGGCCTAGACTGTCCCTTTAAAGGGGCAATATACTGTAAAATTAGTTTTCCCTTAATGCATTCCCAATGGCTTGCAATAGTAACTACAGAGTATACAATTATGGAAAATTGCTACTTTATGTTTATTTTGTTTATGAGAAAGCTGTTTTTACTGATTGAAGCCTCAATCCATTGTTCCCAAGAACATGAACCTCCAATCAATAAATCAATCAATCTCTATCTCTCTATCTTTACATTAAGGCTTTGGCTACCCCAAAGTGTCGGGCGGATATGATTCTCTGTAGTGGATCATGTCCGCCCGACATCGCTAAATGCCGACAGCATACACTGTTGGCATTTAACATTGCACAAGCATATCTAGTGAAATGCTTGTGCAATGCCGCCCCCTGCACATTCGCAGCCAATCGGCCTCTAGCAGGGCGTGTTAATCATTCCGATCGTATTGGCCACGTCTGAACTTGCAAGGTTTAGATCATTGGACCCTAAGAGAAGCTTAGAAGAGAGAGGGGATATAGGTGATATGCTAGAGACCTTCAAGTATATTAGAAGGTTTAATAAAAATGAGGGTAAAGCAAGTGTCATGATTTGATTTTAGGTTGGAGTTTAGTAGGTTCGGGAATAATTTGCAGAAGCACTTGTTTACAAAGTGGGCTATTAACCAAAGTGGTAGGAAAAAGACTGTAACTTTAGAAAGAAATATTGGCAGACTTTATGGAACTTTTGGTTCTATTGACTGTAAAAATGTAAATAATTATAAGAATTTTATTTTTTTCCCCCCTAATTTGGGATTTACAAGTAGCTGTAATCAGGAAACATATAAATATTCAAACATGTCTTTTACAGATACGAAGAAAGTGATCACAACTGCTACACATTTGCGCTGACGTTTGTAAACAGCATGTTGACTCTTCAAGAAAAGAAGACGTTTAGCAAGAAGGAATTTACCGAACGATTTGTTTTACCACGGACACGAAGAGCTTCAAAGTACATCACCATCTGCAAGGAAATTTCAGAAAATGATTTCTACATAGTTAAAAACCACAAAAATGTGGTGATTACACCTTGAGGAGTTGATCCCAGCTCTTTAAAAACCATATCTAATGATTAAATGATTGTGATCAGGTCCGTTGTTTGTTGATGTATTTTATAGACATTACTGAATGTAAAAGTCTTCCCAGATTGTAATTTTTAACATGTAAATTTATTTAAAGGGACATTGTACACTAGATTTTTCTTTGCATAAATGTGTTGTAGATTATCCATTTATTTAGCCCATCTGGGTTTTTTTTTGTAAAAATGTATAGTTTTTCTTATTTTTAAATAACATTGTGCTGATTTTCAGACTCCTAACCAAGCCCCAAAGTTTTAGATGTGTACTGATGTCTACAGTCTTCACATTGCTTCTGTTTGTATAATGGGCCTATTCATATGTAAGGGAGGAGAGGGGAGAGGGTCTGCTCTCAGCCCCTTTCTGTGGGTGTTCCAGACTAAACTCATCAACATTGCTGAATTGGGATGTTTTTAAAAGGTTTTATACTGGATTTTTATATCAGTATCTGTGCATATTATTCTTTATATTAGTGTCTATTGCATGCAGTAAAATTCAAATTGGTGTATACTGCCCCTTTAAGGAATATACATACTTAAAACATTAATAAGGACATTAAAATAATTTATATATGCAAAGTATATATTAGTAAGTATGCACTGCAACAGATTTACATACAAAATAAATGTTTTAAGAGCATTTAAAACCAATGTTTTCCTTTTAATAAATGTTAATAAGTCAGAAATCGGAGCAGAGCTAAAGGGGGGGAATAGAAGGAGGTTAGTCTTGGACATGTTAATATTTAGGTGATAAGAGGTAATGCAGGAAGAAATTCCAGATAAGCAGTCACTGACGTGAGAAAGCACAGAGAGAGCAGATGGGGAGAGGTAGCTCTGAGTGTCATCAGCATAGGAGGTGATATTTGAAGCAGTAGCAGGTGATAAATTTGCACTGCTTGATACTCCAGTGACTGCAGCATATACAGCAACTCAATAGTTCCACAGTGATTGTTTGTAGCTCAACAAAATTCCTCTTCTACCTGTAGACTTTTTTCAAGAAATGTTTTAATAAGTTCTTGAAAAAGTCTGAGGGAAGCAGTGGAAACAGTTGAGCTACTAACTCTCACAGACTGTAGTTTGCTAGTGACCTGTAGATCTTATTTTGTACACAGTAAGTGCATTTTACCTGTTTTTTTATATTACAGTACCTTTGAGAAGTGGATATTTTTCTTGTATTTTAGGATATCTACAAACCTCAGTCAAGCCTCTTTAACCAAGAGAAGGTGATAACGCACTGCTGTACCCGATTTAAATCAATTACAGTAAGGACATATAAGAGCACTGTGTTAAAATAGTAGCAGGCCATAGGCTTAGGCCCAGGCATTCTTTCCTCATGGTGACAAGGCCATTTTATCGTGGTAGGAACGGCTGTTTTGGTAGTTCACATTTGAGGTCTGTGGGCTCCATGTACTAAGCCGTCAATTCATCCGTCATTGTAGACGCGGCTAAACTCGCCGTTACTCGCCGCGGGCAAAATGGTGTCCGCTGTTGCTATGTACTAATAATCCCACAATAAATAGACACGTCTAGCCCGCCGCGAGCAATGGCGGAATATTGATAAATTTGACGCCTCGCTCGCCGCGACTAAGCTGATGTACTTAACTTTCAGTTGAATTGTCTGGCCAATTGTTAACACGTGACATGCAAGGTGTCACGAACGTCATAGTAGTCGCGGGAATAGAATTTTGTTCCTATAAATGTACAACTTTTCTAAACAACTTTATTATTGTTCCAAAATTTTTGGAGAGTGATTACAGAGCGTTATTTTTTGTGATCTTTATTTACAAATTCGATATGGCTTCATCTGGATCTGAAACCGCTTCAAAATCCAAGAATCCTCACTTTTCTCATGAACAATGAACAATGTAAGTACAATGCTGATATTACTGCCTTTTATATATGTCTAGACTGGCGTCTAGAGTGACTTTCCTATTGTTTTGTACCTTGCCTGCCACCTAAAAGGTGGCGAGGCAAAAATAACGAGGTGGGGGCGGAAATTGACGCGAGCGGACAAATAGATTTTTTAGTACATTCGTTTTTGGCGAGTTGGTGGTCAAATGTGTCTAATTACAGTGAAAAATGGAGAGGTAGCGAGGTTTGGCGGATAAGTACGCTCGCAATTTTAAAGATGCGAGTTTGAACATAGTTGACGGCTTTGTGAGATTTGTTGCGGGTAGCTCGCTGACTGCTTAGTACATGGAGCCCTATGTTGTGATGCATTTTGCACCTTGTTGAGGCTCCTAAATACATAATTAAGAGACCTGGCTACAGGACTGTCAATCGTACATGACAGCATTTTATATAAAGACAACTTAAAGGGACAGTAAAGTCATAATTAGACATTTATGATTTAGACAGTGTATACAATTTTAAACAACTTTCCAATTTACTTCTATTATTTAATTTGCTTCCTTCTCTTGTTATCCTTTGCTGAAACGTTTATGAAGGTAGGCTCAGCAGCAGCAAAGAACCTAGGTTCTAGCTGCTTATTGGTTGCTGCATATATATATACCGATTGTCATTGGCTCACCCTTTGGGGCCTATTTATGAAAGGCCTGTCGGACATGATCCGACAGTGCGGATCAAGTCTGACAGACCTCGCTGAATGCGGAGAGCAATATGCTCTCCGCATTCAGCATTGCACCAGCAGCTCTTGTGAACTGCTGGTGCAACGCCGCCTCTTGCCAATCGGCCGCTAGCAGGGGGTGTCAATGAACCTGATCGTATTCGATCGGGTTGAATTGCGGCGATGTCTGTCTGCCTCCTCAGAGCAGGGGAACAGGTTATGGAGCAGCGGTCTTTAGACCGCTGCTCCATAACGTGTTTCTGGCGAGTCTGAAGGCTCGCCAGAAACACGGGCCCTTAAACTCCATACGGAGCTTGATAAATGGGCCCCCATGTGTTCAATTAGAAACCAGTAGTGCATTGCTGCTCCTTCAACAAATGATACCAAGAGAATGAAGCAAATTTGATAATAGAAGTAAACTGGAAAGTTGTTTTGTGTTCTACCTAAATCATGAAAAAAAAATTGGGGTTTCGTGTCAATTTAAGAAAATAAATTAACATCGGATTATTCCTAAAGGAAAATCCAGATTAGATTTGAGAGCTCTCAGGTTTGTAAACAACCAGTAACACTAGGAATAAACTTTACATTTATTAGAAGAAACTATTCTGAACAGCTGTACTGCAGACATCATACATTTATTTTTTCCTGTCTGCCTTGCCGTCTGCACATCTCAATTCAACCTAAAAGACTCTACAAGAGCAGCAAGCTCACCAGGACCTCCTATTTCTATAGACATAAGGAAAGAATCCTCCAATCCCCCAAACAGCATCTTAATTAGTATACACTTCTGTGAAGCTGAAAGTTAGGATCATTGCATTAAGGTTTGTTGGTTACTTTGGTTCGGATGAGGGATGGAGAAGAGATGGTACGCCTCTCTGAATAGGTGAGTTTTCAAGGAGCGTCTGAAGCTATACAAGGTTGGAGACAGTCTTATGGAGCGGGGTAGAGAGTTCCAGAGGACAGGAGCAGCACGTGAGAAGTCTTAGAGACGTGGGACTTCAGATAACAGGAGTGAAGAGACGTAGGTCAGAGGTTGATTGAAGAGGTCAGTGAATATTTGGAAACGAGAGAGGAAATATAGTTGGGAGAGAGGCTGTTGAGTGCTTTGTAAGTTAGAGTTAAATGGATACTGAACCTAATTTTTTTTTCTTTTTTGATTCAGATAGAGCATGCAATTTTAGGCAACTTTCTAATTTACTCATATTATCATCGTTCTCTTGCTATCTTTATTTGAAAAATACAGTCCAGAACCCTGGACAGCTCTTGTTTATTGGTGGATGAATTTATCCACCAATCAGCAAGTACAACCCAGGTTGTTCACCAAAAATGGTCCGGCATCTAAACTTACATTCTTGCTTTTCAAATAAAGATACCAAGAGACTGAAGAACATTTGCTAATAGGAGTAAATTAGAAAGCTGCTTAAAATTGCATGCTCTATCTGAATCACAAAAGAAAAAATTTGGGTTCAGTGTTCCTTTAATACTTTAAATTGTATTCTGGAGTGTATACACTGTTATACTTAGAAATGATGAAAATTATGTCATATTGAGTGGTTCTGAGACTAAGTAAATCGTTAAGTGGGTAATACTTTAAACATATCTTGAAACTATCAACTCTGGTCTTGAGATTTATAGTGGTATATATGAAACGGTAAAACGCTCCAAAGAGGGCATGACTTAATTAACCGATATTATTATGTACCTAAGAAACACGGATGATCAGAGTGTGAATGTATAGTATATTATGTACCAACACGTGTTAAAGTAGAATACTATGAGAAAGTGAAAAAGTCTTTTTATACCGAAGCTGGATAGATACATTGTTACTAAAAGTAAAAGACCTTATAGTAAATAGACTGGTCCTAGGTATTAAGAAAAGATCTACCAAGAGCATAAAAATCGAGCTATTATTATGTTAACACTTGTTAAAGTACAGTCTTGTAAGAAAATGATATAGTTTTTCAATTTTGAGACTATACCGTTATAGTAACACCAAGCTAATAGACTCTATGCTAAGCGGATCTCTCATACTCAGATTGATGTATTACACATGATACCGGAAACATAAGATAAGGTCAATTACAAGAATAAATAACGATCTATCAGCTCCAAAACAAAATATGTTACTAGGTTGCCTCCCTTCCTCCCTGCAGTTGCGACGTAGTTTGGTAGCTGTGAATCGGCTGAGTCGTCCATTGCTTTCCCCTTGGTAGCGCTCTCAGGCTTCTTTACTTAAGAATACCAAGAGCCTATTTTATATGCTTTTACATATATATATATATATTTTTAATAAAGCAAATGTTTGTATATTAAGTGAAAACAATCACTATTTTGGTAATGTTAAACAACTAAACGGCGGCTGATACTTAAAGAAGTGCGCAACCAGTATACTGCACAAGATATAATACTACAATAAATATTAATAATATTCGAAACAAAACAGATACATTGTGATACGACACAGGTATCTATACAATAAACAACTGCGTATTTGGATAAACCAATGCTTTGACAAAGCATAGATATATCAGCAGATCAAATAAACAACCTCATTATACCAAAATAAGTTATCATGAGATTCTGACTTTGGTTAAAACAACTTATGCTCCGCATGGCTATATTAAGCCTATAAGAATAATCATACAACACATATATACACCCAGATGGTAAAACAGCTATTACACTGTAAATAAGTCAGAACATAATTGTAAGAATATACAAGCTACAAATTAATCAGAAGTAACATACATTTCAACAACGTATTAGAAGTTATGCTCCCCAATGAGTGAGCACTTAAACATATATACTATAGAATATTCTAACAAGTTACAAAAGTTAAACTGGTTCAGAGGTTACTTACTCCCACCAGATGATTCTTAGTTGAAACATAATTACGGCATACATATAACAGTCCACTGGAGGTTACTTAAGTGTGATTATAAATTTAATTCTTTCCTATTTTACGAATTAACTATTAAAAGTTAAGTTTTATCTTTTATTTCCACAAGTCCATAATAAGTGCTGTGTCCAATTAAATTCATTTACTAGCTACCACCCAGAGTGCTTTAATGTGTATTCTTTTTCAGAGTAAGTCTTTTCTTACTCTAACCATGTTTCAAACACTATACACTATGTGAAATTTATTTTGACACACTTATTTTTGTTTCAATATGGCCTGAGTTTATACAATAACTAGCAAGTTTGTTCCAATGCCTTCATTATGTTTCTTTTAAATGAGAAATATATAATGTTTCTCTAGGAAGTTATATATTACCATTTCATTAGGTAGTTCTATTTTAGCTAGTTAAGAATTGGTTAGAATATGTGTAGATGATGCAGTTTAGGAGAGTCCACAAAATACTATTGTACTGTATGGAAAAGAGGAGAAGAAATGGTCATTCAAGTAAACAGGTCTAGGTCTCTTCTCATATTAAGACCAAGTGGGCTGTTGGTCTTCAAAGTAAAAATCCAGTATACCTCACGTTTATTTAGTTTATTTTTCCTATCTCCTTCTCTCTTCCATACAGGTACATGATCAATACCCTGTATAGTTAATTTAGTAATATCTGCATTGTGCAATTCTTTAAAGTGTCTTGCTACTGAAGTGTCAGAGTCTATTGTCTATAGATCTTAGATGTTGTAAGAACCTGTCCTTTAATGGACGTTTTGTTTTCCCTGTATATTGCTTTAAACAGACCTGACATGTCAGTAAGTAAACAACATGTGTAATAGAACAATTTATATAGAAATTGATGTCATGTTCATTCTCTGTACTGTTGGACTTAATTTTTTTCCCATCCATGACATGGGAGCATGTCTTGCAGACCGGACGTCTGCACTTGTAAAACCCTGTCCTTTTTTTTAAGCCAAGTAGTCCTAGTTTTAACAGGCAAATCAGATGGAGACAAGAAATTGGCCAACGTTTAACCTCTTCTAGTGATAAAATCCTACCCCTTTTCTATCTCTTTGATGATAGGGTCAGTGTATAGTATAGGCAGGGATTCTTTGATTATATTACAAATTTTGTGATATTCATTACTATATGTGGTAATAAACTTAAGATTAGGCTGTTGTTTTTTTTATTTCTCTTGTTAGGTGTATCCAGTCCACGGATCATCCATTACTTGTGGGATATTCTCCTTCCCAACAGGAAGTTGCAAGAGGATCACCCACAGCAGAGCTGCTATATAGCTCCTCCCCTAACTGCCATACCCAGTCATTCTCTTGCAAGCTCTCAACATAGCTGGAGGTAGTAAGAGGAAAGTGGTAAAATATAGTTAGTTTTTTCTTCAATCAAAAGTTTATTGTTTTTAAATGGTACCGGAGTGTACTATTTTATCTCAGGCAGCATTTAGAAGAAGAATCTGCCTGCATTTTTCTATGATCTTAGCAGAAGTAACTAAGATCCACTGCTATTCTCACATATGTCTGAGGAGTGAGGTAACTTCAGAGGGAGAATGGCGTGCAGGGTATCCTGCAATAAGGTATGTGCAGTTAAGTTTTTCTAGGGATGGAATTTGCTAGAAAATGCTGCTGATACCGGATTAATGTAAGTTAAAGCCTAAATACAGTGATTTAATAGTGACTATTATCAGGCTTGCTATCAGAGGTATATACTCTGATTAATGTGCAATATAAAACGTTTGCTGGCATGTTTAATCGTTTTTATATATGCTTTGGTGATAAAACTTATTGGGGCCTAGTTTTTTCCACATGGCTGGCTTTATTTTTGCCTAGAAACAGTTTCCTGAGGCTTTCCACTGTTATAGTATAAAAGTTACAGTTGGTGCAGTTAAAATTACAAACTGTGACATTCAGCTTCCCTCAGCAGTCCCCTGCATGCTATAGGACATCTCTGAAGGGCTCAAAAGGCTTCAAAAGTAGGAGCTGTGGCAGTTGTTATGACTGTTTAAAAAACATATTTTCGTTTTGTTAATCTGTTTTTTGTATTAAGGGGTTAATCAACCATTTGCAAGTGGGTGCAATGCTCTGCTAACTTGTTACATACACTGTAAAAATTTCGTTAGTTTAACTGCCTTTTTTCACTGTTATTTCAAATTTTGGCAAAATTTGTTTCTCTTAAAGGCACAGTAACGTTTTTTTTTATATTGCTTGTTAACTTGATTTAAAGTGTTTTCCAAGCTTGCTAGTCTCATTGCTAGTCTGTATAAACATGTCTGACTTAGAGGAAACTCCTTGTTCATTATGTTTAAAAGCCATGGTGGAACCCCATAGGAGAATGTGTACTAAATGTATTGATTTCACTTTAAACAATAAAGATCAGCTGTTATCTTTAAAAGAATTATCACCAGAGGATTCTGACGAGGGGGAAGTTATGCCGACTAACTCTCCCCACGTGTCGGACCCTTTGACTCCCGCTCAAGGGACTCACGCTAAAATGGCGCCAAGTACATCAAAGATGCCCATAGCGATTACTTTGCAGGACATGGCGGCAATCATGGATAATACCCTGTCAGCGGTATTAGCCAGACTGCCTGAATTCAGAGGAAAGCGCGATAGCTCTGGGGTTAGAAGTAATACAGAGCGCACAGATGTTTTAAGGCCCATGTCTGATACTGCGTCACAATATGCAGAAGCTGAGGAAGAGCTTCAGTCTTTGGGTGACGTCTCTGACTCAGGGAAACCTGATTCAGATATGTCTACTTTTAAATTTAAGCTTGAGAACCTCCGGGTGTTGCTTGGAGAGGTTTTAGCTGCTCTGAATGACTGTGACACAATTGCAGTGCCAGAGAAATTGTGTAGACTGGATAAATACTACGCGGTGCCGGTGTGTACTGACGTTTTTCCAATACCTAAAAGGTTTACAGAAATTATTACTAAGGAGTGGGACAGACCCGGTGTGCCGTTTCCCCCCCCCCTCCTATTTTTAGAAAAATGTTTCCAATAGACGCCACCACACGGGACTTATGGCAGACGGTCCCTAAGGTGGAGTGAGCAGTTTCTACTTTAGCAAAGCGTACCACTATCCCTGTCGAGGACAGTTGTGCTTTTTCAGATCCAATGGATAAAAAATTAGAAGGTTACCTTAAGAAAATGTTTATTCAACAAGGTTTTATCCTGCAGCCCCTTGCATGCATTGCTCCTGTCACTGCTGCTGCGGCGTTCTGGTTTGAGTCTCTGGAAGAGGCCTTTCAGACAGCTACTCCATTGACTGAAATACTTGACAAGCTTAGAACACTTAAGCTAGCTAATTCTTTTGTTTTCTGATGCCATTGTTCATTTGACTAAACTAACGGCTAAGAATTCTGGATTCGCCATCCAGGCACGTAGGGCGCTATGGCTTAAATCTTGGTCAGCTGACGTGACTTCAAAGTCTAAATTACTTAACATTCCCTTCAAGGGGCAGACCCTATTCGGGCCTGGTTTGAAGGAAATTATTGCTGACATTACTGGAGGTAAGGGTCATACCCTTCCTCAGGACAGGGCCAAATCAAGGGCCAAACAGTCTAATTTTCGTGCCTTTCGAAACTTCAAGGCAGGTGCAGCATCAACTTCCTCTGCTACAAAACAAGAGGGAACTTTTGCGCAATCCAAGCCGGCCTGGAAATCTAACCAGGCCTGGAGCAAAGGCAAGCAGGCCAGAAAGCCTGCTGCTGCCTCTAAGACAGCATGAAGGAACGGCCCCCTATCCGGCAACGGATCTAGTAGGGGGCAGACTTTCTCTCTTCGCCCAGGCGTGGGCAAGAGATGTTCAGGATCCCTGGGCGTTGGAGATCATATCTCAGGGATATCTTCTGGACTTCAAAGCTTCCCCCCCCACAAGGGAGATTTCACCTTTCGAGATTATCTGTAAACCAGATAAAGAAAGAGGCATTCTTACGCTGTGTGCAAGACCTCCTAATAATGGGAGTGATCCATTCAGTTCCACAGATGGAACAAGGACAGGGATTTTATTCAAATCTGTTTGTGGTTCCCAAAAAAGAGGGAACCTTCAGACCAATTTTGGATCTAAAGATCTTAAACAAATTCCTCAGAGTTCCATCGTTCAAAATGGAAACTATTCGGACAATCCTACCTATGATCCAGGAGGGTCAGTACATGACCACAGTGGATTTGAAGGATGCTTACCTTCACATACCGATTCACAAAGATCATGATCGGTTCCTAAGGTTTGCCTTTCTAGACAGGCATTACCAGTTTGTGGCTCTTCCCTTCGGGTTAGCTACAGCCCCAAGAATTTTTACAAAGGTTCTGGGGTCTCTTCTGGCGGTCCTAAGACCACGGGGCATAGCAGTGGCCCCTTATCTAGACGACATCCTGATACAGGCGTCAAACTTCCAAATTGCCAAATCTCATACGGACATAGTATTGGCATTTCTGAGGTCGCATGGGTGGAAAGTGAACGAGGGAAAGAGTTCTCTATCACCCCTCACAAGGGTTTCCTTCCTAGGAACTCTGATAGATTCTGTAGAAATGAAAATTTACCTGACGGAGTCCAGGTTATCAAAGCTTCTAAATTCCTGCCGTGTTCTTCACTACATTCCGCGCCCTTCGGTGGCTCAGTGCATGGAAGTGATCGGCTTAATGGTAGCGGCGATGGACATAGTGCCATTTGCGCGCCTACATCTCAGACCGCTGCAATTATGCATGCTCAGTCAGTGGAATGGGGATTACACAGATTTGTCCCCTCTGCTAAATCTGGATCAAGAGACCAGAGATTCTCTTCTCTGGTGGCTATCTCGGGTCCATCTGTCCAAAGGTATGACCTTTCGCAGGCCAGATTGGACAATTGTAACAACAGATGCCAGCCTTCTAGGTTGGGGTGCAGTCTGGAATTCCCTGAAGGCTCAGCAATCGTGGACTCAGGAGGAGAAACTCCTCCCAATAAATATTCTGGAGTTAAGAGCAATATTCAATGCTCTTCTAGCTTGGCCTCAGTTAGCAACCCTGAGGTTCATCAGATTTCAGTCGGACAACATCACGACTGTGGCTTACATCAACCATCAAGGGGGGACCATGAGCTCCCTAGCGATGTTAGAAGTCTCCAAGATAATTCGCTGGACAGAGACTCACTCTTGCCATCTATCAGCGATCCATATCCCAGGTGTAGAGAGCTGGGAGGCAGATTTTCTAAGTCGTCAGACTTTTCATCCGGGGGAGTGGGAACTCCATCCGGAGGTGTTTCCTCAATTGGTTCATCACTGGGGCACACCAGAATTGGATCTCATGGCGTCTCGCCAGAACGCCAAGCTTCCTTGTTACGGATCCAGGTCCAGGGACCCAGAAGCGACGCTGATAGATGCTCTAGCAGCGCCTTGGTTCTTCAACCTGGCTTATGTGTTTCCACCGTTTCCTCTGCTCCCTCGACTGATTGCCAAAATCAAACAGGAGAGAGCATCGGAGATCTTGATCGTGCCTGCGTGGCCACGCAGGACCTGGTATGCAGACCTGGTGGACATGTCATCCTTTCCACCTTGGCCTCTGCCTCTGAGACAAGACCTTCTACTACAAGGTCTTTTCAAATCTAATGTCTCTGAGACTGACTGCCTGGAGATTGAACGCTTGATTTTATCAAGGTGTGGCTTCTCCGAGTCAGTCATTGATACCTTAATACAGGCACGAAAGCCTGTAACCAGGAAAATCTACCATAAGATATGGCGCAAATATCTTCATTGGTGTGAATCCAAGAATTACTCATGGAGTAAGGTTAGGATTCCTAGGATATTGTCCTTTCTCCAAGAGGGTTTGGATAAAGGATTATCAGCTAGTTCTTTAAAGGGACAGATTTCTGCTCTGTCTATCCTTTTTGCACAAGCGTCTGGCAGAGGTTCCAGACGTCCAGGCATTTTTTTAGGCTTTGGTTAGAATTAAGCCTGTGTTTAAACCTGTTGCTCCTCCATGGAGCTTAAACTTGGTTCTTAAGGTTCTTCAAGGAGTTCAGTTTGAACCCCTTCATTCCATTGATATCAAACTTTTATCTTGGAAAGTTCTGTTTTTGATGGCTATTTCCTCGGCTCGTAGAGTCTCTGAGTTATCAGCTTTACAATGTGATTCTCCTTATCTGATTTTCCATACAGATAAAGTAGTTCTGCGTACAAAACCTGGGTTTTTACGTAAGGTAGTTTCCAACAAGTATATCAATCAAGAGATTGTTGTTCCATCATTGTGTCCTAATCCTTCTTCAAAGAAGGAACGTCTTTTACATAATTTGGACGTAGTCCGTGCTTTAAAGTTTTACTTACAAGCGACTAAAGATTTTCGTCAAACATCTTCCCTGTTTGTTGTTTACTCTGGACAGAGGAGAGGTCAAAAGGCTTCGGCAACCTCTCTTTCTTTTTGGCTTCGGAGCGTAATACGCTTAGCCTATGAGACTGCTGGACAGCAGCCCCCTGAAAGGATTACAGCTCATTCTACTAGAGCTGTGGCTTCCACCTGGGCCTTTAAAAATGAGGCTTCTGTTGAACAGATTTGCAAAGCGGCGACTTGGTCTTCGCTTCATACCTTTTCAAAATTTTACAAATTTGATACTTTTGCTTCTTCGGAGGCTATTTTTGGGAGAAAGGTTCTACAGGCAGTGGTCCCTTCCGTTTAAGTACCTGCCTTGTCCCTCCCTTCATCCGTGTACTTTAGCTTTGGTATAGGTATCCCACAAGTAATGGATGATAGATACACCTAACAAGAGAAAACATAATTTATGCTTACCTGATAAATTTATTTCTCTTGTGGTGTATCCAGTCCACGGCCCGCCCTGTCCTTTTAAGGCAGGTCTAAATTTTAAACTACAGTCACCACTGCACCCTATGGTTTCTCCTTTCTCGGCTAGTTTCGGTCGAATGACTGGATATGGCAGTTAGGGGAGGAGCTATATAGCAGCTCTGCTGTGGGTGATCCTCTTGCAACTTCCTGTTGGGAAGGAGAATATCCCACAAGTAATGGATGATCCGTGGACTGGATACACCACAAGAGAAATAAATTTATCAGGTAAGCATAAATTATGTTTTTTTTTGTTTATATTCAAGTAATTTTTCCCTAAGGGTATGTTCAATCTCTTCCCTAACTTTTTCAAGTAATGTGGGCTCATATCCTCTATTCCTGAGTCTATCAGTGATAATTTATGCTTGCTTGTGATAATCCTCATCTCTGGTGCAGTTTCTCCTGGCTCTGGTACATTCCCCTTTTGGAATGCCTCTAAGAACATGTCTAGGGTGACAGGAATCAAATTGCAGGATTGTGTTTCCTGCCAATGGTTTTCTATATAATGTAGTACTGATATGTCCATTATCTGCCATTAACTGTATAATCAAAAAATTTATGGAATGTGCATTATCCTCTCCTATGAATGAGATCCCCCATCCATTGGTGTTTAAGTAATCACAGACATTTTTAGCCACTTCCTCATCACCATCTAGAATTTATATCAGGTCGTCAATGTAGCAATAATATTGTATGATATTTTCTTTAAAGGGATTTCCATCCGCAACGACGTGGGCCAGCTCCCACCATCCCATAAAAAAATTGGCATAAGAGGGGGCAAATTTTGCCCCTATAGGTGTCCCACGTCTCTGCAGATAGAAATCCCTCTGAAACATAAAAAAATTATGTGTTAGTAAATACTCAATGGCTCTCAATAAAAGCTGTTTTGTTATAGGTTCGAAAGTACGTTCTCTAAAGCTATCATACCCTTCTCATGTAAGATAAATGTATATAGAGATGACACAGCTACTAAGAATCTGTATGTTGATTTCCAACTACATTCCTTCAATTTATGAATTAGATCAGTGGTGTCTTGAATATAGCTTGGCAGATTCCTAACTAAAGGCTGTAAAAAACTATCAACTACTTCAAATAAGGGTTCATTTAAAGAATCTATCCCTGCAATAATAGGGCGACCCAGTGGATTAACTGGATTTTTGTGTATTTTAGGAAAGAAATTAAGTACAGGTGTTACTGGAAACTGTGGTATAAGATTATCACATATTGAAGTGCAGATAATGTTATTGAATTTAGCCATCTGTACTATTTGTACTAATTCTTTCCTAAATGTCTGAGTTGGATTTTCTTTCAGTTTAATGTATACCTCAGTATCATTCAGCTGTCCTTCTGCTTCTGCTATATAATTAGTGGTATTTAATACGACAACATTGCCACCTTTGTCTGATGGCCTGATCGTTATGTTTTCATTTTTACTAAGCTCTTTTAGGGCTGTTTTTTCTTGTTGTGACAAATTTGACTGAGTATACTTTATTTTCTTAATGGTTTTATCATTAAGATTGATTAATTTATCTTCCACTGTTTTCTGGAATATATCCAGAGCTTTAGTTCTAGTATGGACAGGGTAAAAATGACTCTTTTTTCTAGTTTTGAAATTTTGATCTGTTTTAGGAATATCTGTACCCTCTTTTGTAAGATCTAATATATTACCCCTTGACATTTGTTGTAAGTCTACTACCGTACACCAATCTGCGAAGGATAGTTGTTCACTACTCTCTTTTTTTTGTCTGTTTCTCTGTATTTACATTCTTCTGTATATTCAAATCAACATTGTCATGAAAATGTTTAAGTAGAGTTATCTTGCGCACAAAATGATTAACATCCATGACTGTTTCAAATAAATTAAATTGATTTGAAGGTACAACATTTAGTCCATTAGATAACAACATTTCCTGAGATTTATTTTATGTTTAGTCAGATAAATTAATCACATTGCTATTACTCATATGTATTTTACCTGATTTGTTTTTTTTTTTCCTTGATATCTCCTATCATTTTTTATCTCCTAGAATTTTTCCCTTTTGTTCTTGAATAATCCTCATGTGTCCATCTATATACTTGTTTAGCCTCATAATCTCTGCGATCCCTAGTCATTTTACGTGATTTTTACTTTGAAGACCAGCAGTCCACTTGGTCTTAATATGAGAAGAGACCTAGACCTGTTTACTTGAATGACCATTTCTTCTCTTTTCCATATAGTACAATAGTACTTCATGGACTCTCCTAAACTGCATCATCTATGTATATTCTAACCAATTCTTAACTAGCTAAAATAGAACTACTTAAAGGATTACTTTCTGTTATAATTTTTAAGCCAAACAACTAACATATTAAAGTTAATAAACATTAATTAAAACCTACTGACCTATATTTTCTCCAAAACGAAGTTTCATAACGTTATAAAAGTTATATCTTTTATTCCCCGATGATGTCACGTTATCCTGCCCACTATTTTCAGCACTGCGTGTTCAAAATACTTAAACCAATGAAATTGTGTTTAAAGCGCCATTTTGAAACCTAGGTATTGTAAACGGATTGGTACAGAGCAAAGGATACCCACCGAGTGGGTTTGGAAAACAATTAAATTTGCAGACAAGATTTCTGATATACGGTAGAGATATGTTAATGAAATGCTATTGATAAAAAGCGTATTTGGGGTAGTTAGTTAGTAACAGGCATAGAAAATATTTACTTACAGTGGCCCTTTAATGAAATGGTAATATATAACTTCCTAGAGAAACATGATATATTTCTCATTTAAAAGAAACATAATGAAGGCATTGGAACAAACTTGCTAGCTATTGTATAAACTCAGGCCATATTGAAACAAAATTAAGTGTGTCAAAATAAATTTCACATATAGTGTTTGAAACATACTTATCTATATTTTCAACACAACAGAAATAGTAAAATTGAATATTAAAATAACAGTGTCTAAGAGAGATCACAAATTATAGTAAGCTAAATGATAAGTTTGAATACTATATATATATATCTGTCTTCCGTAGATCAACTATTTTGGATACACACACTACAGCTTTAAGAGAAATCTGTTTAAATAGGGTGTGCACAGGTAGTTACCTATGCAGTGACCAAGTGCGCATGCACAAAACGCATATGCAGGTGTACCTGTACACACTGTGATTTTGTTTGATGAAGTGTGGTGTTTTTACGGAGGCCGTTTAACATGCTTTCAAAAGTTTGAAATAAAGCAGTTTGGATCTTACATATACTTATTGATTACTGGAATTTCTGTGAAAGAGTGCGCTACACTATTTGAGGTATTGTGAATTATTTGGATGTGGCAAGCAGACGCATCGTGTAGCAGCCTTCACTTACTCAGAGTAACCTGAGCTCACTCTCCATTGTACCGATCAGAAGACACAGCATCAGCGATAAAGAGGTAAAAACCTTCCATTGAATCTAAGGTGAGATATTCTAAGGCGCTTTCCCTGCAGTATCTTTTTGTGGCATATAAATATATATATAGAATATCTGCTATAATTCTCTGGTATGTCTCCCTGGCTGCTATTACACGTCCCTTTAAAGGGACAGTCAAGTCCAAAAAAAACTTTCATGATTTAAATAGGGCATGCAATTTTAAACAACTTCCCAATTTACTTTTATCACCAATGTTGCTTTGTTCTCTTGGTATTCTTAGTTGAAAGCTAAACCTAGGAGGTTCATATGCTAATTTTTTAGACCTTGAAGACTGCCTCTAATCTGAGTACATTTTGACCACTAGAGGGCATTAGTTCAAATGTTTCATATAGATAACATTGAGCTCATGCACGTAAAGTGACCTAGGAGTGAGCACTGATTGGCTAAACTGCATGTCTGTCAAAAGAACTGAAATAAGGTGGCAGTCAGCAGAGGCTTAGATACAAGATAATTACAGAGGTAAAATGTGTATTATTATAACTGTGTTGGATATGCAAAACTGGGGAATGGGTAATAAAGGGATTATCTTTCTTTTTAAACAACAAAAATTCTGGTGTTGACTGTCCCTTTAATTTCTGCTATAATTCTCTGGTATCCATGCAATAAATGTAAAACCGGGAAGTCGGTTTAATATAAAATAAACATCCTTTATTGATCTGCTTTAAAACACGCTAAACAGCGTCTCCAAACTTCACACTGATCCTCAAATGTCCAGATTGTGCTGGCAGCATCACAGGCCAGCTGACACGTTTCGGCCAATGGCCGTAGTCATAGCTGTATGACCTGCCTATCCGGACTAGATCTTTCAAAATCTAAAAAGCCTCTGTGATAGGTTAAAGTCTATAATGACTCTGTCGGCCCAGCCCACATTATGCATTCATTCTCGCTATACAGATGCAAATCTGCTCATACAAAATTATTTTACTTTAGAAAGCAGTGCAGTGCATTTTACTCTAATCATGGGCTGGACACAGATGCATGTCAGAGTGTAATTACATTTTGATTTTCGAATATGCAATAAGATCATTAATAACATTAATAGTAACAGTAATATGGATACAAATACCAAAAACACACTTTGTCATACACAGAATCTGGAGTACATTCATGTCCTCTCTACATATTTCGCTGCATTAGTTGGTTAACTCATCTAACCCATACCTATTATTTCTATAAAAAGAAAAGACACATACATATATAGTACTCGGCTATGATAGTACAGCACCCTGGTAACAACTCTATATATCCCCATATATTTCATATTCTCTTTAGAGGGTACGTTTACACCTTAAAGGGACACTAAACCCACATTTTTTCTTTCATGATTCAGATAGAGCATGCAATTTTAAGGAACTTTCTAATTTACTCCTATTATCAATTTTCTTCGTTCTCTTGCTATCTTTATTTAAAAAGCAGGAATGTGATGCATAGGAGCCGGCCCATTTTTGCTTGAGAACCTGGGTTATGCTTGCTTATTGGTGGGTAAATGTAAGCCTCCAATAAGCAAGCACTATCCATGATGCTGAACCTAAAATGGGCTGGCTGCTAATATTTACATTCCTGCTTTTAAAATAAAGATAGCAAGAGAACAAAGACAAATTGATAATAGGAGTAAATTAGAAAGTTGATTAAAATTTCATGCTCTTTCTGAATCATGAAAGAAAAAAATTGGGTTCGGTGTCCCTTTAATTACTGTTCTTTGAATAGCTAATATGATAAATTCTGGTTGCAATTCTTGTTAGCGGTACTTATACTGATAACACATAAATCAATCAGTACTAAAACTTAAAGACAAAATTTTAATACCAAGAATTAATACCAAAAATGAATTCCAAAAATTAACTAGGTCAAACTCAGAGTTAAGTCCCTGGGGCATCCTAGTACCCAACTTGAAAATCCAGAAGACCTTCCTTTCCGCTAGGACATAGTCCAAGTCACCACCCCTGGTTTTCTGTCTTACTTTTTCGATCAACGTCCATCTCATAGTGTCTGGAGAGCTTGAGTGCTTGTGCTTAAAGTGTTTACCTGCCTTTATGTTAGTTATATGTTCACGTATTCTTTCTCTTACTTCTCGTGTGGTCAGACCTGTATATTGCATGTGACATATCAGTACCTGCTCCTATCAGTACCTATCTCCATTTCCATCTCTCTCCTTTTCTTCCAAGTTCACTGCAATCGCCTGTTCTCCCCCTGTCTCTCAGAGTGGCAGTTATCTATCGCTCCCCTGGACCAACCTCCCAATTCCTTGACAACTTTTCTGCCTGGCTTCCTTACTTTCTCTCTACAAATACACCTACTCTAATCCTAGGGGACTTCAACATCCCTATTGACAACCCATCTGCCCTTGCTGCCGCTAAACTTCTCTCACTCACAAACTCCTTTAGCCTCTCACAATCCACCCTATTCCCTACCCATCACGATAGACACTCTATTGATCTGTTATTCTCCTATCTCTGCTCTCTCTCTGATGTTGCCTGTCGCCCATTTCCCATCTCAGACCACCATCTGTTCACCTTTAATCTTAATATACAGGCTAAACCTACTTTTCCCCCTCGCCACCTGTAAAAATCTGCACATTGTGGACCCTCCCCAACTCTCCAACCTTATTCAAATACACCTTCCCCACACGTCCACGATATCCTGCTTTGACCTTACTATAACCTAGTATAACAATACTCTCTCCTCTGCACTTGACACACTCGCTCCGCCCCAACTTCGCAAAGCCCCACGTCGTCAGCTCCAGCCCTGGCACTCCCAGCATACACGCCACCTACAAAAATGCTCCTGCACCATTGAACGTGCCTGGAGGAAATCCCGCTCTGAACCTGATATTATGCACTATAAGTTAATTCTTTATTCTTACACCTCTGCCCTTTACTTAGCTAAGCAAACCTACTTCTCTTCTCTTATATCCACTCACTCCTCAAACCCTAAAAGACTCATCTCCATTTTCAACACTCTCCTCTACCCACCTGCACCACCCCCCTCATGTGCATTCAGTGCTCAAGACCTGGCTGACTTATTTTTCAATAAAACACTTACCATCCGAAGAAACATCCCAACACAAGCTGGCAATCTCCCAACTTCATTCCCAGTCAACCCCTCTGCCGCTCTCTGCACCGTCCTCCCAACCATTGAGAGTGAAGTGACTTTCCTATTGTCTTCCTCACACCTCACTACCTGCCCACTTGACACTATTCCTTCAGATCTAATACCTTCTCTGTCTCCCACCCTCACTCCGGCTCTTACATATTCAGCCTATCTCTTTCTACCGGCTCATTCCCTGCCTCCTTCAAACATGCAAAGGTCACCCCCATCCTCAAAAAAAACCCTCTCTCGACCTTAACTCTCCTGCAATCTACCGCCCTATATTACTGCTCCCTCTATCTTCAAAAGCCCCTTGAAAAACTATTTTTCAATTGCCTAACCCACTTTCTGTCCTCCAACTCATTGCTCGACCTCCTGCAATCTGGCTTCCGTCCCCAACACTCAACTGAGACTGCCCTCACCAAGGTTACAAACGATCTCCTTTCTGCTAAAAACAAAGGCTACCACTCTATACTCATCTTACTTGACCTCTCTGCTGCCTTTGACACTGTTGACCATCCCCTTCTCCTACGGACTCTCAGCTCTCTTGGGCTCTGTGACACTGCCCTCTCCTGGATTCACTCTTATCTAACAGATCCTTCTCCGTCTCTTTTGCTGGTGACTCATCCTCTCTATTGCCTCTGTCTGTTGGAGTACCTCAAGGCTCTGTCCTGGGTCCTCTACTCTTCTCTATTTACACTTCTTCACTGGGTAAACTTATCAACAGCTATGGCTTTAACTATCACCTCTATGCTGATGATACCAAGATCTACCTTTCCACCCCTGCACTCTCTCCTTCTGTCAATTCTCACATCAGTGACTGCTTATCTAGCATTTCCTCCTGGATGGCCTCTCACCACCTAAAAATAAACATGTCCAAGACGGAACTACTTCTAATCCCCCCCTCTAACTCTACTCCAGTTTCTAATTTTTCCATCACTGTTGGCGGCACCACTATCTCCCCTTCATCCCAAGTCCGCTGCCTTGGAGTCACGCTTGACTCAAATCTGTCCTTCATTCCCTACATCCAATTGCTCTCTTCATCCTGCCGCAACCACCTACGCAATATCTCCAAAATTCGTCCGTTTCTGAGTGCTGAAACTACTAAACAGCTAATCCATTCCCTGGTAATTTCCAGACTTGACTACTGTAATAACCTACTGGCCTCCCTCTCTCCCCTTCAATCCATCCTAAATGCATCTGCCAGGCTAATCCACCTTTCTCAATACTGTTTCAGCTGCATCTCTCTGTGAGTCCCTTCACTGGCTCCCCATTCACAGCAGAGTTAAATTCAAAATTCTCACCCTAACCTACAAAGCCCTCACCAATGCTGTCTCACCCTACCTGTCCTCACTCATCAGCAAATATACTCCAGCCCGCCCCCTAAGATCCAACAATGACCTGCTCCTTGCGTCCTCTACCATCACCTCCTCTCTTGCTAGACTACAGGACTTCTCTTGTGCGGCACCAACGCTCTGGAACACACTTCCTCGAGCTGTCAGACTTTCCCCTAACCTCTCCTCCTTTAAACGTTCCCTAAAGACCTTTCTGTTCAGGGAAGCTTATCACCGACTCATTAACAAATGAACTTCACTTACCTAACAGTTGCCCTCATCTATCTCCTCACTAATATCATTCTCACCTTTTCAGTCCCCACCTTCTGTTTCCTCCTACCCATCTAGATTGTAAGTTCCCACGGGAATAGGGCCCTCAATTCACCGCTGTATTTGTCTGTAAAAAAATTTCTTTTATTGTATTGTTTCTTGTACCCATGGGCAGCACTGCGGAATCTGTTGTCGCTTTATAAAGAATAATAATAATAATATGTATACAAACATATATATATATACAAAGCAAACAGCAGTCCTCTTTTCATCCAGATTCTTAATCCATGTATAATATTAAAAGAACAAGCAAAGTTCAAACAGCTCTTGGCTTAGTGTAAATGGAACTTATAGATGCGGAAGAACAAGATGTAAGGCATGTGAATATTTATAGAGGTCTATTCTTGAGACAAATGGCTGTATAAACTGTTCTACTACGTATGTGATCTATTTAATAGAGTGCATTGAACATCATTTACAATATGTAGGCATGACCAGTAGAGATGTAGGAACATGAATAGGAGAACATCTAGGTTACATCACGAATAATAAGCGATGTTCAGCACCGTCCAGACATTTTTTGGACAATCATAACAAAAATGTAGATACTTTTAAATGGTGAGCTATAGAAATCCTAAAAGAGCGGTATTTTGGATCTTTAAACTGGATACACAGATACCAAAATAGATTTATTTCTGAATTTGATATTAACTATTGGCAATAAACAGTTAATATAAATTAATGTATTAACTTAGAGAAAAAAAAGACATTTTTTGTTCCCTAGTTTATCCCTCCCTTTAAACTTGTAATAACATTTGTGTTACGTATTCCTGACTCCCTATGGTTATTTGACCATAAGATTCTGTTTACCACTATTTTTATTGTTATAGATAGGAAGGAAATATTTTTGATTTGAGAAAGGTACCCCTGTGACTAATCTTTGGCTACTGTATATCATGTTACAATATGAATATTTGTTGCTGCATGTCACAGTATATATTACACATTGGGTATTTATTATTCCTTTGATGTGGATTAGCATACTTCGTACCGATACACGTTTTATTTCCTTACCTATGTCTCTTTAACAGCTTTAAGTAATATTTTGTAGTATGTATGGGGGGGGGGATTCTCTTAAATGTTCTATTGACCAATAGTAGAGCATAAGTTGGTTTGTAAATCAAGTTGAATATTGTGTTGTGAGGTCTATGATTAATGCACCTGTCGAAGCGCCTAAAACCAGTCGACTTCCCCTTTTCCGTGTGCTTCTGTTTTAATGGCATATCAATAAAAGGACTGTTTTTATTATTCATGGAAGCTTATACATATACTGTACATATATAGACGTATATGTATGTATCTCTATGTTAAAGACCTTTTCCTGTCTTTTTTTCTAACACCTGAGACCTCATATCTTTGAGCCTTTATAACTTTTTTTATTAGATGGTGTTATTGTGAGTTCAACTGTACGTTGTCATGTATTTTTGATGTGTTTTGTGCAACAGTTATCTAGAGCTCTGAAGTTGTGCTAATCATTCTAGCATAAATTGTAATTGCGCTCAAGCTATTACGTTTACTGTCAACTTGTAATACCAGTGGTAAGACCTACGAGCACAACCTCTCGCGATAAACCCATTATCGTTCACGCAGAAACGTTTGAGCTCCAATCATAATCTGGCCCTATATGTGTTACATATGTTTTTCTCTATAAGCCATTTTCTTTATTATTTTTTGGTCGAATATTTACAAAGATTTGCTGCATGTGCATTCAGTAAAACCGGATTTTAAAACACATTTCTGAATACAATTTTTTTTATCTGACAGCATTTTGTCACTTTCTGGGGTATGCAGGATTGTCTCCTATTTTTTAACCTAATAAAATTTATATGTCGCAGATTTTTCACCAAGTAAAAATCTTAAATAAATTTAAAAAAAAAAACAACTAAACACCATGCAATGTTTTTTTATTACTTATTTTATTAACAACCTGTATCGTACATCTTATAGTGCAGAAACCAAAAAAGCCGCCACACTCAACAGTTGAAAAATAAAAGTCCTTTGTTAAAAAATGCTTTAAAAACATGTGACGACTTGTACACGGACATCTTATGCGTTTCGCTCCTACGACTGGCGCTTATACACCATCTTCTTATAGTTCATCCTGTTCCATTCTTTCTCGGGAAGAAACCCAGCGGCTCGCAATCAACTCCTGAAATAAAAAAACAAAATTTATGCTTACCTGATAAATTTCTCTCTCTTGTGGTGTATCCAGTCCACGGGTTCATCCATTACTTATGGGATATTCTCCTTCCCAACAGGAAGTTGCAAGAGGACACCAACAGCAGAGCTGTCTATATAGCTCCTCCCCTAACTGCCACCCCCAGTCATTCGACCGAAGACAAGCAAGAAAAAAGGAGAAACTATAGGGTGCAGTGGTGACTGTAGTTTAAAAAATAAAAAACACCTGCCTTAAAGTGACAGGGCGGGCCGTGGACTGGATACACCACAAGAGAAAGAAATTTATCAGGTAAGCATAAATTTTGTTTTCTCTTGTAAGGTGTATCCAGTCCACGGGTTCATCCATTACTTGTGGGATCCCAATACCAAAGCTTTAGGACACGGATGAAGGGAGGGACAAGGCAGGAACTTAAACGGAAGGCACCACTGCCTGCAAGACCTTTCTCCCAAAAATAGCTTCCGAGGAAGCAAAAGTATAAAATTTGTAGAATTTAGAAAAAGTATGAAGCGAAGACCAAGTCGCCGTCTTACAAATCTGTTCAACAGAGGCCTCATTTTTAAAAGCCCATGTGGAAGCTATCGCTATAGTGGAATGAGCTGTAATTCTTTCAGGAGGCTGCTGGCCAGCAGTCTCATAAGCTAAGCGGATTATGCTTCTCAGCCAAAAAGAAAGAGAAGATGCCGAAGCCTTTTGGCCTTTCCTCTGTCCAGAGTAGACGACAAACAATGCAGATGTTTGACGAAAATCCTTAGTAGCTTGTAAATAAAACTTTAAAGCACGAACCACGTCAAGATTGTGTAATAGACGTTCCTTCTTTGAAGAAGGATTAGGACACAGTGAAGGAACAACAATCTCCTGATTGATAGTCTTATTACCTTAGGAAGAAAACCAGGTTTGGTATGCAAAACTACCTTATCTGCATGGAAGATCAGATAAGGGGAATCACACTGTAAGGCAGATAACTCTGAAACTCTTTGAGCCGAAGAGATAGTTACCAAAAACAGAACTTTCCAAAATAAAAGCTTGATATCTATGGAATGCAGAGGTTCAAACGGAACCCCTTGAAGAACTTTAAGAACTAAATTTAAACTCCATGGCGGAATAACAGGTTTAAACACAGGCTTGATTCTGACTAAAGCCTGACAAAACGCCTGAACGTCTGGAACATCTGCCAGACGCTTGTGCAGAAGAATAGACAGAGCAGAAATCTGTCCCTTTAAGGAACTAGCTGACAATCCCTTCTCCAATCCTTCTTGGAGAAAGGATAATATCCTAGGAATCCTGACTTTACTCCATGAGTAACCCTTTGATTCACACCAATGAAAATATTTACACCATATCTTATGATAGATTTTCCTGGTGACAGGCTTTCGAGCCTGAATTAAGGTATCAATGACCGACTCGGAGAAACCACGCTTTGATAAAATCAAGCGTTCAATCTCCAAGCAGTCAGCTGCAGAGAAATTAGATTTGGATGTTTGGATGGATCTTGGAGTAGAAGGTCCTGCCTCAGCGGCAGAGTCCATGGTGGAAAGGATGACATGTCCACCAGATCTGCATACCAAGTCCTGCGTGGCCACACAGGTGCTATCAAAATCACTGAAGTTCTCTCCTGCTTGATCTTGGCAATCAGACGAGGGAGGAGAGGAAATGGTGGAAACACATAAGCCAGGCTGAAGGACCAAGGCGCTGCTAGAGCATCTATCAGTGCAGCCTGGGGATCCCTTGACCTGGACCAGTAACAAGGAAGCTTGGCGTTCTGACGAGACGCCATCAGATCCAGTTCTGGTTTGCCCCATAGTTGAATCAGCTGGGCAAATACCTCCGGATGGAGTTCCCACTTCCCCAGATGAAAAGTCTGCCGACTTAGAAAATCCGCCTCCCAGTTCTCTACTCCTGGGATATGGATAGCTGAGAGAAGGCAAGAGTGAACCTCTGCCCATAGAATTATCTTTGAAACCTCCATCATGGCCAAGGGACTCCTTGTTCCCCCCTGATGGATGATATAGTCTACAGTCGTGATATTGTCCGACTGAAATCTGATGAACTTGGCCACAACTAGTTGAGGCCAAGCCTGAAGAGCATTGAATATCGCTCTTAGTTCTAGAATGCTTATCGGAAGGAGGGCTTCCTCCTGAGTCCACGAACGGTGAGCCTTCAGGGAGTTCCAGACTGCGCCCCAGCCCAGAAGGCTGGCATCTTTTGTCACTATAGTCCACTCTGGCCTGCGGAAACTCATTCCCCTGGACAGATGCACCAGAGATAACCACCAGAGAAGAGAATCCCTGGTCTCTTGATCCAGATCTAACAGAGGATACAAATCTGTGTAGTCCCCGTTCCACTGGTTGAGCATGCAAAGTTGCAAAGATCTGAGATGTAGGCGGGCAAACGGAACTATGTCCATTGCCGCTACCCTTAGGCCGATCATTTCCATACACTGAGCCACTGATGGCCGAGAAGTGGAATGAAGAGCATGGCAAGGGGTTAGAAGCTTTGAAAACCTGACTTCTGTCAGAAAAATTTTCATTTCTACTGAATCTATCAGAGTTCCTAGGAAGGAAACTCTTGTGAGAGGAGAGAGAGAACTCATTTCTAAGTTCACTTTCCACCCGTGAGACCTCAGAAAGGCCAGAACAATGTCCGTATGGGACTTGGCAATTTGAAAAGTCGACGCCTGAATCAGAATGTCGTCTAGGTAAGGGGCTACCGCTATGCCCCGCGGCCTCAGAACCGCCAGAAGGGACCCTAGAACCTTCGTAAAGATTCTTGGTTCCGTGGCTAACCCGAAGGAAAGAGCCACAAACTGGTAATGCCTGTCTAGGAAGGCGAACCTGAGGAACGGATGATGATCTCTGTGAATCGGAATGTGGAGATAAGCATCCTTTAAGTCCAACGTAGTCATATATTGACCCTCCTGGATCATAGGGAGGATGGTTCGGATTGTCTCCATCTTGAAGGATGGGACCCTGAGAAATTTGTTTAGGATCTTGAGATCCAAAATAGGTCTGAATGTTCCCTCTTTTTTGGGAACTATAAACAGGTTTGAATAGAAACCCAGCCCCTGTTCCTCTCTTGGAACTGGGTGGATCACTCCCATAACCAGTAGGTATTGAATGCAACGTAAGAGTGCCTCTCTCTTTATCTGGTTTACAGATAGTTGTGAGAGATGAAATCTCCCCTTTGGAGATGAACCTTTGAATCCCAGAAGATATCCCTGTGAAATAATCTTTAGCGCCCAGGGATCCTGGACGTCTCTTGCCCAAGCCTAGGCGAAGAGAGAAAGTTTGCCCCCAACTAGATCCGGTCCCGGATCGGGGGCTACTCCTTCATGCTGTCTTAGAGGCAGCCGCAGGTTTCTTGGCCTGCTTCCCCTTGTTCCAAGTCTGGTTAGGTCTCCAGACTGGTTTGAACTGGGCAAAATTTCCCTCTTGTTTTGCATTAGAGGAAGCTGAAGCTGCGCCACTCTTGAAGTTTCGAAAGGAACGAAAATTTTTCTGTTTGGTCCTTAACTTATTGGACCTAACCTGAGGAAGGGCGTGATCTTTTCCTCCAGTAATATCAGAAATTATCTCCTTCAGACCAGGCCCGAATAGGGTCTGTCCCTTGAAGGGGATGTTAAGAAGCTTAGACTTTGAAGTAACGTCTGCTGACCAGGACTTAAGCCATAGCGCCCTACACGCCAAAATGGCAAAACCTGAATTCTTAGCCGTTAGTTTGGTTAACTGAAAAACAGCGTCAGAAATAAAGGAATTAGCTAATTTAAGAGCTTTAATCCTGTCTAGAATATCGTCTAACGGGGTCTCTACCTGCAGAGCCTCCTCAAGAGACTCGAACCAAAATGCCGCTGCAGCAGTAACTGGGGCTATGCATGCAAGAGGCTGGAGAATAAAACCCTGATGTATAAAAATTTTCTTAAGGAGACCCTCCAATTTTTTATCCATAGGATCTAGGAAAGCACAACTGTCCTCGACGGGGATAGTTGTACGCTTAGCTAGGGTAGAGACTGATCCCTCCACCTTAGGGACCGTCTGCCACGAGTCCCGTATGGCGGCATCTATGGGAAACATCTTTTTGAAAGCAGGATGGGGAGAGAATGGCACACCTGGTCTATCCCATTCCTTAGTAATAATTTCCGAAAACCACTTAAGGACTGGAAAAACATCAGTGTAAACAGGCACTGCAAAGTATTTGTCCATTTTACACAATTTCTCTGGAACCACAATGGGGTCACAGTCATCCAGAGTCGCTAAAACCTCCCTAAGCAATAAGCGGAGGTGTTCAAGCTTAAATTTAAACGCTGTCATTTCAGAATCAGGCTGAAGTAACGCCTTCCCTGAGTCTGAAATGTCACCCACAGATAGAAGCTCACCTGCCTCGGGTTCTGAGTATTGTGAGGGTATATTGGACACAGGCATTAAAGCGTCAGAAAGCTCTGTATTAGTTCTAGCCCCAGAGCTGTCTCGCTTTCCTTTTAACCCTGGCAGTTTGGACAATACCTCTGTGATGGTAGTATTCATAACTGCCGCCATGCCCTGTAAGGTAAAAGAAGTAGACGCGCTAGATGTACTTGGCGTCACTTGAGCGGGAGTTATAGGTTCTGAAACATGGGGAGAGTTGGATGGCATAATCTCCCTTTTTCAGTCAGAGAATCCCCTGGAGATAAATCTTTAAGCGCCATAATATGGTCTTTATAGTTTATAGAAATTTCAGTACATTTGGTACACATTCTAAGAGGGGGTTCCACCATGGCTTCTAAACATATTGAACAAGGAGTTTCCTCTATGTCAGACATGTTTAACAGACTAGTAATGAGACAAGCAAGCTTGGAAAACACTTTAATAAAGGTGAAACAGCAATTAAACAAAAATGTTACTGTGCCTTTAAAAGAAAAAAACTAACACTTAAACTGCAAAACAGTGAAAAAATATAGCAAAGTCTTTGAAATTTTTACAGTGTGTATAAGGGACTAAAGCAACATTGCACCCACTTGCAAATGGATGATTAACCCCTTAGGCCCCAAACCGGATTTAAAAAACGTTAAAAGACAGTTGAGCACCCTGCCACAGCTCTGCTGAGGCTCCTACCTGCCCTCAAGTACGATTTTGTGCAGAAATAAACCCCTTGTAATGGTCCTCAAGTGTCAGAGGACTCCTCTAGGGAAGCTGGATGTCTCAGTCTGAATAAAAACTGTGCATTTAGAGCGCTAAAATAGGCCCCTACCACCATGTACTGGATGCCAGAGGGGCCTTAAGAAAGTACTCCTAGGAGTATCTGATTAGCCATGTGGAAACTAGGCCCCAAATAAAGAGTTATCTCCCTCAGAGAAAAAACGTCCTATTTATGAAGTCATGTAAACGTTTTGTCACTAAGTAATATAAGTATTAACATGAGTATTACCCTGTTCTGTAAGCATGATCCCAGTCGCTGTTAAATCACTGCATCAGGCTTACCTCAAATACACAAGGCTCTGTCAGCATTTTCTAGAACTCATTTCATCTCTCTAGAAATAAAAATACTGAACATACCTCAAAGCAGGTAATCTGCAGACCGTTCCCCCAACTGAAGTTGTCCCAAACTCTTCAGTTATGTGTGAGAACAGCAGTGGACCTTAGTTACAAACCGCTAAGATCATCAAACCTCCAGGCAGAACTCTTCTTCTAATTTCTGCCTGAGAGTAAAACAGTACAACGCTGGTACCGTTTAAAAATAAACTCTTGATTGAAGGTAAAACTACACTAAGTCACCACATATCTCTTGATACTTCCTTTCTTGTCGAGAGTTGCAAGAGAATGACTGGGGTGGCAGTTAGGGGAGGACCTATATAGACAGCTCTGCTGTTGGTGTCCTCTTGCAACTTCCTGTTGGGAAGGAGAATATCCCACAAGTAATGGATGAACCCGTGGACTGGATACACCTTACAAGAGAAATCCACTATAAGGAAAGCAAGAAACACTGCATTTGTATTTGCTTGTAATTTCTGATGCTTACTTACTTTGTTAACTTCAGGCATAGTTTTTTAATCCTGATCCTCTAGTCATACATAGCATATGTGAATATGCTGCTAAAACAGTAATAACCTTTACTAGAAGCATTTTTGCTAATAGAAGCATATTGAAAAAATAAGAGAATGTAATTTTAACACTAGCAATAATTGCACAGCTGGGTACCTCTACTTATTGGATCAGAGGCAGTTTCCACTTTGGGACCAGCAGTGCTCTGCGGGTCTTGAGCAGGACTTTAACTATGTGATTAATCCCTTTGTGGGGGTTAAACACATAGAATTAGCACTTTGCAAGGGTTAAAATGACATGTACTAACGGATTAGAGCATGTCATTATAACACTCTAATGGCCCTTTAAGGTGCTACTAGCAAACACATTTTTGCTTCCATCCTCAGGACTCAGGGAAATAAACTGTAGTTGTAAATAAATAACCTGGCGTAAAGAACACTCTTTAACTTGCCTGAACTTTGATTTCTTTGACACACTCTGGGGACGTCATATCCTTTTCTGTGAAGTTGGGAGGTTTGATTAGATAACAAAACAGAAGCTCCTATTGAGAGTGCACATAAAGAAAACATATTAACTAACACAAATTGGAAATTCAGTTAAAGGGATATGAAACCCCCCAAAAAATATTTTGGGGTTCAGACAGAGCATACAATTTTCCAATTTACTTCTATGATCAAATTTGCTTTGTTCCCATGATATTCTGTGTTGAAGAGATACCTAGGTAGTCATCTGGAGCACTATACAGGTAGCCATCAGTTTACATCAGGGTTAGGTTCCAGAAGGAATGGTTGTAAATTGAAACCATTGTAAATTGAAACCCAGTTTATAATGTAAGTCAATGGGAAGTGATGGAGTTAGGTTCCAGGCCCCTCTCAAAATTGTCATAAGTAGCACCCAATACATTATTTTTAAAGCTTTGAAATGAAGACTTTAAATGCTAAACAGCATTATAAACCTAATAAAATAATTACACAACACAGAATATATAATTAAAGTTAAATGAACAAAAACATTTGCTAAACAGCATTATTAACCTAATAAACTAATCACACAACACAGACTTCACTTGCATTTTTCTGCAAACAGTTCTTTCTATGCATTTCAATCTGGACTGATATAAAGACAGGAAGATCTTGTTCCTTTGCAAGCTGCTATATAGCTGATTAATTTCAGCTTGCTTGGCTTGCATATCTTTGCTGCAACACAAGCGGACAGCTCCACCTACTGGTTATTTTAATCAATGCACTGCTTCTCAATGCTTTTCAATAGCAGTCACATGACTAAAAATTTACGGTGTAAATTGAACCGTTGTAAACTGAGGGCCATCCGTATAACAGGAAGTAGTGCTGCCATCTAGCGATCTTGTAATTGGATAGCATTCCTGCAAAACTGCTGCCATATAATGCTCTAGAATTGGACCGGTTCCTGAAATTACGTCCCTGCTTTTCAACAAAAGATACCAAGAGAACAAAGAAAAAGTTACAATAGAAGTAAATTAGAAAGTTGTTTAAAATTACATGATCTGTCTGAGTCATGAAAGAAACATTTTGGGTTTCATATCCCATTAAAAATATGGTATCATAAATGTTATAATTTGCAAATACAAAAAAGCATTTATTTACCTTGGAAACATTAACCGTTGTTCTGTTAAGTCCAGCCAAAGACTTCCAAGTTAGAGGTCGAAGTGGAAAACCTTCAAACTTATCATTCACCAATTCAACAATTACAGAGTAGCTGAAAGAATTATTATATCAAATATGAATCTAACATTATTAAACCACTATAGCCCACTCACACTGCAATGCATTAGGAGTTTAAAAGGACCCTCATAGCTAAAAATAATTACATGATCCAATCCGCTAGAGCTTGTCATTTTAAGACTACCAACCCTGCATGTGTGTTTAACCCCAGAGCACTGCTGGTCCCTAGCAGAAAACAATTCAGAGGTGTAACTAGCGCTGCTGATTGGATTAACAGCATTTTACACTTGAGATGAGAACAGCAGTGCTTTGCAAGTCCCGAGCAATACTTCTATGTGTTTAAAGGGACAGTAAAGGTTGTGCAATGTTTCATAATTCTGCACTATGCACAACCAGCTGTGACTCCCAAGTAATACTTCGAGTTTAACCCCTTTGTGGGGGTTAAACACATAGCATTGCAGGATTGCTAGTGATAAAATTACATGTTTTAAAGGGACATTAAACACTAATTATATTTAATAAGCATAGTATTTGGGTTATCCCCTGCCTCATGTTCTTTTTATTTATTTATATTTATATATATATATATATATATATATACATACACACACACACACATATACTTATGTTTTGTAAAATTATATATATATATATATATATATATATATATATATGTATGTATCTATATGATTATATACCGTTATAGATATATACAGATATATAGAGAAATATATATTTTGAAATACAAAGAACATTTTCTAGCTTGTGAAGAAATTTGGAATGTAAAATATTTACACTAGAAAACATGATACAATATTAAAATTAATTAAAAAGGTATTTTAATAATTTATATATATATATATATATATATATATATATATATATATATATATATATGTGTGTGTGTGTGTGTGTTTACACATATATACACACACACACATATATATATATACAAAACACACACAATAAAGCGTTTTGCATTCAAATAACTTGCCATATACCATATGCCTTTTAACCCTTATATTATTATTTATATATCTATATATATTTTTATCAGATAGTGTATATAGATGAGTGTAACACTTTATTTTGATGTATTTATTTTGTGTTTAATGCACATATTTTTTTTTAACTCTTATAGTTTACGCCAAACGCAAACCTGACCTGCGCTAATTTACTTTTACTTTCAACTTGTAATAAGCGACATTGCTTATTGTGACTTGCGCTAACAATAGTGTGCCACTTGTAATCTAGCCCATATTATTGATCTCAAACATACAGGAGAGTTACGTGTGTAGATGCACAAACAAATTGTAGATCGTTCTGAGTGAAGCATTAAGTTTCAATCTAACATATTTGCATGTAAAAATACACACCATATAATAAATTCCCTTTGCTTTTTTTACCCAAATTATGTAACAGCATTTCCTTTCTCCATCAATTTACAGGCATTTATACATGTATTGTCTTAGTTACACCACATATTTTTCTAATGCGATTTTTGAAAGTATATATATATATATATTAAAGTCACACATTTTACAAACCTTGCATGGTAAAAAGGAGGGCCTTTACGGTACAACACTAAAAGAGATGACATAAAGTACAGTTAATTTCATGTGTGACTTTTGTCTTTACAAATAAAAAGCAAAGATTGAGAATTCTCTGAACTATGAAACAGGAACAGCTAGAAATGAAAGGGACATGGAACCCATGATTCAGATAGATAATGCAGTAACAAAACAACAGTTTTAAATGCTTTTAAAACATTTATTTTTCCATGCAGATCTTTTACAATGAAGTGAATAATTTCCAATGCACAAATGAAAAATCTGACTTTAATGTCCCTTTAAGACAGTCAGATAATTCAGTAAAGCAACTAAAACTTTTGCAATATTATCATCATAAATTTGGCTGTAAACTGTTCTTTGTCAAAAACAACGCATCATTTTAATTTATTTATTTTTAATAAAAAAAACTTCTTCCAAAACTGTACCATGGCAGAGGTAACCTTAAAAAATGATCACCAAAACATGTGTTTTTTCCCTGTGGTAATGTCATCCTATATAATAAAAGGCCAAGTGTGTTTGTCCGAAGCTGTCATGCGCAGTAGAGACTGCGCGCGAGAACAAACACACCTGGCCTTCCAACTGAACTCCTCGGCTCCTTCTTCTGGCTTTGCGTGTGAAGTGGAGTGGGCGTGGCCGGCCGGGTGCGTTGTGGGAGTGGCCGGGCGCGTCGTGGGCGGGCGTGACGCGGGCAGGGCCAGATGCCGACTGCAGCAGTCAGAGACTGAGAGCTCTAAAAAGGGGAATAGAGAGAGCAGCAGAAGAGGGGGGATAAAGAGAGGGAGAGAGCGCACAAAAGAGAAGGGGGGAGAGAGCACAAAAGAGAGGGGGAGAGAGCACAAAAGAGAGGGGGAGAGAGCACAAAAGAGAGGGGGGACAGCACAAAAGAGAGGGGGAGAGAGCACAAAAGGGAGAGGGGAGAGAGCACAAAAGAGAGGGGGGAAAAGAGGGGGAGAGAGCACAAAAGAGAGGGGGAGAGAGCACAAAAGAGAGGGGGAGAGAGCACAAAAGAGAGGGGGAGAGAGCACAAAAGATAGAGGGGAGAGAGCACAAAAGAGAGGGGGGAAAAGAGAGGGGGAAGAGAGCACAAAAGAGAGGGGAAGAGAGCACAAAAGAGAGGGGGAGAGAGCACAAAAGAGAGCGGGAGAGAGCACAAAAAAGAGGGAGAGAGAGAGCACAAAAAAGAGGGGTGAGAGAGCACAAAAAAGCGGGGTGAGAGAGCACAAAAAAGAGGGGTGAGAGAGCACAAAAGAGAGGGGGGAGAGAGCACAATAGAGAGGGGGGGGGAGAGCACAAAAGAGAGGGGGGAGAGAGCACAAAAGAGAGGGGGGAGAGAGCACAAAAGAGAGAGGGGAGAGAGCACAAAAGAGAGGGGGGAGAGAGCACAAAAGAGAGGGGGAGAGAGCACAAAAGAGAGGGGGAGAGAGCACAAAAGAGAGGGAGGAGAGAGCACAAAAGAGAGGGAGGAGAGAGCACAAAAGAGAGGGAGGAGAGAGCACAAAAGAGAGGGAGGAGAGAGCACAAAAGAGAGGGAGGAGAGAGCACAAAAGAGAGGGGGGGGAGCACAAGAGAGAGGGAGGAGAGAGCACAAAAGAGAGGGAGGAGAGAGCACAAAAGAGAGGGAGGAGAGAGCACAAAAGAGAGGGGGGAGAGAGCACAAGAGAGAGGGGGGAGAGAGCACAAGAGAGAGGGGGGAGAGAGCACAAAAGAGAGGGGGAGAGAGCGCAAATGAGAGGGGGAGAGTGCGCAAAAGAGAGGGGGAGAGTGCACAAACGAGAGGAGAGAGAGAGCAAACGAGAGGAGAGAGAGAGCAAACGAGAGGGGGGGGGGGAGAGAGAGAGAGTAAAAGAGGGAGAGAGCAAAAGAGAGGGGGGAGAGAGAGAGCAAAAGAGAGGGGGGAGAGAGAGCAAAAGAGAGGGGAGAGAGAGAGAGAAAAAGAGAGGGGAGAAAGAGAGAGAAAAAGAGAGGGGGGATAGAGAGAGAGCAAGGGGTGGGACCGCTGTACTGCAAAAATGGCCCGTGTACACGGGCTTTAGGACTAGTATATACATAAACCTTCAGCAGATTTGTCTGAAGCAATAAAAATTAAACTGTTAACCTTAGCTTTCATCACTTTGCACAAATCTGCTTATTAAAAGGGACAGTCAAGTCCCAAAAAAACTTTCATGATTCAAATAGGGCATGTAATTAAAAAAAAAAAAACTTTCCTATTTACTTTTATCACTAATTTTGCTTTGTACTCTTGGTATTCTTAGTTGAAAGCTAAACCTAGGAAGTTCATGTGCTAATTTCTTAGACCTTGAAGGCCGCCTCTAATCTAAATGCATTTTGATAATTTATCGCCACTAGAGGGCATTAGTTCATGTGTTTCATATAGATAACTTTGAGCTAAAGCACGTGAATTTACCATGGAGTCAGCTCTGATTGGCTAAAATGCAAGTCTGTCAAAATAACTGAAATAAGGGGGCAGTCTGCTGAGGCTTAGATACAAGGTAATTACAGAGGTAAAACGTGTATAATTATAACTCTGTTGGTTATGTAAAACTGGGGAAATGGTAATTAAGGGATTATTTATCTTTTAAAACAACAAACATTCTGGTGTTGACTGTCCCTTTAAAAAGAGTATTTGGGAGATATATATTGATAACTTTTTCTTGGATATAAACAGAAACTAGTCTATTCGCTGTATCTATATTCTAAAATGAGAAAAAGCGCAAAAACAGATTTAAATGCCGTAGTCATAGATCACATAAAACACGCACTGTAGAAATGCACTTACAATGTTTTATTTAATATAAGCAATTAAAAGCTGATAAAAGAATTCATTTTTCAGACTATGGGGGGTAGTTATCAAGCCGTCTACTTTTCTGGCTTCGCCGGCCCAATACGTCCGCCTAAGCTCGCCTACCTTCGCCGCCGCGGACCTGAAAAAATACGCCTAAGTTATCAAATAAAGCTGTCAAAAGCCGCGGGGCGATGAGCAGCGGACTGTGACAGTTATCACTCATCCGATCTCGCTGCCCTTCGGCTTTTTCCCAGCTTTATTGCTAGCCTGTCACTAAGCACTCACACTAAACTGCACTGTTCTACCCCCTATACCGGCGCCCCCGGAGCCCCCCGCAACTAAATAAAGTTACTAACCCCTAAACCGCCGCTCCTAGACCCTGCCGCAACTCTTATAAATGTATTAACCCCTAAACCGCCGCTCCCGGACACCGCTGCCACCTACATTATACCTAGTAACCCCTATCCTGCCCCCCCTATACCGTCGCCCTCTATTATAAAATTATTAACCCCTATCCTGCTGATCCCGCACCTCTCCGCAACTAAATAAATAGTTTAACCCCTAAACCGCCGCTCCATGAACCCGCCGCAACCTATATTAAACCTATTAACCCCTATCCTGCCCCCCCCACACCGTCGCCACCTATAATAAATTTATTAACCCCTAATCTGCCCCCCCTACACTGTCGCCACCTATAATAAATTTATTAACCCCTATCCTGCCCCCCACTACGCCGCCGCCACTGTAATAAAATTATTAACCCCTAAACCTAAGTCTAACCCTAACCCTAACGCCCCCCTAACTTAAATATTAATTAAATAAATCTAAATAAATTAACTCTTATTAACTAAATGAATCCTATTTAAAACTAAATACTTACCTTTAAAATAAACCCTAATATAGCTACAATATAAATAATAATTATATTCTAGCTATCTTAGGATTTATATTTATTTTACAGGTAACTTTCAATTTATTTTAACCATGTACAATAACTATTAAATAGTTATTAACTATTTAATAGCTTACCTAGCTAAAATAAAGAGAAATGTACCTGTTAAATAAATCCTAACCTAAGTTACAATTACACTAAACACTACACTATACTTTAATAAATTATTCCTATTTAAAAATAAATACTTACCTGTAAAATAAACCCTAAGATAGCTACAATGTAATTAATAATTATATTATAGCTATCTTAGGATTTATATTTATTTTACAGGTAACTTTGTATTTATTTTAGCTAGTTAGAATAGTTATTAAATAGTTATTAACTATTTAATAACTACCTAGCTAAAAGAAATACAAAATTACCTGTAAAATAAATCCTAACTTAAGTTACAATTAAACCTAATACTACACTATCATTAAATTAACTAAATAAACTACCTACAAATAACTACAATTAAATACAATTACATAAACTAACTAAAGTACAAAAAAGAAAAAAAGCTAAGTTACAAAAAATAAAAAAGTAAGTTACAAACATGTTAAAAATATTACAACAATTTTAAGATACTTACACCTAATCTAAGCCCCCTAATAAAATAACAAACCCCCCCAAAATAAAAAAAATCCCTACCCTATTCTAAATTAAATAAATTTCAAAGCTCTTTTACCTTACCAGCCCTTAAAAGGGCCATTTGTGGGGGCATGCCCCAAAAAGTTCAGCTCTTTTGCCTGTAAAAGAAAAATACAACCCCCCCCAACATTAAAACCCACCACCCACATACCCCTAATCTAACCCAAACCCCCCTTACAAAAACCTAACACTAATCCCCTGAAGATCATCCTACCTTGAGTCGTCTTCACTCAGCCGAGCCACCGATGGAACTGAAGAGGACATCCGGAGCGGAAGAAGTTAATCCTCCAAGCGGCGCTGAAGAAATCTTCCATCCGATGAAGTCATCATCCAGGCGGCGCTGAAGAAGTCTTCGATCCGGCCGATGTCATCTTCAAAGAGGCGCTGAAGAGGTCTTCTATCCGGGCGAAGTCATCTTCCAAGCCGGGTCTTGAATCTTCCTTCCGCCGACGCGGAACCAGCTTCTTCACCGACGGACTACGACGAATGACGGCTCCTTTAAGGGACGTCATCCAAGATGGCGTCCCCTCAATTCCGATTGGCTGATAGGATTCTATCAGCCAATCGGAATTAAGGTAGGAAAATCTGATTGGCTGATGGAATCAGCCAATCAGATTCAAGTTCAATCCGATTGGCTGATCCAATCAGCCAATCAGATTTTTCCTACCTTAATTCCGATTGGCTGATAGAATCCTATCAGCCAATAGGAATTGAGGGGACGCCATCTTGGATGACGTCCCTTAAAGGAGCCGTCATTCGTCGTAGTCCGTCAGTGAAGAAGGTGGTTCCGCGTCGGCGGAAGGAAGATTCAAGACCCGGCTTAGAAGATGACTTCACCCGGATAGAAGACCTCTTCAGCGCCTCTTTGAAGATGACATCGGCCGGATCGAAGACTTCTTCAGCGCCGCCTGGATGATGACTTCATCGGATGGAAGATTTCTTCAGCGCCGCTTGGAGGATTAACTTCTTCCGCTCCGGATGTCCTCTTCAGTTCCATCGGTGGCTCGGCTGAGTGAAGACGACTCAAGGTAGGATGATCTTCAGGGGATTAGTGTTAGGTTTTTGTAAGGGGGGTTTGGGTTAGATTAGGGGTATGTGGGTGGTGGGTTTTAATGTTGGGGGGGGTTGTATTTTTCTTTTACAGGCAAAAGAGCTGAACTTTTTGGGGCATGCCCCCACAAATGGCCCTTTTAAGGGCTGGTAAGGTAAAAGAGCTTTGAAATTTATTTAATTTAGAATAGGGTAGGGATTTTTTTTATTTTGTGGGGGTTTGTTATTTTATTAGGGGGCTGTAAGGTGTAAGTAGCTTAAAATTGTTGTAATATTTTTAACATGTTTGTAACTTACTTTTTTATTTTTTGTAACTTAGCTTTTTTTATACTTTAGTTAGTTTATGTAATTGTATTTAATTGTAGTTATTTGTAGGTAGTTTATTTAGTTAATTTAATGATAGTGTAGTATTAGGTTTAATTGTAACTTAGGTTAGGATTTATTTTACAGGTAATTTTGTATTTCTTTTAGCTAGGTAGTTATTAAATAGTTAATAACTATTTAATAACTATTCTAACTAGCTAAAATAAATACAAAGTTACCTGTAAAATAAATATAAATCCTAAGATAGCTATAATATAATTATTAATTATATTGTAGCTATCTTAGGGTTTATTTTACAGGTAAGTATTTATTTTTAAATAGGAATAATTTATTAAAGTATAGTGTAGTGTTAGGTGTAATTGTAACTTAGGTTAGGATTTATTTCACAGGTACATTTCTCTTTATTTTAGCTAGGTAAGCTATTAAATAGTTAATAACTATTTAATAGTTATTGTACATGGTTAAAATAAATTGAAAGGTACCTGTAAAATAAATATAAATCCTAAGATAGCTAGAATATAATTATTATTTATATTGTAGCTATATTAGGGTTTATTTTAAAGGTAAGTATTTAGTTTTAAATAGGATTCATTTAGTTAATAAGAGTTAATTTATTTAGATTTATTTAATTAATATTTAAGTTAGGGGGGCGTTAGGGTTAGACTTAGGTTTAGGGGTTAATAATTTTATTACAGTGGCGGCGGCGTAGTGGGGGGCAGGATAGGGGTTAATAAATTTATTATAGGTGGCGACGGTGTAGGGGGGGCAGATTAGGGGTTAATAAATTTATTATAGGTGGCGACGGTGTAGGGGGGGCAGGATAGGGGTTAATACATTTAATATAGGTTGCGGCGGGTTCAGGGAGCGGCGGTTTAGGGGTTAATACATTTATTATAGTTGCGGTGGGCTCCGGGAGCGGCGGTTTAGGGGTTAATATATATAGAGTAGCTTGCGGTGGGGCTCCGGGAGCGGCGGTTTAGGGGGTAATAACTTTATTTAGTTGCGGCGGTGTAGGGGGGTCAGATTAGCGGTGTTTAGACTCGGGGTACATGTTAGGGTGTTAGGTGTAGACAGCTCCCATAGGAATCAATGGGATGTCTGTCAGCAGCGAACTTGTACTTTCGCTATGGTCAGACTCCCATTGATTCCTATGGGATCCGCCACCTTCAGGGGTGGCGGTTTGAAAACCAGGTACGCTGGGCCGTAAAAGTGCCGAGCGTACCTGCTAGTTTTTTGATAACTAGCAAAAGTAGTGAGATTGTGCCGCACTTGTGTGCGGAACATCTGGAGTGACGTATGAATCGATCTGTGTCGGACTGAGTCCGGCGGATCGAAGTTTACGTCACAAAATTCTACTTTTGCCGGTCTCGAGCCTTTGATAACTAAGGCGAATCAGCCTCGCCACAAATACGCTGCGGAATTCCAGCGTATTTGAGGTTGACGGCTTGATAACTAGGCCCCACTGTATACTCAAATGTCAAATCCAATTCTCCGGTCTCCTCATCCATCTTATCGGCGAGACTTGTATCTAATGTTCCTTGTTGGTAACATCAAGCAGTTCTCTGTTAGAGATGGAAACCCCGCCTCTGGGACTACGGGTACTCAGATGGTTCAAAAAGGCTTATTACTTCTACGTATTTCTTCTGCTAACATGCAGGCTTTTTCAAGAGGGTGAAAATTGTAGTCAGCTACTGGGAATCTTCCCTTCCATATAAACACCCACGGTCAATTCTATTGGTTAAAATTGAATGTCTTTCAGCCGCATCATATAGGCATTCTTTGAAGGAGCAAGTTACATTCCTAATATATTTTAACTACATTTTTATCCACATTTTGTTAAAAAAATTCTAAAATTAGACAACCTTTATAATTTCATCTCTTTACAACAAAACAAGCAAGTAATATAACGTCCAAACAAAACTTAATAGGACATTTCATTATTTAAAACATATTTGATAAATAAATCGTTTAAAAGGTTTATCCAAAACCTTAAAGGGACAGTCTACACCAGAATTGTTATTGTTTAAAAAGATAGATAATCCCTTTATTACTCATTCCCTAGTTTTGCATAACCAACACAGTTATGTAAATACACTTTTTACCTCTGTGATTACCTTGTATCTAAGCCTCTGCAAACTGCCCCCTTATTTTAGTTCTTTTGACAGACATCCATTTTAGTCAATCAGAGCTTGCTCAGCTGAACTCCACATGCGTGAGCACAGTATTATCTATATGACAAATAATTAACTAACACCCTCTAGTGGTGAAAAACTGTCAAAATACCCTGACAGAAGAGGCGGTCTTCAAGGGCTTAGAAATTAGCATATGAACCTCCTAGGTTTAGCTTTCAACTAAGAATACCAAGAGAACAAAGCAAAATTGGTGATAAAAGTAAATTGGAAAATTGTTTAAAATTACACGCCCTATCTGAATCATTAAAGTTTATTTTGGACTAGACTGTCCCTTTAAAATGTACTATATTTTATTAAAAAATGCAACGAATAATACAAAGTATGACAAGAAGTAAACACGGTTTAAAACCCTTTTCCCCTCTCAGAAATCCAAACTCTTCTCCACTATATTGAAAGGGGAAAACTGATATAATTAAGTCACCCAAAAAGGTAAAGCTAACAAACTAATAATTAAACATTTTATTTTAATTATTAAAAACTAAAAAGCTAAGAAACCAAAACACTAATTCAAATAATAATCTTAATACATATACTTATATATGGAAATATATTTATGTGAACGTTCCCTGTTTCATTATGTGTACCTACTTATCTATAGAACGTATATTCATGTGGATGCTATCTCTTCTCTAGATACAGTTATAATCTTCCCTGTCTAAATCCAATTAGTACAACTAAATATGTATCTAGATATATGCATAGCAGACCAATATATGTATGTACATATGCATATCTATATGTACATACAGATGTACACACCCATATATTTGTAATCTACATGAAGGCTGCTATATCGACATTTAGACCCCTTGGATGTAAACTTTTAAGCTTTTGGATCCAAAAAGTTTCCTGTTTCTTTAGACTGACTAATATATTACTTTTGAAATTTGGTATCCAATCAATCACTTGAATTTTCAGGGATCTTGGATCACTCAATACAACACACATAAAGTCCAGTACTCACTCACAAGCTCTCAGCTAGGATTAAAAAGCAAAACCGGAAGAGTTAGTTACCGCATTTGGCCAAATGGGACAAGCCCAGGTACCACGCCAAGGTCTCTTCCACATACCTGGGTCCCTAATACAGCCACACAACTGCAGCCATGCAGTACCACAAGCCTTTTAGCCTGTAACGCAACGTCAGTACCGCACTCCTAAAAATGAAGGCCTAGATTTAGAGTTTTGTCGGTAAAGACCCGCGGTGCTAACGCTGCTTTTTTTTCCAGCGCACCCTTAAGACAACGCTGGTATTTAGAGTTGTCTGAATGGCTGCGTTAGCCTCAGAAAAGGGAGCGTTGAGAATAATTTAGCTCCACTTCAACCCTCAATACCAGTGTTGCCTACGGTAGCAGTAAGCTGGAAAAACATGCTCGTGCACGATATCCCCATAGGAAACAATGGGACTGAGCTGGCTGAAAAAAACACCTGCAAAAAAGCAGCGTTCAGCTCCTAACGCAGCCCCATTGTTTCCTATGGGGAAACACTCTCTAAGTCTACACCTAACACCCTAACATGAACCCCGAGTCTAAACACCCCTAATCTTACACTTATTAACCTCTAATCTGCCGCCCCCGCTATCACCTGCATTATATTATTAACCGCTAATCTGCCGCTCCGGACACCACCGCAACCTACATTATAGCTATGAACCCCTAATCTACTGCCCCTAACATCGCCGACACCTATATTATATTTATTACCCCCTAAACTGCCCCCCCCAACGTCGCCGCCACCTACCTACACTTATTAACCCCTAATCTGCCGACCAGACCTCACCGCCACTATAATAAATGTATTAACCCCTAAACCGCCGCACTCCCGCCTCGCAAACACTATAATAAATAGTATTAACCCCTAATCTGCCCTCCCTAACATCGCCGCCACCTACCTACAAATATTAACCCCTAATCTACCGCCCCCAACGTCGCCGCTACTATAATAAAGTTATTAACCCCTAAACCTAAGTCTAACCTGATCGGAACAGCCAATAGAATGCGAGGTCAATCCGATTGGCTGATTGGATCAGCCAATCGGATTGAACTTCAATCTGATTGGTTGATTCAATCAGCCAATCAGATTTTTCTTACCTTAATTCCGATTGGCTGATAGAATCCTATCAGCCAATCGGAATTTGAGGGACGCCATCTTGGATGACGTCCCTTAAAGGAACCGTCATTCGTCATTATCTGTCAGTTGAAGAGGATGGCTCCGTGTCGGCTGTATGGAAGATGGCTCCGCTCCGGATGGATGAAGATAGAAGACCCGCTTGGATGAAGACTTCTACCGGATGGAGGACCTCTTCTTGCCCCGCTTGGATGAAGATTTCTACCGGATGAAGGACCTCTTCTTGCTCCGCTTGGATGAAGAATTCGGCTTGGCCGAGTGAAGACGACTCAAGGTAGGGAGATCTTCAGGGGGTTAGTGTTAGGTTTATTTAAGGGGTTTTGGGTGGGTTAGCGTAGGGGTATGTGGGTGGTGTTTTTTTTTAAAATATTTTTTTATCGAGATTCTTGAGACAAGAAAAAAAGTCAGCAAAATAGTATAACAAGTACTATATATGAACAAGGTAGACAGTTACCACACAGTGGATACACAATTAACCGTTAAGTCACCTATTACAACAAGTGATAATTGTATAATACTTAGTTATCTAGAACTTGAGAATCTCGTTTTATAACATATTTAATAGCATTTAACAGTAGTTACTTCGATGGCTACTCGTGAGCCAATTGATATAGGAAACAATACGGCACCTAGAATGATACATTTCCAGTGATATATTTTAGAATGAGAACATTGCACTAATGCACAAGATAATCTATAAATGTTTGGCACCTTCATCTCAAGACATTTGGGTGTTCCTCAGGGAGGAGGATAGTAAAAGGAGTGGAATAAATAAAATAATTAATGTCTAAGCTCTCTGTTCTTATTTCTGATAACAAGGTATCTTCGTTTGACCAACATCAGCGGGTAAACACCGCTTGGTAGTAGCCAAAAGAAGAGGCGAGAGAAATAAAGAGGTGTCAAGGTTCTAATGTAGCAATGTTTTATGCATGTAGTAAACCGTATGGGGCAACTGGTAGAGTTTTGGGTCCCTAGGCTTTTGTGTAGAAAATGATTAGGGGCAACTCCGGATAAAGTTATGCTCAATTAATATGTATGAAATATAAAATAAAGGGGGCTTCTGGATGAGCTCCTCTCCTGAGGAAGTACCAACTATAGGCGATGTGGGAAAAAGGAGTAGGGGTATGACCCGCAAGCAACAAGTACCGGCGGGAAAGGGAGGAGAGGGGCCCAACAGGAATAGATGATTTGTACTAATAATAAAATCAGCATAGGGAGCACCATTATCTAGAATAAGGCTGACAATGTATCCCTCACATGTAGCTATGGTATATACAAGAAGGGAGTCATAAATAGGAATAACATAACAATTGAAAAGAAATACAATTTGTCTCTGTAAGGCCTTGGGTGACATGATATTAACTAGTCTAAGCAACATACACCACCCATAACCATAGTATAACAATAATTAAAGAATTCATATTTATGAACAGTACAGTGCCTGGGCCTTAAAGTAATGTCATTTTAAATAACTATAGATATAGGCACCATATAAGATACTAATGTCATCAAAAGATAATAATATAACATATCATGTTGAAAGCAGTATATATTGGCTCTAAATAAAGAAGACAGATATGTAGATGATCACCGACACTAATAAAAGCTATTAACCCCTAATCTGCTGCTCTCCGACAATGCCACCACTAAATAAAATGATTAACCCCTAAACCGCCGCTATATTATGAAGAAGTATAATAGCTTATGAAATATTTATATGAATAACGTATAGCAATAATATCATATATACATTGGCGGTGAGTAAAAATGTGAATCGGGTTAACAATTATTGCTAAGGAATAAACAGAGCTCTGTAAAATCAGATGTAGATTGAAATGTTAATATAGCTTATAGACATGGCTCAGTATCCATTAGTTTTTATAGCTAACCCATATAGTGGGGGGGGAAAGAGGTGCAAATTATAGAAAGACATTCAATAATGTCTGAACATCTATACTATCCCCTGTAAATATTAAAGCCTTGGCAAACAACAACATTTGGCGGAAAGAATGAGAAAAAGGGTTTTTAGATAGTGATCAGGTTTCTTACGTCTACTGGGAGCACAACATCAAAGTAGGGATAAAAGGGCTGCAGGGGGGAATTCAGCTCTTGTATAGAATGGGATCACAAACTGGAATCCAAATTTATAGAACTATAGCTTAGTGTCTCTGAGCTCTGCCACAATACCACTATATATATTGATAAACATGGAACATAGGTCCAAGCAGCCTATCTAGCTTAACAAATATATTAACCGCAGGGCAGATTGTAGCCCTATCTTGAAATATTAAGGATCCTCTGACAAACTAAAGAGGTGGAAGATTGGAGTAATATAGCGATGGGAATAGGGATACTAAGAAAGGTATGTGTGACCGTAACATGATCATTATAGTAGTATGACACATTGCTAGTATTATGGAGCACTAGGACAATTAGGTATATGAAGTGAACAAAAACCGCACTCAGTGAGCATTCAACCATCAAAGTCAGCAGTCATAAACTTGAACAACAACAGTGTTATCGTTGAAAATCTCTGTCATGGATGGGTGGTGGGTTTTAATGTTTGGGGGGTATAGTATTTTTTTTTTACAAGTAAAAGAGCTGATTACTTTGGGGCAATGACCCGCAAAAAGCCATTTTAAGGGCTGGTAAAAGAGCTGATTACTTTGTGATTTAGGATAGGGTAGGGCATTTTATTATTTTGGGGGGCTTTTTTATTTTATTAGGGGGCTTAGATTAGGTGTAATTAGTTTAAACTTCTTGTAAAATTTTTTATTTTCTGTAATTTAGTGTTTTGTTTATTTTGTATTATAGATTAGTTTATTTAATTGTATTTTAGTTTAGCTAATTGTAGGTAATTTATTTAATTAATTTATTGATAGTGTAGTGTATTTGTAACTTAGGTTAGGATTTATTTTACAGGTAATTTTGTAATTATTTTAACTAGGTAGCTATTAAATAGTTATTAACTATTTAATAGCTATTGTACCTAGTTAAAATAAATACAAAGTTGCCTGTAAAATAAATATAAATCCTAAAATAGCTACAATGTAATTATTAGTTATATTGTAGCTATATTAGGGTTTATTTTATAGGTAAGTATTTAGTTTTAAATAGGAATAATTTATTTAATTATAGTACATTTATTTAGATTAATTTAAATTATATTTAATTTAGGGGGGTGTTACGGTTAGACTTAGGTTTAGGGGTTAATAACTTTATTATAGTAGCGGCGACATTGGGGGCGGGAGATTAGGGGTTAATATTTGTAGGTAGGTGGCGGCGATGTTAGGGAGGGCAGATTAGGGGTTAATACAACTTATTATAGTGTTTGCGAGGCGGGAGTGCAGCGGTTTAGGGGTTAATACATTTATTATAGTGGCGGCGAGGTCCGGTCGGCAGATTAGGGGTTAATAAGCGTAGTTAGGTGGCGGCGACGGTTGGGGGGGGCAGATTAGGGGGTAATAAATATAATATAGGTGTCGGCGATGTTAGGGACAGCAGATTAAGGGTTCATAGCTATAATGTAGGTTGCAGCGGTGTCCGGAGCGGCAGATTAGGGGTTAAAAATTTTTTATTATAGGGTTTGCGATGTGGGGGGGCCTCGGTTTAGGGGTTCATAGGTAGTTTATGGGTGTTAGTGTACTTTGTAGCACAGTAGTTAAGAGTTTATGTTCCCGCGTTAGCCCATAAAGCTCTTAACTACTGACTTTTTTTTGACGGTAGGAGTCTTGTCGGTAGAGGCTCTACCGCTCACTTCTTCCAAGACTCGAAATACCAGCGTTAGGCAAATCCCATTGAAAAGATAGGATACGCAATTGATGTAAGGGGATCTGCGGTAGCCTCGAGTCGCGGAAAGAAAGTGAGCAGTAGACCCTTTCCTGCCTGACTCTAAATACCAGCGGGCGGTAAAAAGCAGCGTTAGGACCCCTTAACGCTGCTTTTGACGGCTAACGCCAAACTCTAAATCTAGGCGGAAATTTTTTCATGGGATTCCCATAGCGCCTGTATTACGAGTTTTGCGTTCTGGCTAAAAAGCGAGCATTACAGCCTAAAAACGACAAGATCTGTACCGCCATCTAAAAAGTCAGTAGTTATGAGTGTTATGCTACAAAGCTGTAACATAAAACTCATAACTAAAGTGTTAAAAAGTACACTAAACACCCATAAACTACCTATTAACTCCTAAACCGAGGCCCTCCTGCAAACACTATATTAAATTTATTAACCCCTAATCTGCCGCCCCCGATATCGCTGCCACTTTAAAAAATATTAACCCCTATTCCGCCGCTCCCCGACATCGTCACCACTATACTAAAGTTATTAACCCCTAAACCGCCGCCCTCCCGCATCGCAAACACTATTTTAATAATATTAACCCCTAAACTGCCGTCCGCCCACATCGCCCCCACTATACTAAAGTTATTAAGCCCTACACCACCTCCACTATACTAAACCTATTAACCCCTAAACCGCAAGCCCCCCACAACAAAATATACTAAACTAAACTATTTACCCCTAAACCTAACAACCCCCTAACTTTATATTAAAATTACAATTTCCCTAGTTTAAATTAAATCTTACCTGTCAAATTAAAAAAAACTAAGTTTAATTTACCAATTTAACTAATATAATAATTAAACTAAAATTAAACTAACTACTAATTAAATTAAACTAAACTACTCATTAAAAAAATCCTAACACTACTCTAAAAATCTAAATCTAAATGCAAAAACAAAAAAATACTAAAAGTTACAAAAAATAACAAACACTAAATTACGCAAAATAATAAACAAAATTATCCAAAATAAAAAAGAATTACACCTAATCTAATAGCCCTATCAAAATAAAAAAATCCCTCCCAAAATAACGCCCCCCCAGCCTACAATAAACTACCAATGGCCCTTAAAAGGGCCTTTTGTGGGGCATTGCCCCAAAGATATCAGCTCTTTTACCTGTAAAAAAAAATATAAAGACCCCCCAAACAGTAAAACCCACCACCCAACCAACCCCCCCAAAATAAAAAACCTAATTCTAACAAAACCTAAGCTACCCATTGCCCTGAAAAGGGCATTTAGCTCTTTACTGCCCAGACCCTAAACTAAAAAATAAAACCCACCCAATAAACCCTTAAAAAAACCTAACACTAACCCCCGACGATCCACTAACAGTTTTTGAAGTCCCGCTTGAACGATCTTCATCCCGGAGTTGAAGTCCTGATCCAGTCGGCAAGAATTCTTCATCCAGACGGCCTCTTCAATCTTCATCCAGGCGGCATCTTCTATCTTCATCCCAGAGGCGCAGAGCGGGTCCATCCTGAAGACATCCAGCTTGGAGCATCCTCTTCATACGGTCGCCGTCGTACACTGAATCTTCAATGCAAGGTATGCAATCCAAGATGGCGTCCCTTGCATTCCTATTGGCTGAAAAATTTGAATCAGCCAATAGGAATTAGGGCTGCTAAAATCCTATTGGCTGTTCAAATCAGCCAATAGGATTTAAGCAGCTCTAATTCCATTGGATGAGGTTCAGGACTTCAACTCCGGGATGAAGATCATTCAAGCAGGACTTCAAAAACTGTAAGTGGATTGTCGGGGGGTTAGCGTTAGGCTTTTTTTTAAGGGTTTATTGGGTGGGTTTTAGTTTTTAGTCTAGGGTCTGGGCAGTAAAAGAGTTAAATGCCCTTTTAAGGGCAATGCCCATAAAAATGCCCTTTTCAAGGCATTGGGTAGCTTAGGTTTTTTAGATAGTTTTTTTTTTAATTTTGTGGGTTTGTAATGTTAGTGGGTATTTGTATTTTATTTCATAAACAGAGCTGATTTCTTTAGGGCAATGCCCTACAAAAGGCCCTTTTAAGGACCATTGGTAGTTTATTCAAGATTAGGTTTTTTATTTTGGGTGTTTTTTTTTTTTAATGGGTATTAGAATAGGAATAATTTTTTTATTTTTGATATTTTGTTTGTTATTTTGTGTAATGTATATTTTTAGGGGGTGTTTTTTTTTGTAGCAAAAGAGCTCTTTAACTTAGGGCAATGCCCTACAAAAGGCCCTTTTAAGGGCCCCCCAAAAGGCCCTTTGAAGGGCCCTTGGTAGTTTATTCTAGATTAGGCTTTTTTATTTTGGGTTGGTTTTTTTTCTTTAAAAGGGTATTAGAATAGGAATAATCTTTATTTTTTTGTATAATTTTGTTGTTTTTGTAATGGTATGTTTTAGTGTAAGGCAGGTTAGGTTTTATTTCACAGGTAAGTTTGTATTTATTTTAGCTAGGTAGTTAGTAAATAGTTAATAAACTATTTACTAACTAGTCTACCTAGTTAAATAAATACAAACTTACCTGTGTGTCAGTCAGGGTATCTGTGAATGTCAGTAGATAATACATACATATATATACACACATATATATATATTAAAAAGTAAGAAAAAAGTCAGATGAGTTAATCCAGCATTGTGCTGGATTAACTCATCTGACTTTTTTCTTACTTTTTAATATTCAGAGATTCATGAGTTCCGTGCACTGGTTCATCTGCAAATACTTTGTTAGTCAGGTGTTCCATTACTAAACACCATAATATCCTTTGGAGCGGGTTCTATTAGTACATATATATATATATATATATATATATATATATATATATATATATATATATATATATATATTAAAAATAAAATAAGTATGCAACCTATCAAATATTAAATTTGAGCATGCTTTAATTAATACTCAGACTGTATAAATATCTATATATGGATCTGGGAAATGCAATTAAGATTTGTAATAGATTAAATAACAAATGTAATAATCCCATTTTAAAATATATAACATATTTTTGTTTTTCTATCTTCCAGACATCTAAGGGACAAATTGGGCTCCAGATGGGGCTAATAGATGCTGATGCAGGATTGCCTGCATGTGGTGACCTAAGTCATATCATATGGTTATGCACTAAATATTTTTATAACTGGGAAAGATAACTTTAAATACATCTCCTAAAATATTATAAAGTAGAATCATATGGAAGTATACATCAGATAAATATATTGTATAGATTTAAGGCTATGCATAGACCTGGTATCTGAATGTATAGGAAGTCTATATAAACATTTTCTATTTTAACATAGAATTGGTAATATACTTGTGTTTGATCTCAAATTGTACATTTTCAATTATATTAAATGGGATATATATGTTGACCAGATTAATTTTCAGTATTAATAAACTTAAGTATATTTAATAAACATTTTTAAGGTTAGATACTAGACTGCAGCAGTATTTATAGCAAGACTGCATTTCTGGTTGTCTGCTGCCATCTGGTGGTTTGTGCGGGAGTTGCAACCAAGGGGAGTTGTGGTATCAGATAACCATATGTTCCATATAACCAATGATATGTTTCGATCCCAGAACGAATCAGAGACAAGCATCCGAGGGCCTATCAAAATCTTGTGGGAATGATTAAAATAAAAGTTGTCACACACAGTAGAAAAAGGACACACAGACTCAAAGAAGCATACATTTTGAAGAGGAAAATACATATGCTTTGTGCCAAGTAGATTCTCTGCCATTTTGGGACACTTTCTTGAATAAAGGAAGATAACAGTTTTGAGGGCTGTACCTTTGCGATATAGTGGATAAATCCTTCTAGATGACCCACAAGAAATTCTGGAAACTGAATAATCATTTGGTTATGTGGTAACGTATGGCAGTGACTATAATTTAATATTTTAAAGCAAATACATTCATTATTGCTACAGTTAATTGAAGTTAATAATTTTAAAAGGGCACTTTGTATTTTATGCTTATATCCATAGTCCTGTGTAGTCTTAGCTAGTCACATAAATTGGCTGTTTGCATTAATAATATATACAATTTCTGGTGTTTTGAATTGAAGTTATAGAGAATCATTTGAGGGTTTAATAACTTAATAATACTTGTCTGAAAGTTATCTTAAAACTATTGAAATCCAGTAAGATTTGGGTGAAGTATCTTGATATATTGTTTATCTAAACACTGTGAAGTTAGCGGTCCATATTCTGGTATTTCATTGTGGTATTTTAATGCGATTCGTTGTGAGTAAAGTTAATTTTAAAGGTATATCTTTTATGATCTTTGTAAAGAATATTATAACAGCATAAGCGTGTATAATTTGATTCATAATCTGGTCTCTACATGAATATATTGCAATGTGTATATAAATATTAACTAATCTAAAGAATTTAGGAATAATTATTAATTTCAATTGTTTTGTATATACATTTTTATTGGGGGTTTGTTTTAAAGAATAATAATAAATAAATTGTATTATAACCCTAGTATATACTGACATGTGAAATAAAAATAAAACCTAAGCTAGCTACAATAAATTAGTTATATTGTGGCTACCTTAGGTTTTATTTCACAGGTAAGTATTTAGTTTTAAATAGGAATTATTTAGTTAATAATTGTAAATTTAATTTAGATCTAATTTCATTATGTTAAAGTTAGGGGGTGTTAGGGTTAGGGGTTAATATAGTTTAATTTAGGTTGTTGCGATGTGGGTGGCTTGTGATTTAGTGGTTAATAGGTTTATTTAGTTAATAATTGTAAGTTTAATTTAGCTCTATTTTAATTATGTTAAAGTTAGGGGGTGTTAGGGGTTAATAGTTTAATTTAGGTTGTTGCGATGTGGGGGGCTGGCGGTATAGGGGTTAATAGGTTTATTTAGTGGTAGTGATGTGGGAGGCCAGAGTTTTAGAGGTTAATATTTTTTATTAAGTTGCAGCAATGTCGGGGTGCGGCGGAATAGGGGTTAATAACTTTAGTATAGTGGCGGCAATATCGGGAGCAGCACATTAGGGGTCAATAATTTTATTTAGGTGGCGCAAAATCAGGAGTGGCAGATTAGGGGTTAATAACTGTAGGAAGGCATCGGCGATGTCGGGGGCAGCAGATTAGGGGTGTTTAGACTCGGGGTTTATGTTAGGGTGTTAGGTTTAAACTGTATTTTCTTTTTCCCCATAGACATCAATGGGGCTGCATTACGGAGTCTTTGTTAAACTTTTTGCCGGCTCTCCCCATTGATGTCTATGGAGAACGCGTGCACGAGCATGTAAAAACACTGCTTGTTTCTGGTGTGGTATGGAGCTCAAAATCTCCATATTGCCAGAACAAGCCCGGTTTTTTTAAACTTTTAATGGCAGCGCTATAGGGGGTAAAATAACACAACTTTTGTTGCATTCTTTACTTTCCTTATAGCGCTCAAAACTCGTAATCTAGGTGATTCTCTTTCCATCTTTTCAAGTGTGCACTCTTATTGTTAATAAAGCTGTTAATAAAGCTGTCAGTTGGTTTTCTATAGTTAGATTCAGCCGTTTTAAAACGGTCATCTACATATCACCATAAATCCAGAAACTCATTTCTGGATTTAGAATATTTTCCTGTAAATTTTAAATTGAAATTATTCTTATTCAAATATATCAAACTCATTAATTGATATGTCATCACCCTCCCAGAGTACGATGACATCATCGATACAACGGTGATATCTTTTAATGTTTCCCGCAAAAGGATTATTATTCCAAATCATCTCAGTCTCAAAACTATGCATGTATATATTTTGCGTATGATGGGGCAAACGTAGTCCCCATCGCCATTCCTTTAGTTTGTCTATAAAAAAAACATTTTAAAAAGAAAAATAATTATGTTCCAATAAAAAATTTGTGCACTCCGGGATAAAATTTTGATGTTCTAGAGGGATACCCCACTTTGATATTTCCTGTTTTAAAGCCCTTATACCCTTTTCATACGCAATTGATGTATATAGGGCCGATACATTGCACATTAACCAAAAGTAATTATCCTTCCACTCTAAACCTTCAAAAAGATGAATAGTTTATGTAGTGTCTTTAATATAAGCCTTGGTACTTTTGACTATAGGCTGCAGATAAAAATCAATATATTTTGAGACTTTATCACTCAGGGAATCAATCCCCGAAATGATCTGTCTACCTGATGGTTGCTCTGTATTCTTATGAACCTTTGGGAGGTGGTAAAAGATGGGAACCCTAGGTTCTGTTTTCTGTAGGAATCTAAATTTCTCATTATTCAAAAAACCCTCTGATTTAGCTGCCATTAGTACTTTATTAAGTTTAGTATGATATATCTTAGTTGGGTCGCTGTATCTATATCTATCGAAAATTTTGCCAGCTGGGTGGCATTATAAAGCGCAGATTAATTGCATAGTTTAACATAAATGTATTAATGATAATTTGTGCAATTAAAAAATGATTTTTTTTTAATATTAGCTAATTTTAGCTTAAAAGGACATGAAACCCAAAATATTTATTTCATGATTCAGATAGAGAATACAATTGTAAACAACATTCCAATGTATTTCTATTATCTAATTTGCTTTATTCTTTAGGTATCCTTTGTTGAAGAAATAGAAATGCACATGGGTGAGCCAATAACACGAGGCATCTATGCACAGCCACCAATCAGCAGCTACTGAGTGTATTTAGAAATGCTTTTCAAACGAAGCATATAAAGAGAATGAAGCAAATTAGATAATAGAAGTAAAATGGACAGTTGTTAAAATGGCATGCTCTTTCTAAATCATTAAAGAAAAAAATGTGGGTTTCATGTCCCTTTAATATAGGCTAAAATTTTAACCAGGTGGTCAGTAGAATCAGGCACGTGGTGCACCTGATAAAAAGGTCCTGGGGAGAACACTGCTCTATCTATATCCATCCATCTATCTCTATCTAGCTATCGATCTACCCATCTGTATCTATCTAGCTATTTTCTAAAAACAAAATTGTTCAATTCCATTTTTTTGTTTTATTTCAATATTTTGCAATTTTAAAGGCAGCTATAATTTAAGACTCAAATGGGAAACAGGAATGTTAAAGTCTCCCTAGCCAGATTGCAGGAATGGATGGCCTTGAGATCCTAATTTTTTTTTAGATTTTTGTACCTAAAATATGCATCTTTTAAAAACTGTTTATTTGAAGAAAAAAAAAAAAAACACATTCTTGCAGTCTCTTATGTGGTATTGATATATTTACTATCATGTCAATGTAAACAAGGATCAAAGAAACATATTTTACTTACAAAGATCTGTTCCATACTTCAGACCAGCTTTTGGTACCCATCCTTTGCTTCGGAAGTGATGATAAGCTATATAGGTGGTCTGGAAATTTGGCTGTATGGCGCTAAATACTTCCCAAAGTTTCAATATAGTTAATGGTTCCTAAGAAATAAATGTGTCAAGGTCTATCAAGCAGATAAACAAACTAAATGCTTAGTGATGCCCTTATTTTTATGAACACAGACTGTACTGTTAAGTACCTAGATAACATTTTTACTCTACATATAAACATTCTATTAATTAGAACAGTGATTTTCAACATTTTTTTTGCCGTGGCACACTTTTTTACATTAAAAAATCCTGCGGCACACAACCATCCCAAAATTTTACAAAATCACACATTGTAGCCTAATAAAAGGCCAAGTGTGTTTGTCCGAAGCTGTCATGCGCAGTAGACAGCACAGCACGAGGACAAACACACCTGGCCTTTGAGAGTCCCTAAGTCTCTGCTCTGCAGTGCGAGCAGAAGTGTGCGTGTGCGTGACCGAGCGTGGCCGGGGGTGTGGCTAAGCGTGAAGGGGGCGTGACCGAGCGCGAGGGGCGTGACCGAGCGCGAGGGCCGTGGCCAAGCGTGAAGGGGCGGGGCCAGGCGGGCCGTGAAAGGCTGTGCAGTCTGAGAGCTCAAAACAGCTCAAAAGAGGGGAGAGAGGTGGTAGGGAAAAGATAAGAAAGGTGAGAGAGAGATCAAGAGGGGAGAGAGAGATCAAGAGAGCACAAGAGAGGGAGCAAAAGAGAGGGGGAGAGACAGCAAAAGAGAGGGGGAGGGAGAGCAAAAGAAAGGGGACAGAGAGATCAAAAGAGAGGGGGGGGAAGAGAAAGAGAGGGGGGAGGAGAGAGAGAGAGGGGGAGGAGAGAGAGGGGGAGGAGAGAGAGAGAGGGGGAGGAGAGAGAGGGGGAGGAGAGAGAGAGAGGGGAGGAGAGAGAGAGAGGGGGGGAGGAGAGAGAGGGGAGAGAGAGAGGGGAGGGAGAGAGAGAGGGGGAGTGAGAGAGAGAGGGGAGGGAGAGAGAGGGGAGGGAGAGAGAGAGGGGGAGTGAGAGAGAGAGGGGAGGGGGAGTGAGAGAGAGAGGGGAGGGGGAGTGAGAGAGAGAGGGGAGGGGGAGTGAGAGAGAGAGAGAGAGAGAGAGAGAGAGAGAGAGAGGGGAGGGGGAGTGAGAGAGAGGGGAGGGGGGAGTGAGAGGAGGGGGAGTGAGAGAGGGGAGGGGGGAGTGAGAGAGAGAGGGGAGGGGGAGTGAGAGAGAGAGGGGGAGTGAGAGAGAGAGGGGAGGGGGAGTGAGAGAGAGGGGAGGGGGAGTGAGAGAGAGAGGGGAGGGGGAGTGAGAGAGAGAGGGGAGGGGGAGTGAGAGAGAGAGGGGAGGGGGAGAGAGGGGAGGGAGAGAGGGGAGGGAGAGAGAGAGAGGGGAGGGAGAGAGAGAGAGAGGGAAGGGGGAGTGAGAGAGGGAAGGGGGGAGTGAGAGAGAGGAGGGACAGAGAGAGGAGGGACAGAGAGAGGGGAGAGAGAGAGGGGCGAGAGAGAGAGGGGAGGGAGGGAGAGAGAGGGGAGGGAGAGAGAGAGAGGGGAGGGAGAAAGAGAGAGGGGAGGGAGAGAGAGAGAGGGGAGGGAGAAAGAGAGAGGGGAGGGAGAGAGAGAGGGGAGGGAGAGAGGGGAGGGGGAGAGAGAGAGGGGGGAGATAGAGAGAGAGGGGGGGAGAGAGAGACAGGGGAGAGAGAGAGACAGGGGAGAGAGAGAGGGGGAGAGAGGGGAGAAAGAGAGAGAGGGGGGAGAGAGAGAGAGAGAGAGAGGGGGGGGGGAGAGAGAGAGAGAGGGGGGGGAGAGAGATAGAGGGGAGAGAGAGAGAGAGAGAGAGAGAGAGAGGGGAGGGGGAGAGAGAGAGAGATAGAGGGAGAGAGAGAGAGAGAGATAGAGGGGAGAGAGATAGAGGGGAGAGATAGAGGGGAGAGAGAGGGGGGAGAGAGACAGGGGGAGAGAGACAGGGGAGAGAGACAGGGGAGAGAGACAGGGGAGAGAGAGAGCGCAAAAGAGAGGAGGGAGAGAGAGCACAAAAGAGAGGGGTGAGAGAGAGCGCAAAGAGAGGGGTGAGAGAGAGAGCACAAAAGAGAGGGGGAGAGAGAGCGCAAGAGAGGGGGGAGAGAGAGAGCGCAAAAGAGGGGGGAGAGAGAGAGCGCAAAAGAGGGGGGGAGAGAGAGCGCAAAAGAGGGGGGGCG